>NC_142867.1:137824583-138132500 GCF_051225735.1 Oryctolagus cuniculus
TGGTAACCACTGACGTCACGGTAAGAGAGTAAATGCAGAGCACGGGGAGAACACAGGGAGGGAACTGGTGAGAAAGAGGCAAGAGGGGGGTTTGGTCAATGGTGGACCCCAAAACAGAGGAGGTCCACGGGGTTGCATCACCCAGTACATCGTAGTCTTCCCAGTCTGTGCAAGTGCGCTCTGTGAGGCTCATAAAACCATGAAGTTGCCTGAGGATGCTGTGCCCCAAATGTGTCCCCATTGTGAAGTGACGTGTGGCTATTTCTATTCTGTTCAATGAAGTCACTGAGGAAAATGAACCCACACACCCTATTGGCAGTGACATGGGCATTTTGTTGCTCCCTCAAAGTCAGTTTTCACCACGAGCAGCTCTGTGGCTGGGGTAGCCGAGGAGCTCGCAACACGCTCACCCCGGGGGCTTGGGGCTGCTGTGTCCCCTGAGAGTGAAGGGGTTCCTGGGGGACGCGGTGTCGAGGGCTCTGCCCGAGAGGTCACTCGTACACAAAGGTGCTGAGCCCATGACAAAAATTACTCATTAGGCTGAGCCTTTGTTTTGCTGTCTTGATGTTCGTTTCCTGTAAAAATGCACTTAAATAAAACAAACCTCCCTTGGATGGCTGATGGCAGACACAAATAGAAACCTGCAAGACCAAACAAAAACAATGAAATACGCCAAAAAAAGAACCTTTGTGTAAACTTGCAATTGTTTGGTGGAAATTGGGACAGGTCAGGGGGCAGAACGCTTTGGCTGTGCTTCTTCAGGAAAATAAGGCAGCTGGAATGGAAGGGAAGCTTAGTACTGTAAGAAAACTCTTATCCACCATCAGCTTCTTAGAACTGTATCTGCTAATCACATTGACTCTGTTAAAAACTAAGTAGAGGGTTGGCGCTGTGGTGTAGTGGGTAAACCCGCTGCCTGCGGTGCTGGCATCCCAGATCAGTGCTGGTTCAAGTCCCAGCTGCTCCTCTTCTGATCCAGCTCTCTGCTATGACCTGGGAAAGCAGTGGAGGATGGCCCAAGTGCTTGGGCCCCTGCACACACGTGGGAGACCTGGAAGAAGCTCCTGGCTTCTGGCTTCAGACTGGCACAGTTGAAGACGTTGAGGCCAATTGGGGAGTGAACCAGCGGATGGAAGACCTCTCTCTCTCTACCTCTCCTTCTCTCTGTGTGTAACTCTGCCTTTCAAATAAATCAATAAATCTTAAAAAAAAAAAACTAACTAGAAATTAAAAGTTAAACATTTTAAACCTTCTTATTCAAACACCATGTGATTGCTTCCTGAGATTCAAACACAATTTCCTTGAGAAATTATGGGAAAGCCCCACTGATCTTAGCAGATATAACCTCGTCTTTGTTCTTGAGAGTTGCCAGGGCAGTCGACCATGGTATTCCTGGAGGTGGCAGGACCCTGAGAGGTGGCGGGGTCTCCGCCTGCTCCCGGGCAGTGGTGACACTACTGTATCATCAGCTGCCCCTGAAACACCTGGTGCGCACGTGAGCACGGGGCCACGTCCACATCCAACTTCCCACGTTAGCTGGGAATCCAGAAGATGCAGGGGTGGCACCGAGATGAAAACAAACCAAGCAGAGGGCGGACCCCCAACGGACAGGCAGGGGGTGCTGAGGCAACATCACCGTTACCCCGACACGCGCCGTGGGATGGCCCCGAGCCATTTCTTGTTCAAGATATGAATATTCTGTTGATTTAATGTTCATGATTTGCATAAAATTCAGTACCTGTAGCACCCATTGTGTCTTCTGGCTTTTGATTATTTCTCAGTTATTCTATTTAGCATTTATGCCTGTATCACAATGTAATTATACATACAAGGGATGTTCAAAAAGTTCATGGAAAAAGACCTATTATTAAAAAAAAAAAAACCTGCATGGATTTCAAGTATTTATGCACCAACACAAACTCACCTTTTCATTCCCTTTATCTACAAGCTTCTTGAAGTATCCTTGTGGTTGTTATTATTAAATATTCCAGAAATGCAAAAATGAGTAATGGATGATGAAATAAACAGGCTCCTGTGTCCCCCGTCCCCTAAATCTCCACTTCATTCCCTGCTCCTGGTGTCCCAGTGTGGGGGCTGTCCCTCGTCCCGCCCATCTCTCCCGCTACCCACCCTGCACACGAAGCCTCATGCGAGGTTTCGCGTGTTTGCTTTACACGCCTTTAGACACTCTGCAAATTGTGTCATCCCACACGCGTTCCTGAGCGATTTGCTTTCCACCCCTGAGCATGTCGGTTGGGAGATTTATCCACATCATTAGCGGTGGATCTAGGTCACTCTGCTTGTCTCGCTGTGCGCATATCCTACCAGTGATTTCTCGGTGCTCCTCTTGATGGGCATGCGGCTTGCTGCTCTTGGCAGACAAACTTGCTGCTGTGAATCCCCTGGCGCACGTCTCCTGCTGCACTGCGGGCTTTCTCTGGGACACAGAGCCCAGGGGACGACTGCTTGGACTTGAATAGGAGGTATGGCCTTTTCAGGTAATTCTTGGATGAATCACATATGAGAAGGCCAAGTGCATTGGTAGGATCCAAATCCACTGAGGCTCAAGGACTCTGCTAGGCTTTTAGACATGGGGCTTTTAAAGAAAGGCTGAAAGTCTCACTTGGTGTCAAATCAAAGACCGTACAATTTAGGCATTGTCAGCAAAGGGAAGGAGAAAGGCTAGGAGGGAGGGAGGAAGGAGTGGAGGTTTCTCTTCCTCCTGAGATCGTTGTTGATGGACTGCCACCACCATGCCTGAATCCAAAGAGGGAAAGATGGGCGAGGGGGGTGGTAAAAGTGCTGCTGAAGGGTGTGTGGGTGTGTGGGTGTGTGGGTGTGTGGTGTGTGCACTCCCGAGGATGTGCGTGTGCGTATGTCTGTGTGTGTGCAAGCATGCACAAATGTGTAGGACTGTGCATCACAATGCATGTGTGTGTGTTCCTGTTGGTGTGTGCACAAGCATGTGTGTGCCTGTGTGCACGCTCACAGTGGTGGGGAAGGTGCACAGGTACACTTGCCACATGCAACTCTACCTTTTAACTTAAAAGTAAATTGCACTTATTTATTTATTCTGATTTTAAAAGTCAGGGAGGTGGAAGAGAGAAAGACAGACATGGATCTTCCAACAGCTGATTCATGTCACAAATGCACGCGTCTCCCATACAGGTGGCGGGGACCAAGTGCCTGAATATCCATCATCTGCTGCCTCCCAGGGTGTGCATGAGCAGGAAGCCAAGACTAGAAGCACAGCTGGGACTGGAACCAGGCCTTCCAATATGGAGTTCAAGCATCGTAACTGCGGCACCAAATGCCTACCCCTGCCTCTCTTCCTACACCAACTTTCCTTTCTGTGTGACCGAACGAATTGTCCCAGCTCCCTCTACCAACACTTTTAAGGCTTTTTTTTTTCTAATTCCCTTTGTGTCAGGAGAAGGGTATTGGTTGATTTCTTCGGACTTTGGTTAATGCTCGCCAGTTCCAATTCATCAAAAATACTAATCAAGGTGACTACAATGTCCTCAGTCCATCAATACAGAGCCAGCCTCCTCTCAGCCTGGGTATTGTCTCTAAAGATTTGAAAACATTAGCACCCCTTCAACACATTGGCGGGAGAAATATCCTTGAGTTTACAGACAGGGAACCAGGTTTTAGGAGAGAAGACCTCCCATGGGATGTGGACGCCTGGTGCGCCTGGTGTGGGCGTGTGCACTTTGCTCCGTCCCGGGTCAGGGCCTTGGTGGCCAGGTTGCCGGACAGCAGCCAGACGTCATCAGGGCAATGCGCCAGCTCGGCTGCCGGGACGGAGCATCTCCCTGCTGAGCTCTGGGGAATTTTTTCTCCTTGCGCTGGCAGGTGATCATCCGACATCTGGAGTCTGACCCTGGAGCCCCGAGCCCCGGTGCAGTTTATTTTAAGCCTCAGCGCCGGGACAATGCCCATACAGTCCTGACAGGGAAAGTTCGAAGGAGGAAGAGACGTTCCCATAATAGAAACTTTTACTCCCGGTGCTTTCGGAGCCGCCCAAGGACGTGACAGCGGTGACCATGCCGAGGGGCCACAGGGCCACGGGGCCGCGGGGCCGCCAACTCCCTCGCCGCCGGCCCCACCTGCACGCCACACAGGACTGGTCACTTCCACTCCACGTTGGGCACACTGTGGCCACGTGAACAGCAGTCTCGGGCCATAGCTGTCTATAGCATGGACGAAATCGTCAGAAGGGATCCTACGTTCCAAGTTCTCCACGAGAAACCTACTCCAGACCTTCATGTCACAAATGTGGTTGGCCAACGTTTTGCCACACTGCACACAAACACGCCCATGTTAAATACTTACCACTGGGGGCGGCGCTGTGCCTGAGGCCGTGGCTAAGCCTCCGCCTGCGGCGCCAGCATCCCATGTGGGCACTGGTTCTTGTCCCAGCTACTCCACTTCCAATCTTGCTCCCTGCTAATGGCCTGAGAAAGCAGCAGAAGATGATCCAAGTCCTTGGGCCCCTGCACCCGCATGGGAGACTTGGAAGAAGCTCCTGGCTCCTGGCTTTGGATCAGCACAGCTCCGACTGTTGCAGCCATTTGAGGAGTGAACCAGGGGATGGAAGACCTCTCTCTGTCTCTGTCTCTCTCTGTCTCTCCCTCTCTCTGCCTGTAGCTCTACCTCTCAAATAAGTCTTTAAAAAATGCTTACTGTTCAGAGATTCTTGGCCCAATATCTTCCAACAGAACTACACGCCCTAGAACCTTCTTTAGAACTCAAGCCTCCTGCCCGAGAGCCCCCATTTCTCCAGGGGAACACCTAACCTGTCGTCATGATGTTTCCAAAGAGGAAGTAGAGAGTTGATTCTGCAGATAAGTGCATTTGTCATGTGGCTTTTGTCTCAATCAGTGTCTGTGCAAAGACAAATACCGTCTATGGTTCCTTGTTCGTGGAAGCCAAATCGTCCATGTCGGTTGTGGGAGCCTGTGAAGAGCCAGTGAGGTTGGGCAATGGACTCCAGGCTCCGAGTTCGATAGAGCGGTAGGGGGACTGTGACTTACAACCGTTCATTTCACCATAGCAGAAGAGGAGGCTTACGGTGCCCTCACGCAGAAATGATTCATGCATCCAGAGATGGGAATGCTAATGCCCTGAGCTGATCGTTACACACGTGCCCCCCCATGAATACGCACCTATGTTCTGCCATCACTTTCCAAAATGGCTAAAAGGCAGGCATTTGAAGCAGCAGTTAAGATGCCACTTGGGATGCCCGTCTCCCATATACGAGTGCCTGGGTGCAGATCCTGGCTCTGCTCCCGACGGCAGCTTCCGGCTCACGTGTACCCTGGCAAGCAGCAAGTGATGGCTCAAATGCTTGGTCCCTGTCATTCACAAGAAGACCTGGATTGAATTGCAGGCTCCTGGCTTTGGCCTAGCCCAGCCCCAGTCCTTGTGGGCATTTGGGAAATGAAGCACTAGTAGATGAGCGATCTCTCAGCCTGTTTGTCTCTCCGTCTTTCAAATGAAAAAAGGGAACTTGTTTTTTTAAGTGCTTAAGACGGTTAAACAAACCAATGGATGAATGAATGTCTGCTGGGGACAGCCTCGTTACCTGGCTATCCCAGGCCAGAGGAGGCCCCTTCCAGCCCCGACCCCGATGGCTCCACTGGGAGATAGAAGCACCCCCGTGCTGCTGGCACCCATGGGGCCGGCCCCACGCTCCTGTCTCCCCTGCAAAGCCCTGCAGGCTCCTGCACCTTCATCACTCTCAGCCAAAAGACCAAAACACAGGCTTCTACCTTGACAATACACTTAGGGAAGCATTCTGCACTCAGGCGTGAAAATTGCCAGAGGCAACTTCGCAGCCAAACTCAGCAGCTGGGGCTGGGGCTGTCCCCCCCCCCCCCCACGCACACACCAGAAACTCCTGTGGCCTCACACTGCTCAACAGAGACCACTCCCATCCCCAAGAGAATGGGCCTCCTGTGGGCCCTCACGTCCCTGCCTGGGGCTGGGCTGGCTCCCTCCCTCCCTCACTGCTTCCTGCAGACTTATCATGAGCCGGGACCCCTTCATTACTTGTGTCTTTCACAATTCCACACTTGTGAAATGGTCTTCTTGTACAAACATATCTCACACAGAGGCAAAGGAGACAAAAACATTTTTTTATGGTTCGCTTAAATTCCTAAGCCCTCATGGGATGGAATGGGAAGGAGGGGGGTCCTTTGCGAGGTCGGTAGATGAGACCCTGAGGGAAACAGCTCATGCACAGGCTGGATGCCCACGTGAAAGGGGCCTCGACAGCTCTGCCATCGTCTGTCCTGTGGATGCACGGCAAGAAGGTGGCTCAGCCAGCTGTGTTTTTTGTTTGTTTGTTTGTTTGTTTTGACAGGCAGAGTGGACAATGAGAGAGAGAAACAGAGAGAAAGGTCTTCCTTTGCCGTTGGTTCACCCTCCAATGGCCGCTGCAGCCAGCGCGCTGCGGCCGGCGCATGGCGCTGATTCGATGGCAGGAGCCAGGTGCTTCTCCTGGTCTCCCATGGGGTGCAGGGCCCAAGCACTTGGGCCATCCTCCACTGCCTTCCCGGGCCACAGCAGAGAGCTGGCCTGAAGAGGGGCAACCGGGACAGAATCCGGCGCCCCGACCGGGACTAGAACCCGGTGTGCCGGCGCCGCAAGGCGGAGGATTAGCCTAGTGATCTGCGGCGCTGGCCTCAGCCAGCTGTGAACAGGAAGCCCTCATTGCACACCAAATCGTCTGGCACCTTGCTACTGGACTACCGGAACGGTGAGAAAGAAATGTGGTTTAAGAAAAAAAAAAAGAGAGAGAAATAAACAAAAACTTAAATGTACTCACTGTCATTACCACTTGAAAATTATCAAAAGCTGCATGATTCGAGCTGAAGAGAACGAGTGCCATGCTTGTCTCTTTCTCATGCCCAGGAAAACACACGGGGCGGAGATGCGTCCAGTGTGAGACAAAGCAGTCAGTGCTGCAGCTCTTCAGTCATTTTCTCGCCAAGCCCCGTTGTTTGTAACAACGGAGAGCCATGGCTTTGATACAAAGAAACAGCCGAGCAAGAGGAAGTTGTGGTTCACTGAAGGTCAAAAGGCTGGATTCAAAGGCTTCAGGACAACCATATTTTCCGTGGGGTAACCGCCAAGCCGGCAAGCGGAAGGAGTGGACCAGCTAGGGGTGGCAGACACGGCTGCATCTACTGCAGTTGTGCACGTCTTAGCCTCTCGTCAACTAAGGGCTCTTTTCTGCACAGCCCTCGGTAGATCAGGGGTCAGGGTTGGTACCTGGTAAACTCCACAACCTGGTCTGGCTTCTGAGAGGTGCGCTCTGACGTTTGGCAGATGCAGAGCGGCTTTCGATCTGCTTTTGTGTTATGTAACAAAATGGATGTTAGGAAGATGGGCAAATCTAGACCTCAGTTTAATGATTTCACCCCAGGGGCATTCCTGGGCTGTCATGACCTCATTCCATGATCTGTGAATTATGTGTATGGGTGCGTGTAAGTGCACATGTACACATGCCTGTGTGTATCTAAGTGCACATGCATGTACATGCGTGTGTGTGTGTGAGTCCCTGAGCAGACACGTGGACATCCAACCCAGTTTAACACCCCCCACTGCTTGGCACTTCATACATTTGTACAAGCTGCGTTGCTTGTCCCATGTCACTGGGAGTGATGTGAATGGTACACACGGTCACTGCTGTGATGGTGAATTTTATGTCCACTTGCCTAGGCTTTGTGCCCAGATGTTTGGTCCAACACCTACTGTGAAGGTATTTTGTAGATGTGATTGACACTGAAATATGTAGACTTTGAGTAAAGCAGGTGATCCTTTATAACATAGGTGGGCTTTGTCCAGTCAGCTAAAGGTCTTAGGAGAAAGACTGATCCTTCCAAGGAGGGAAGGGTGGGAGTCCTACCTCCAGATGGCCTTGGAGCTCCAGCTGCAGCCTCAGCTGTTCCCTCAACTCCAGCCTGCAGGCTTTCCCCTGCAGGTTTATTGACTTGTCATCCTCCTTAAGCATGTGAGCCAATTCCTTAAAATCAATCGATTAATCAATCTTTGGCTTCCAGTCTAGCTCCCTGCTAATGCACCTGGAAAGCAGCAGAGGATGGCCCAAGTACTTGTTCCCCTGCCACACATATGGGAGACCCAGATGAAGCTCCTGGCTCCTGGCTTCAGATTGGCCCAGTCCCAACCAAGCTCCAGCCATTGTAGCCATTTAGGGAGTGAACAACTTGATGGAATAGCTCTCTCTCTCTTTCTCTCTCCCCATCGCCTTCTCTCTGTAACTCTGCCTTCTAAATAAATAAATCTTTAAAAAATTGCTTTGCCTCTCAATTTTTAAAAAGATTTTTATTTATTTATATGAAAGGCAGAGTTGCAGAGAGGCAGAGGCAGAGAGAGAGAGAGAGAGAGAGAGAGAGACAGGGGTCTTCCATCCACTGGTTCACTTCTCAAATGGCTGAAATGGTCAGCGCTGGGCAGATCCGAAGCCAGGAGCCAGGAGCTTCCTCCAGGTCTCCCACACGGGGTAAGGAGCCCAAGCACTTGGGCCATCTTCTACTGCTTTCCCAGGCCATAGTAGAGAGCTGGATCAGAAGCGGAGCAGCCAGGACTCAAACTGGCGCTCATATGGGATGCCGGCACTGCATGTGGTGGCTTTACCTACTACACCACAGCGCCAGCCCCTGGAGTTTATTTTTAAAATGTAAACATGGTTCAGAATGATTCATCAAAAAATAATTTGTATTTATTTAATTGAGAGAAAGAGACACAGAAAGAAAGAGACAACTAGACAGAGAGAGAAGCTCCCATCCAGTGTTCACTGCCTGAATGGAGGAGAGCTGAAGCCCAGGTCTCAATCCAGATCTCCCAACTGAATAGAAGGAATCCAACTACTTAAGCCATTGCTACTGCCTCCCAGGGTCTACATTAGCAGGAAACTAGGGTCAAGAGCCCTAGCCAATTATCAAGCCCAAGCACTATACTGTTAGATGTGGGCATCCTAACCAGAGAAAAGTAATTTAGAAGTGAAAAATCACATTATCTCAAAAGATTCCAAAAAAGGCATTCAATAAAATTCCGTAGCAATTGCCAATTTAAAACAAAGAATATTCTTGTAAAATAGAAATAGAAGAATGTTTTAAGTATAATAAAGTGTTTAATTATAAATTCTAAAGCAGAGTCACAGAGAGGCAGAGGCAGAGAAAGAGAGAGGTCTTCCATCCCCTGGTTCACTGCCCTAATGGCCAAAATGGCTGGACCTGGGCCAATCCAAAGCTAGAATCCAGGAGCTTCTTCCGGGTCTCTCACATAGATGCAGGGGCCCAAACACTTGGGCCATCTTCCATTGCTTTCCCAGGCCAGAGCAAAGAGCTTGTTTGGAAGTGGAGCAGCCAGGACTCAAATTGGTGCCCATATGGATGCCAGCACTGCAGGTGACAGCTTCACCCACTACACCACAGCACTGGCCTCTTTTATAATTTTTTCAGTTTGAAAGGCAGAGAGAGGCAGATACCTCCTATTCACTCCCCAAGTGCCAGAAACAGCTAGGGCTAGAGCAGGCCAAAGCCAGAAGCTGGGAACTCAATCCACAGTCTTCCACACTTGGGCAGAGTTACAGAGAGGCTACACACTTGGGCGGGGACCCAAGTACTTGAGTCATCCATCATCTACTGCCTCCTAGGGTGCACACTAGCAGGAAGCTGAAATCAGATGCAGAGCAGGGACTGAAAACAGCATTCAAAGTCAATGCCTTTCCCAAGTGCTTGGGCCCCTGCACCCTTGTGGGAGACCTGGAAGAAGCTCCTGGCTCCTGGCTTCGGATCAGCACAGCTCTGGCTGTTGCGACCATTTAGGGGTGAACCAGAGGACGGAAGACCTCTCTCAATCTCTCCCTCTTACTGTCTGTAACTCTACCTCTCAAATAAATAAATAAAATATTTTTTAAAAAGTCAATGCCTTTTAATTAATGTTCTCTGAAAATCACAATATTCATTTTTCAACCCATGAACACAAGACATCATTCTATATTTGTATGACATCATTCTATATTTGTATGACATCATCTATATTTGTATCTTCTTCAATTTCTTTTGCAATGTTTCATTTAGTTTTCAGTAGATAGATCTCTCACCACTTTGTTTAATTTATTCCCAAAGTTTTGTTTTTGTTTTGATGGCATTATAAATGGGGCTACTTTATCTAAGGGATAATTTATTGTTTTTTTTTTTTTAATTTTTTGACAGGCAGAGTGGACAGTGAGAGAGAGAGACGGAGAGAAAGGTCTTCCTTTTTGCCGTTGGTTCACCCTCCAATGGCCGCCGCGGCTGGCGCACCGCGCTGATCCGATGGCAGGAGCCAGGTGCTTCTCCTGGTCTCCCATGGGGTGCAGGGCCCAAGCACTTGGGCCATCCTCCACTGCACTCCCGGGCCACAGCAGAGAGCTGGCCTGGAAGAGGGGCAACCGGGACAGAATCTGGCGCCCCGACCAGGACTAGAACCCGGTGTGCCGGCGCCGCAAGGCGGAGGATTAGCCTAGTGCGCCGCGGCAACGGCCAGGGATAATTTATTGTTTAGAAATATCATTGATTTTTTTTGTATGTTGACTTTGGCATTTGTTCATTAGTTCCAAAGTTTTTTTTTTTAATGGTATCTTTAGGGTGATTTTCTATACACAAGATCATGCAATTTGTCAACAGAGACAATTTTATTCCTTTCTTTTCACTTTGGAAGCCTTTGACTTTTTTTCTTGCCTGTTAGTTCTGGAGAGAACTTCCAGGACCAAGCTGAACGGAAGTGGTGGGAGCAGGCAGCCTTGCCTTGTTCCTGATCTTAGCAGGTACTACCCAGAGTGACCTACAGAGTCAATGGAATCTGTCAGAATCCCAAAGACATTTTTCACAGAAACCTTCAAAAATTCTGAAATGTACACAGAACCCCAAACCACCCCAAACAGTCAAAGCCATCTTGATCAAAAAAGGGACAAAGCCAGAGGCATCACACTCCCTGATTTCAAAGTGGATCGCAAAGCTGCCCAAGGAGCGGAGAGTGTGCTGCCCCGGAACTCACTGCTCTGCCTTGTTGACTCCAGAGTTAAGGAACAGAATGGCAGGTGCTCCCCGGAGCCTCCTTCTGAAAAGCAGGAGATGGGCTCACCTTGAGAAAGACGGCCTCCCTAAGCCAACAGGAAAGCCACTTCCACATCACCTAGGACAGGAAGCTGAAGGCAAAAGAAGCCTGCGTGAGCAAACCTGGCTACACTAACCTGACTCTCCAATCAGGTAGCCCAGCCCGAGCTGCACCCTGGGTACGTATCTAAGGGAGGTGAAGTCAGTGCCTCAGAGGAGTAGCAGCAACCCGACTATGTCACTGCAACATTTCTCAGAATAGCCATGATGCGGGATCAATCTAAGTGTCTGTCAGTGCATGAAAGGCTAAAGAAAACGTGGCCCACACAAAGGAAGGTCTTCAAAAAATTTCATGGAAATGCATGCAATGAAAAATGTGTGCAGGAGTTGCAATTTTTTTGCTCCTAAATAAACATGGTGTGATTCTGTTTTTCACAATGTTTTTGAAGTAGCCAGGACTGGGAGTTGAGCCCAGGTACTCCAGTGTGGAACAGGGCACCTTAGCTAGTGCTTTAACCACTAGGCTAAATGCCTCCCCCCAAATGAAGAGTGTGGAACACGCCTATTATGCGAAAGCTATGTGTGGATTTCAAACTTCCTGCACCAAAATAAATTGGTCTCTTCAGTGTATGTTTCCGTGAGCCTTTTGAAGTTTCCTTGTAAACTTCACTGTTTATGCAAGAGTCACCTTGCTGGGCAGTAGACCACCAGAACTCATCGCCCTGCCTGCGTGTGACAGCACACACATTCGCCTTCTTCTCCTGTAGCCACCGCAGCTCTCTCCACTCTCTGCTCTGTGGATGGTGTATGCAGGTGAGGTCACCCTTGTTCACAGAAGCAGTATTCACAGCAGCCAAGATACACCTGCCTTGGACGACTGCGCTGAAAAATGCCGTCTGGGGCTGGCACTGTGGTGTAGCAGGTAAAGCCACCACCTGCAGTGCCGGCGTCCCATATGGGCACCAGTTCGAGTCCTGGCTGCTCCACTTCCGATCCAGCTCTCTACTATGGCCTGGGAAAGCAGTAGTAGAAGATGGCCCAAGTGCTTGGGCCCCTGCACCTGTGTGGGAAGACCCAGAGGAAGCTCCTGGCTCCTGGTTTTAGATAGGCACAGCTCCGGCAGTTCCACCCTGCACCACACATGTGTCGTGTTCGCCCTGCCCGACTCATGCAGCTGGTGCACACTGTGCTGTGCGTGTCCCTGGGGCTGCCTGCCTGCCACCCCAGGCAGGAGCAGAGCCTTGTCTTCTCATAGGCTGGCCTCTGGGGCCCAAGCTTATTTCCTCCACACCCGTGTTCAGGGCTGCCCTGCCATTTCTGCCAACCAAGCACCCTTCCATCACTTTTCTGGTAAGAGAAACCCTTGGCCTATGTGGAGCCCAATCCAGCCCAATCCAGGCCACGTAGGCTCCCAGACCCACCCCATTGCTGGGGCCCAGGCACACCTGGGCATCTACACCTTGGCTGCAAACTGAAGCCTATGGGCCACAACCACAAAGCTGGGAATTCAGGTTCAGCTGGGCTGCAATGTGTGGATTCCCTGTGTTGTCAAGTGGGAGTCACAGGCAGCCTCCGGGGGTCGCACGGCTCTTCCCTGCCTCCTGCCACCACTCCCCTCCAGGGCTGACCCCCCTGGGGGAGCCTCCCCAGCCCCCAGATTCCCAGCATCCTCATAGTTGGCCTTTTTGTAGGACAAGGCCACCTAGAAAACGAAGATAGTACATACAATGGTGTAAGTGTAGGGTAGAGAATGTGAAGTGTCAAGTGAAAATCCAATAAACACCAAAGTACTACTTTTTCAGAAATTTCCCTGTGCCTGTTCTGGGCAACTGGCCCACCTGCCTTAGAGACAACAACTGTCCACTTAGAACTCCCTGGTCCGCTCCTTCCAGGTGCCACTGCTCAGAGCAGACACACGTGGTCTCACACTGCCCCGTCAGGAACTCGGGGTGTTCCCACTCCCCAATCCTAGTGTCTGATGCCCTCTTCCCTCCTTGTCCCCTGTCCCCTTGTGCCCATCCTTATAGGCCATGAGTCAGGACATGCACCTGCTAGGAGATTTGCCAGGGCTCAGTGCTTCCTGGACACAGGTGGACACTCTCAACACTGTGCTGCCTGAACCACACACGGTCTCTCCCACACACCCAGGGGCACATGCAGCATACCTGCACACACCCAGAGACACACTCACACACGTGTGTGCACAATCTGGAGCCATTGCCATTCCTTCACAGTGCCCAGGGGTCCTTGCTCACCTGGCTCGGTGCAGGCACCCCCATCCCCACCACCAGGGCCCCACCCCTGCCAGGCCCTGCATATTTGCCTTCTGGGGGTGGAGGTCTTCCGGGACGTCCCGGCTGCACCTGGCTTTCTTGCCTGATCACACTGGTCATCACCTCTGTCTTCTGCTCCTTCTTCCTCTTGTATTTCCTTTTTCCTTCTTGTACTTACAGGCTTTGTAAGGACAGATATTTGATCCTATTAACCTGTGCCTGGGCTTCGTACCACAAACACTAATTAATGGATTGCATGAAGACATAAATGAATGACACTTGGGAGACAGCAAGAGAAGGAGAGGGGAGAACATTCAGTTGCCCAAACCCTGTTTTTTGCTTTCTCTGTAAAGGGTCCTGGAATTTATGCTCCATATGGTAACATATGACTAAAAGGACCTAGGGAAAGGCAGGCTTGATTTTAAGGTTTAGTTAACAGTGACCAGATGTAGACACACTGTCTGAACCGTGAGTGGCTCTGATCTTCACGTTCCTGGACACCTGAGGGGTGGCTGGTGCACCCCAAATGAGAACAGACAATACCAACAGCTGTGTTCAAAATTCAGGATTGCTACATTTTGATCCAACTCACATAAGAGGGATAGCAAGAAAGAAAGTTTCATTTCATATTTTCTTTCAACATAGTTAAGAAAAACAGGTTGTCATTGGCCTAGAACATGCAAAACTCATTGTCAGACCCTGAACAAGGAGCCCTGGAAGACAGCAGTGCACCTGTGCCAAACACAGCCCATTCAAGCTGCAGAGAACTGCTTTGTCTGGTTCTGACATCTTTACTTCACACACACACACACACACACACACACACAACACACATGTGCACCTGTGTATACACTCACACACCCATGTATTCATAAACCTGCAGTGCATGTACACACTTGTGAATGTACACGCATTCTCACGTACACACATACACCAAGCACACACATACACACACATGCTAGCGTGATCATCTGTGTGCACATTCGCACAACACACTCCCCTGGGGTCCTGCTGAGCTTCGGGACCACAGAAGGGCTGAAGCTGCATTTCTGCCACCTTTGGGACCCTCTGTGTTCCCAGACCCCCCGGTTCCTAGATCTCCCCCCTGCCTGCTTCCATTAAACAACTGACTCTCAAGCATTTTAACTGTGTCAAAGAAAGACTTAACCCTGGAAAGCTGTTGATTGAACGACACCTTATTCTTCTGCACGGGGCTCAGCTGGACATGTCTGCACACTCTGGGCTCCACACCCCAGCCTGAAGATCCTGTGGACAGTAGCCACTCTGGCCTTGGCGGTGAGATTCCCCAGGGGTCCCAGCACCAGGCCCCAGGATGGGGGTGGCTGTGGCCTCTCCTAGGTGAGACTGAAAGTAGGCTCCAGCTCCTGAGAGTTCACTGCCGCTCTCTGTGCTCTTTAATTATGTGAGGTTAAGAAACATAAAGGCCATTTCATGAAAATATTGGCGTAAATACAAACCCCGCCCCCAGGAAAGGTCAGGAGAGGTATGACCTTTCAAAGCAGGCCTGGAAAGCCGTGAGCTGCGTTTGCACCACATGGGACAGCAGGAACACTGCCCACCCTGCACGGAACTGGCGTGAATGATGAAGCAAATCCTCAGAGATGCTGTCCAAGGGCGAGAGAGAGCCCAGCCCCCCTAATGAAAGGGCTCAGGCCTCAAGGCTGATGCAGAATTGATGTGGGGGAGAGCTGGCGGCCGAGTGAGAACCGCAGAGGTTCTGCAGCAGGAGAACATGACCAAAGGCTGCCAGGAATGACACCAGCACTCCCCCAGCCACCAGACCTGCGGTCTGGCCACACTGTTAAATTTGAATACAGAGCCAGAGATCACCTGATGCTTGACAAAAGCCTCCAACTTCAAGGAGGTCAATCGGAGCGAATGGTGGGGGTGGGGATTCCAGGACAAATACATATTATATAAATATGATCCAAGGAAGAGAATAACACATTAAAAATAGTCACAGAGAAAATAATGCATCCGTAAAACAAGAACAAGACCCATGAAAAATGAAGGCTCAGGACTGGCATTATGGGGTAACCGGTTGAGCCGCCACCTTTAATGCTGACATCCAATACGGGTGCCTGTAGTAGTCAGGGTTGCTCCAGTTCAGGCCCAGCTCCCTGCCAAGCCACCTGGGAAGGCGGCAGAAGATGGGTCAAGTCCTTGGGCCCCTGCACCCGCGTGGGAGACCCGGATGAAGTGCCTGGCTCCTGGCTCCTGGATTCTGCCTGACCCAGTCCTGGTCATTTCAGCCATTTAGGGAGTGAAACAGCAGATGGAAGATCTCTGTCTCTCTCTCCCTCTCCCTCTGTAACTCTGCCTTTCAGATAAATAGAACAAATCTTAAAAGAAAAGTGAAGAATCCAAGGAAGAGCCTCAGAAGGGATGATACCATCGTCCCTAGATTTCCATACGGGATTGGCTTCAGAACTCCCACACACATTGTGTGGTGTTTGCATATAATCTATGCAAATTCTCCTCTAGACCACTGCTCAGACTCAATACAAGCAAGAGCTATGGAAATAGCTGTCCTACTGGATCGCTTAGGGGATAGTGACCAGAGAAAGGCTTGGATGTGTTCAGTATAGATGAAATTCTTTTTATTTATTTATTTCTTTTATTTATCTGAATGTCAAAGAGACAGAGACAGACAGAGAGATTTTTCTACCTGCTGGTTTCCTCTCCAAGTGCCTGCAAAGGCTGGGTCTACGCCAGGCCAGCCAAAGCCAGGAGCCAGAGCTCAGTCTGGGTCTCCCACAGCACTTGAGCGGCAGGAACCCAAGTATTTGAGCCGTTACTTGCTGCCTCCCAGGGTATGCATCAGCAGGAAGCTGGAGCAGAAACAGAAGGAGGACTTGAACCCAGGCAATCTGATGTGGGGTGTGGACATGTAAAGTGGTGTCAACAGCAGCACCATAGGCCACCTGCAGATATGATAGACATATATATACACATATACACATATATATACTGTATTATATACATTCATATTTACATATATACTGTATATATACAGTATGTACACACATATATACTGTATTATATGCATTCATATTTACATAAAATAACTAAAGTTCAACAAATATATTAGACAAGATTCTAAAATAAAGTCCAAAAATATTTTTTTAAATCTCCCAGGAATTAGAGTAAAAAGACAAAAGGAGGGGCCAGTACTGTGGTGTAGCAGTGTGGAGAGAAAGCAGTGTGGGCGTTCCATATGGGCACCAGTTCAAGTCCTGGCTTCTCCACTTATGATCCAGCTCTCTGCTGTGGCCTGGAAAAGCAGTAGAAGATGGCCCAAGCCCTTGGACCCCTGCACCCGCATGAGAGACCCAGAAGAAGCTCCTGGCTCCTGGCTTCAGATCGGTGCAGCTCTGGCCATTATGGCCATCTGGGGAGTGAACCAGAGGATAGAAGACTCTCTCTCTCTCTCTCTCTTTCTGCCTCTTCTCTCTCTGTGTAACTCTGATTTTAAATAAATAAATAATTCTTTAAAAAAAAAGGCAAAGGAAGATTAAATAGGGAAGAAAGGAAAATAAATGTATAGAATAAATCCTGACATTCAACATTCCACAAGAGAGCACAGAAAACAGAGGAGCAGAAATTTCTGAAACTGAAGTTCTCGGATCTCCAGAATGAAGAGTCCCTTGACTGACAAAACCTCACAGCAACTGCCAAAGCTTCTCAGAAAGTCAGGGCGCAGAGCAGGCCCTCAGAGCTGCTCGCAAGGGGGAGCACGAGACCAGCCACGTGCCGGGATCCAGTTCCCACAGCAGCCCAGCCCCTCGCAGCAGCTTTGGAAGACTGAAGATAGAGCAGCCCTGCAGAATTCGGAGGAGTGGGGCTATGGCACAGCAGTGAAGTCGCCACCTGTGCCTGCGTCCCATGTCAGAGGGCCTGTTTGAGTCTTGGCTCTGTCGGTAGAGGGTCCCTGTCTGCTACTTCAGGAACATGTTGGATTAAACCACATGCAATGACTACCTGTGCCGTTTTTTAATATTTATTTGTTATTAATTTGAAAGATAGTACAGATGGGCCGGCGTCGTGGCTCACTTGGTTAATCCTCTGCCTGACACCAGCATCCCATATGGGTGCCGGTTATAGTCCCGGTTGCCCCTCTTCCAGGCTAGCTCTCTGCTGTGTCCCAGGAGTGCAGTGGAGGATAGCCCAAGTGCTTGGGCCCTACACCCACATGGGAGACCAGGAGAAGCACCTGGCTCCTGCCATCGGATCAGTGCAGCGCCAGCCGTGGCGGCCATTTGGGGAGTGAACCAATGGAAGGAAGACCTCTCTCTCTATCTCTCTCTCTCTCTCTCTCTCTCTTTCACTGTCTATAACTCTACCTGTCAAAAAAAAAAAAAAAAAGACAGTACAGTGAGATAGGAGGAGGGAAGAGAGAGAGAGAGAGAGAGAGAGAGAGAGAGAGAGGTCTTCCATCTGCTCATTCACTCCCCATTTGGCCACAATAGCCAGGGCTGAGGCATGCTGAAGCCAGGAACCAGGAGCTTCGCGAGGGTCTCCCATGTGGGTGCAGGGACCCAAGCACTAGAGCCATCTTCTGCTGCTTTCCCAGGTGCCTTAGCAGGGAGCTGGATCTGAAGTGGAGTAGCTGAGACTTGAACCAGGACCCATATGGGATGCCAGTGCTGCAGGAGTTGGCTTAACCTGCTATGCCACAATGCCACCCCCCACCTGTGCCACTTTAAACCATGAAAATGGCCATTTGTCATAGTTCTTTCTAATAAGACTGTGACTAAGGCAAACAAAAGCTCTTCCGTGTAAAACAAATGCCCTCCACCTTCTGTAAATGAAGCATGCAGGTCCCTTCCCTTCCCTCTCCCTGGATCTCTTGATCCTCTTCCCCACAAAAAGTAGGGAGAGAAATAAAGGGACCTGAGTCCTCCAGCCCTGGGAGTCTGTGAAGGTCTGATCAGCACTTCAGAGCTGAAAGCTTCCAAGAGCAAAACCAACCAAAGGTCCCCAGGCGCCTGTTGTAGCCCTGGGATTGTGCAGTCAGATCAAAGCAGAGTCGGAAAGATCTGCCTGCAAGACCCAACCTGTTGTCCACAGCCCCGCAGGCAACTGGGAACCCTCCTGGCCAAGAAGGAATCCGCTGTGATTCATAAAGAGAGGACTCCACGCCATTCAGTAAAGGGGTGAGAGGAGGTGCCAGCACTTCTAGCTACAGCGGCATGCCCAAGTCCTTGAAGATGGAGACAGGGGAGAAGGGGAGGAGAAAGAAAACCTTCGAGCATTACATTGTTGAATTTAGACCAAGACGAGATAAGTGGATCAACCCAGGGAAAACAAACACGCCAGCTGGGAACTATGCAGCTGTCTAAAAGGCAAAATCAAAGGCAGCTTGAGAAGCAACAGCAGAAGCAGGGACCCAGCTCAGCTCCCTGACGCGGGAAGTGGTCACAAGGTCCCCACTCAGAGGGCTTCTCGCTGGCCACAAGGGCCGGCAGCCGCAGGGCTGTCCTTGGAGCCTTGGCTTTGCTGCATGGTTCGTTCTATGACCTCTGTTGCATTGTGGGGAAAGGGGGGATTTAGAAAAAGAAATGCTCATTAAAACGAGTCCTGGGGGCAGCAGCACAATTCAAAACCAAGTCCTGGGCATTGCTCTGCGTGGCTTTCTGACACCATGAGAAACAGCACCACCCAGTCCTTTCTCACGGGAGGGGGCCGGGGTGGGCGCGTGTCTTTAGAACACATTTACCCTTCAAATAGCTCAGATACAACAGAGGAGCATCATTCATGAAATCCTTCACTAGGAAAAAAAACGGACTATCAGATTTTTTATTTACTTGAAAGGCAGAGTGGCAGAGACAGATGGAAGTAGAGCAGGGAGAGAGAGAGAAGCCAGAAATCAGGATCTCCAAACAGATCTGCCACATGAGTGTGGGATCCAAACCCTTAGGCCATCTTCCCCTGCCTTCAAGGCACGTGAGCAGGGAGCTGGATTAGAAGTGGAACAAGCCGGCGCCGCGGCTCACTAGGCTAATCCTCCGCCTTCCGGCGCCGGCACACCGGGTTCTAGTCCCGGTTGCCCCTCTTCCAGGCCAGCTCTCTGCTGTGGCCCAGGAGTGCAGTGGAGGATGGCCCAAGTGCTTGGGCCCTGCACTCCATGGGAGACCAGGAGAAGCACCTGGCTCCTACCTTCGGATCAGCACGGTGTGCCGGCCGCAGCACGCCAGCCGCCACGGCCATTGAAGGGTGAACCGATGGCAAAGGAAGACCTTTCTCTCTGTCTCTCTCTCTCACTGTCCAATCTGCCTGTCAAAAAAAAGGAAAAAAAAAAAAAAAAAGAAGAAGTGGAGCAGCTGGGACTCTCAAACCAGGACTCTGATGTGGGATGTGAACAGTGCAAGCGCCAGTGTAACCTATTGTCCCACAATGCCTGCTTGTGTTTTTAATTATTTAAAATTTTAACTTTTATTTTCAAATAATTCTAGAGTCATGAGTTTTGCAAGGATAAGGATGGTACACAATCCCTTCACCCTATCCCTCCAATGGTCACATTTACATGATTTTACTTCGGTATCACACAAACATTGTACAGTGTGTGTGTGTGTGTGCGCGCGCACCATTTACCACGTGTGCAAAATCACATCACCACCTCTGCAACCAAGACAGAACTATTTCATGGCCGCCGCAAAGATCTCCCGCACACATGGGAATTAAAGATGAATTTCCCTCTACATTCACACCCACCTACGGCTCTCTCACTTCCGGTAACCACTACTCTCTCTCCATCCCCACTAATGTTATCCAAAGGGAATCACCTAGCGTGTGACAGTCAGAGATCGGCCCTCTTCACTCCCATAATATTCTTAAGATCCATCCAAGCGGTTACCCACGACAACAGTGGCTCCCGAGTTGAATGGCACGGCACACGCGCCGCCACGCATTTGTTGATTCATTCCTGAGAACGCTGTGTCCAGGTTGGGACTATCACCAGGAGCAGCGCTGAGAGCAATCTCATGTAGGTTTTCTGTAACAGTCTGCGGAATTCCGCCAGAGTGAGTTTAATTTTAATTCCGCCAGGTAGGAGTGCATTTGCCGGGTTATTGGGTCTTGTATTTGGGAAGTTGCCAAGCCATTTCACAGCATGGTCCAGTCTCTCCACATCCTCCCAAGAATTTGGTTTTGGTGGTGATTTTTGCTTTAGCTTTCTTTTTTAGCAGTTCTTTTTTTTAAGGTTTATTTTATTTTAAATATTTGAAAGAGTTACAGAGAGAGGTAGAGGCAGAGAGAGAGGTCTTCCATTGGTGGCTCACTCCCCAGATGACTCCAACAGCTGGAGCTGTGCCAATCCTAAGCCAGGAGCCTCTTCCGGGTCTCCCACTTGAGTGCAGGAGCCCAAGCATTTGAGCCATTTTCTACTGCTTTCCCAGGCCATGGCAGAGAGCTGGATCGGAAGAGGAGCAGCCGGGTCTCGAACCGGCGCCCATAGTGCTTCAGGCCAGGGCTTTAACCTGCTGCGCCACAGCACTGGCCCCTCCTCGAATTTGTACAGCGAGAAGCCATCATGACTTTATTTGCACTTCTTTAGTAAGCTACTCACTCCCCTATTTTCCTGTGTCCTCCCCATGTCTTTTGCAAGTTTTCTCTTTGAACTGTTGGGCTTTTCTTGCTGTCGAGTGTTGAGAGCACTTACACGTTTTGTCTGGTCTGTGGTTTGCAAGTGTTTCCTTCCGGTCTGCCACTTGCCTTTCCCCTCCCACCAGGGCTTCTGGCGGGGCAGGAGTTTCCCTTCTGATAAGGTCCTGTTTGCTGATGGTTTTCTCTTAGGCAACATGCCTTGCTGTCACATCTCATCACTCTTCACCAGGTCCTAGATCCCAGAGATATTCCCCTCTGTCATTTGGTGTTTAAATCCATGACGCACTTTGCATAGGTGTAAGATTTAGGTCAAGGTAAGCTTTTGGCTTACCACATTGCTCCAGTACCGTTTGCCAACAAGACGATCATTCCTTATCCAATGGCTTTTGTACCTGCATTGGGGTCTTTCTGGGTTTCCTGCCTGTTTCATTGATCTCTGCATTTTTCCCTCTGCCCACATCACAGAGTGCTGGTTCATGTCACTAGGTGTCCATTATTAAAACCTGGGGGCTGGCCGGCGCCACGGCTCATTAGGCTAATCCTCCGCCTTGCGGCGCCGGCACACCGGGTTCTAGTCCCGGTCGGGGCACCGGATTCTCTCCCGGTTGCCCCTCTTCCAGGCCAGCTCTCTGCTATGACCCGGGAGTGCAGTGGAGGATGGCCCAAGTGCTTGGGCCCTGCACCCCATGGGAGACCAGGAGAAGCACCTGGCTCCTGCCTTCGGATCAGCGTGATGCGCCAGCCGCGGTGGCCATTGGAGGGTGAACCAATGGCAAAAAGGAAGACCTTTCTCTCTGTCTCTCTCTCTCACTGTCCACTCTGCCTGTCAAAAAAAAAAAAAAAAAAAAAAAAAAAACCTGGGGGCCAGCGCTGTGGTACACTAGGTTAATACCCCACCTGCGGCACCAGCATCCCATATGGGTGCCAGTTCTAGTCCCGGTTGCTCCTCTTCTAGGCCAGCTCTCTGCTGTGGCCCAGGAGTGCAGTGGAGGATGGCCCAAGTGCTTGGGCCCTGCACCCCATGGCAGACCAGGAGAAGCACCTGGCTCCTGGCTTCGGATCAGCGCGGTGCGCCAGCCGTATCGGCCATTTGGGGAGTGAACCAACAGAAGGAAGACCTTTCTCTCTGTCTCTCTCACTGTCTGTAATTCTACCTGTCAAATAAATAAATAATAAAAATCTTTTTTAAAAAAAACCTGGTAAAATTATTCTCCTCAATTTATTCTTCTTATTAGCTTATCAATCAGGAGACATGGTGGAAGCAAGACAAGACTATTCCCCACCACAGCATCCCAGGTTGCCAGGCTGTCTTTGGGGCTGGTGCAGGGGCTGTCCGGGCTGTCCAGGGCTACCCAGCGGGCTCCGCCCAGTCTCCCAGACCGCAGACACTCCAGAAAAAGAGACTTGGGAAGTGGCAAGATTGAGAGTGTGCGATGGTGTCCCTCTCCCCCCAGCACCTCCGGTCCTCTCTGCAGATGCCTGGGGTGTTCAGCAAGGATGTAGAAAGCTCAGCCTGCGTCTTCCAGCTGCAATCACCAACGCGCACACATACCCCGACACGCTCCAACTGGGTGGGCAGCCCCGTGGCTTTCTTGAGGGGCCTGCGTCAAACTGATATGGGGAGGTAGGCAGAGTTGATTATGTCTGAATGAGCTGGACTTCTTGCCACACTGCAATGTAACTTTACTCCTTCACCTGTCAACTTGGTAGTACACTCACATTCCCAGGATGCACCTGTGTCTCATCTGAGGTCAGGAAGGAGGAGACGCCATGATAACCATGCGGTTCTTCAATTCCATGTGGAGGTGCCATAAAAATCCCAGAAAACGTCACACATGTTCATCCCGTTGTTTATTCAATTAAGGCATCGCCCACCAGCCATCTCATGGAAGAGACTGAAAACTGGGCAGAGGTCTCTTTTTGTCTTTGACCAAATTTGCAGGTACTATTCGGGCTTCCTCTCCTCCCTCTGCTCCCAGGCAACAGACACTCTGGCCCACTCATGATGGGTATTTCGCTATGCGAGGTGGCCACACTCACGTGTGAATGTATGCTCACTCTCTCACTTTGAAATAAACCCTGGCTCTCACGTGTGCACAAATGCCGCCACTTCGAACTCTTGTCTCTGTGGGGGCAGGAACCTGGTGTGAAGATTAAGGTCCGGCCGGTGCTTCGGCTCACTAGGCTAATCCTCCACCTAGCGGCGCCGGCACACCGGGTTCTAGTCCCGGTCGGGGCGCCGGATTCTGTCCCAGTTGCCCCTCTTCCAGGCCAGCTCTCTGCTGTGGCCAGGGAGTACAGTGGAGGATGGCCCAAGTGCTTGGGCCCTGCACCCCATGGCAGACCAGGAGAAGCACCTGGCTCCTGCCTTCAGATCAGCACGGTGCGCGGGCCGCATCATGTCGGCCGCGGCGGCCATTGGAGGGTGAACCAACGGCAAAAGGAAGACCTTTCTCTCTGTCTCTCTCACTGTCCACTCTGCCTGTCAGAAAAAAAAAAAAAAAGATTAAGGTCCCCAAGGCCCATCTCAAACCACAGGTGTGCTCCTTTGCAGCGAACAGCACGGCACTGGCATGGATCTTCTAGGGCTCTTTCAGGGAGGGAGTGAGTGGCCGTGGGTGAAGGCTCTTTGAGCAGTGCCTGGCACAGGGTGCCAGCACCCACAGCATTGCTTGGAGCTGCTCTCCTCACCCCATCAAACCTCCTTCCTCTCTTTCTGTTGAAAACCCATGATGACGTTGGATGAGTGAAGCTATCAGCAGTCTGTTTATATTCATCTCCGCCCTCCTTCTCCATCCCCACCACCAAGTAAAGCCCCCCAGGAGCCAAGCTGACATGCTCAGAAAGCCTGGCGCCACGGCGGAGTCCCTGGGTCCAGTGCAAACAGGATGCAGTTTTAAGAGCTTTGCACATAACCTCTGCAGCAGCTGCATGCCACTGAATGAAGGGATAAAGGCTCGCGGACACTTCTATTCAACTCCGCAGTCGATAGTGGGAAGGGCCAGTGTGTAGGCCATGTGCGACTCTCGCCAGCCAGCACCCTGCACAACTTCTCAGATGTGGCTTCCACAAAGACAGGGCCCTCTTGGGTCTAACTGGACTCAGCGCATCAGCACTGCCTGTTTGCGGAATCAGAGGCAGACTTCACCGCAAACCCCCAGCAGCTTTCTTCATCAGCACAGCAAGGTGGATCAAGTGTGCCTCTCCCCAGAGTAGTCTGCTAGCCTGTCTTTTCCCTCTCGCTGTCACCATGCCCAGGCGCTTCCCAAAAACACACATGCGTGTGCAACCGAATCAGGCACTCATCGGTTTCGCTGAGTTCTGGCTTGCCTTTCTGTCTGCTTCCACAGCTTCTAAAACCCCCACATCCTGCCCACTGCAAGCCCAGTGCCTCCTGCCGTGGGGATTTGTCCTTTGTTTTCACATCCTCAAGTGATGCCGCAGACTGAATGGACCTGTGTCCCCCGGGGGATGCACAACAGGTAAACACACTCAGTGCAGAAGCAGCTCTGAACAAATGTTGCCAGCCAGCCACTTGCCGCAATTAGAGGGATCCCATTTGCTCCTGCTCCTCCTCCCGAATCAGATCCCTGGGCAGGGGCTGGGCAGGGACTGGGGAGGACAGAGAGAGGAGACCCTGTTGTGATTGTAACAGATTGTGGCTTTGGGCTGTGTGGGTTCGGAGGGCTTGGGGTTCCCTGTTGCTGAGCCTCATCTTCTCGTGTGTACATCACAGCAAAGCCTCTCCGACACACAGAAGGGTGCCTGAAGCACCGCTTTCCCGAGGGCATTTATAGCTACAGCCGCCTGTGTTTCCTTTTACTAGGAGATGTCCACTTCACGTCCCGGGATTATCTGCTGGTTGTACTGTCACCATGAGGATGGACAGAGCGATAGTGGACAGGCGAAGACAGATGCCCATCAGATGTTTAAACTTGTCGCATGATGTGGGTTCCTCCCAGGCAATCTTCAGACCGTCTGAGAGCTTTTTATTCTGCTAAGAGGTCGTTGAGAAAAGCCAGAGGGTGATCAATTCCCATTCTGTTCTCAGCCAGGGGAAAGGCTGGGGGAAGGGTTTCACCCAGGAATGTGCTGTGATTGTTTGAGGGTGTCTTCCAGTTAGGACAGATCTTCATGTTCTTTTCATCAGCAAGGACAGAGTACTCCCCAAGTTCACGAACCTGGCAAGGTGTGCTTCTAGCTCAGATGTGCTATTTAACCTGCATCTGCTGAGCGTAACTTGAATAACGCTGCCTGGGCGAGAGACTCCTGGGGCAAGGAAGCAGAGAGGGCAGGGCTCAGAGGGAGCAGAAAGCAAGCGAGAGCCCAACAGGAGCCTCAGGCTCCCCTCCTCTGTCCCCATGGTGGCCTGCGGGAGGGGGACAGGCAGCCCCTTCGTGCACCTGGCTGGGCTCTCTCTGTCCTGCTGGTGACCACCGGGGACTCAGGGATGAGTCTGCAGCTGAAGGAGGGTGCGTGTGGGGAAGCCATGGTTCCCTGCACTGCCCTCATCCTCGGGACCTCGCAAAGCCACTGAGGCAGAGCTGTGGGTGCAGCAGACTTCTCCGGGGACTGGGCTGGATGGAAAGCAGTACGGCCAAGCCTAATCCTGCAGCCATTGCGAGAGGGATCTGCCAGTAAACACAGCGCTGCCCTGCGCGTGGGACTGTAGACAAACTCATGCATACTCATCACTGTCACAGAAAATCATACTATTTAGCTTCTCTTGAAACAGACGCTATGTGCATATGACACAAACAACTCACGTGACAATGCAATGAACAAGGCAGCGTCACACCACCCATACCACTCCCCACAATGTGTGCAGCCTGCAGAGAGCTATGCAAACCCGTGGACACACACAGTAACACAGACGGATGCACCTCGCTGGCTCTTCTCACCGGTGGCCTTGCATAGTGCTGTCATCACATGCACGCACCCCAGTCCACCGTGGGGGGAAAGCCCACAGCTCCCCTGGCTCCCCGCTCGGAGGGGATCGCGTTGCCCCTACCTCGCACCCCTCCAGCATTGCTTTCATCCTTAGGCGTTCAGTGTGTCTGGTTGAGCCTTGTCAAGTACAAACACAGGAAGGAGTTTCCACAGTGAAACGGCTGATGAAAGGGTGTGCGCAGTGACAACCGTGGTGGTGACCCTGGACCGTCTTCCAGAAGGGTCCCGAGTCCTACACTCACCCCAAGGGCTGCAGACACAAATGCAGGGAGGACCAAGCACCTAGCAGGACAGGAAAAGACAAAGACAGAGAAGTGCAACCTCTGACACCCGGCCCCCAGGTAGTACCCTGCATGCCCACTCTGGATACCATCAAGCCGCAGTCTTCCGGCCGGCCCCGCCCCCCCGCCTTTTGACAGCACTAAAATTAGCTCCCTGAATGGAGGGAGTGGCACAGCCGTCTCCCTACAAGGTCCAGTCCCTGGAATCAGGAAGCCATTTGCTTCTCCCAGAGGTAACACCTTGGTGGCATTTTCTCCATGGGGGTTAGTGGAGGGGAATTCTGCTCAGGGGCGGCGGGAACCACCTGCATGCAGCCCCCAGACTCACTGAAGCCCATTTGGCCATCATAAAAATTCCCTAAAGGGCATGGCTCCGACAACCAATCAAAGGAAGGCCACAGCACCACTGACCACCCAGGAACCTAGAAGTGCACCTCTCAGCCCTGACTTCGGTCTCTAAGAACCCTCGCCCCCGTCCCCTTGGGGAGACTGGGAGTCGAGCAACAGCTGCCCTGTCCCTTGCTCTGTGCTCTGCAATAAGCACCCCCCTTCTTCCCCACCCCCTCAGTGATCGGCTTTCTGCACGTCGGGCACGGGGACCCAGTTTGGGGGGTTCCGTAGCAACTCCTCCAACCAGTTTTAGGGGTTGTTCTGCATTACCTCTTAAGTCACCAGGCCTAGAAAAGTGGAGCTCAGTTCTACGTTGACACTAACTGCCTGACACCCCCACTGGCTAAGGGCTTGGTCCTGCAAGACTGTTCCAATTGCAGAGGCCAGTCACAAACGGGGCCCCAGGATGCCCACACTGTTGCCCAGACAACCACCACCAACTCAGGGGTTCCCATGATCCCTCTCAGGTTTTGTAATTTGGTGGAAGGATTCACAGAACTCAGGAAAAACAGTGTTTACTGCACCACAGACAATTCAGGAACAGCAGGATGGGGAGCTACACGGGGCAAGTATGGGGGAGGGGCAAGGCGCTCCCACAGCTCTCCAGGTGCCCCTGTGTGCTCAGCGGCCTGGGAGCTCTCTGAACCCCGAGCCCCGCTGTTCGGGGGTTTTCAGGGAGGTTCCATTGCAAGCACAACTGATGACATCACAGGCCATTGGTGATTGACCCACCTTTCCTTCCTGAAGGTCGGGGTTAGGGGTGAAATCCACCCCCAGACCCCACCAGTCCCACGCCTGGTCTGTCCCATGACCAGCCCCCATGCAGAAGCTGCCTCGGGCCCCAGACACCAGGTTCTCATTAGCATGCAAGGAAGAGTGAGTTCCAGGGGTGTCGGGAGCCCCGCCAGGCCGGCTTGCAGGCATTCATGTCTTACTACACACATACACGGTCAGACAGGTTCCCTCCCTCTCCAGCACACACACTCCCCACAGTCACACACACCCAGCATGCACCACACACACACACCCTTGTCACACACTACACAACATACCACACGCACATACACCCCACAGGTACATACACCCCATGTCCGAGAGGACACACACTGCATTTCTCACATATTTCATACAACACACCACATACACCACATACCCACACACCCACAAACACACCCACAGATATATACATACCCCACAGTCACACACACCTGTCTCACATCAGGTATACACATTCCATGTCACACACCACCTGTTGTATACACCTCACATACCCCATACAACCCAACACATACATACCACAGTCACACACACACACCTCATGTCACACATCACATATATACATCTTAAGTATATACTACACACTTCACACACCTTACATAGTACACACACAACACCATACACACAAATACATACACCACATACTGATGAACACACACATCATACACACACACACACACACACCACACATACACACACAGTCCACAGTCACACACACCTGTCTCACATCAGGTATACATATCCCATGTTACACACCACAAACACACAGAAAATACACCGTATACACTTCACATACCTTATACAACCCAACAATACACATTGCAGTCACACACACACCCCCCATGTCATGCATCACATACATACATCATAAGTACACATTTCACACACCCTACATAATACACACACAACACCACACACACACAGCATTCAACACACACACTACACACCTCACATACCCCACACAACACACATCCCACAAAAACTACACACACACACACACACGCACACTAGTTCTGTTTCTTGACATTGGGAACCTCCTTACAAAACATGAAATGTGCAAAGAGCAATTTCTGGAGCTTCCAGCTGGGCCCGGCTGTCCTAAGAACGGAGACGCACGCAGCGGGGTGCAAAGGTGGCGTCACAGGGGACCTGCAGAGTTCCAGTGTGGGGGGCGTCTCCGTCCCCAAGGGGTTAAAGCCCTGGAGGCTTCTGGCAGTGAGTCAAGGGTGTCATTTGGGTCTAGACCGGTTATTGTACAAAAGGTCAAGTTTCATTCAGCAACTCCACATCCAGCTCCGTACTTGAACCGCTTCTCTCTAGTCCTGTGTAGCATGCGCAGCAGGAAGGGAGGGGCGGAGGGTACCCCTGGGGTGGCCGATGGAGTGACCACAAGACTGGTGGCCTGACTTTGCCCGGGGCTCCTTTCTGTGAAAGCCCAGCCACTGTGTCAGTCAGGGCTCTGCACAGAAACAGAGCCAGTGGGAGACACACACACACACACACGCACACACACACACATTATAAAGCAGTGGCTCATACACATGTGGCGGCCTGTCCCAGCTGCAGCCTGAGAACCACACACTGCCGTGGGATATAGGGATAAAACTTACAGTATCTCTTTTTTTAAAGATTTATTTATTTATTTGAAAGTCAGAGTTACAGAGAGAGAGAGGAGAGGTCTTCCATCCTTTGGTTCACTCCCTAGTTGGCCGCAATGGCCGGAGCTGCGCTGATCCAAAGCCAGGAACCAGGTGCTTCTTCCTGGTCTCCCACATGGGTGCAGGGGCCCAAGAACTTGGGCCATCTTCCACTGCTTTCCCAGGCCACAGCAGAAAGCTGGATTGGAAGTGGAGCAGCCAGGACTAGAACTGGCACCCATATGGGATGGCGGAGCTTCAGGCCAAGGTGTTAACCTGCTGTGCCACAGTGCCAGCCCCTCTAATTAGTTTTTTAAGATTAATTTACTTATTTGGAAGGCAAGGGTTAAAGAGAGAAGAGAGGCAGAGAGAGAGGTCTTCCATCTGCTGGTTCACTCCCCAACTGGCCTCAATGGCCGGAGCTGCGCTGATCTGAAGCCACAGTGCCGGCCCCTACAGTATCTTTTAAAATGTGATTCTTGTAGGCCTAGATTTGATTTGAAAGTCAAATTAAAGAGGTGGAAAAATATTTAATTATTTACTACTTGACATTTTCTTTTTCTCTAACTTTTTTTCATGAAAAACTTTCGGCCGGTGCCGCAGCTCACTTGGCTAATCCTCTGCCTGCAGCGCTGGCACCCTGGATTCTGTCCCAGTTGCTGCTCTTCCAGGCCAGCTCTCTGCTGTGGCCCAGGAGTGCAGTGGAGGATGGCCCAGGTGCTTGGGCCCCGCACCCACATGGGAGACCAGAAGGAAGTACCTGGCTCCTGGCTTTGGATCGGCACAGCACCAGCCATGGCAGCCATTTGGGGAGTGAACCAACGGAAGGAAGACCTTTCTCTCTGTCTATAACTCTACCTGTCAAAAAAAAAAAAAAACTTTCAAACATATAGAGAAGGGGAACAAATACTACCACCAGCTAGATCCAATAACGGTTAACATTTTTTTCATGTCAGCTTTAGGTGTACACACATTTGGGCTGAAATAGTTAAAAATAAGAGTTAGACATCAAAACTTTTTACCCTTAGGAATTTGAGCATGTGTCTCTTAAAAATAAATCCATTCTCCCAAATGAGGCATCATGCCAGTGTCACATCTAACAACTTTAGTAATAATCCTACAATGCCAGTCAGTATCCCATTGGGTCTGAAATTTCCTGCAGACTATCTTGTATGCTGAGTTGTTGAGCCAGGGGTCAACCAGGGTTCATGCTTATTGTTACTGTTTTAGTTGTGTTTATGCTCAAATGCTCAAAACACCTGCCACCTTTTTTCATGACACTGACTTTTTTTAAAAAGTTTTTTTTTTTTTATTTGAAAGGCAGCAGTATAGAGGAAGGGATGAGAGAGAGAGAGAGAAAGAGAGATTGATTCCATCTGCTGGTTCTCTCTTCAAATGGCGTCTGTTGCTGGGGGTAGACCAGGTTGAACCAAGGAGCCGGGAGCCAGGAAGTCCATCTGGGTCTCACACATGAGTAGCAGGGGCCCCAGCACTCAGGCCATCTTCTACTGTTTTACCAGGTGCATTTGTAGGGTGCTGGATCGGAAGTGGAGCAGCCAGGATTCAAACCGGTACTCCAGTAGGATGCCTACATCAGAGGAGGCAGCCTAACCTGCTGCACCACAGTGCCAGTCCCCCCCCCCCATATACATATTTTTGAAGATGGCAGGTCACTGACTGTGGAATACCCCCAACCCTGGATGTGCTCCCCTGCGAAGACATTTCACTCATTGCCCTAACTCCTCTGTCCCCTGCAAGCTGGAGATGGAACCCAGAGGCGGGGGGACTGATGCAAGTGAAGCATTTTTTAGTAAAAGTGCAAATAAGAATGTAACATTATACTATATACATACGGAGGTAGTTCAAAAAAATTAGAAAAATGAAATGAAAAGGTAAGTTTAGATTGGTGAAACAAATTTACAAAATCCAGTTTTCATGAACCTTTGGAAGACCCCCAATCAGGTCAGCAAAAACAGCACCAGCGATGTTTTGTGTTTCATTTGCCATCATATAACGCCAAGCTGGGTCAGTAGTAGTGACACTGAGGTTGAACCCTTCTTAGCGTGTTAAGATGGTAACAGCCAGAGGATTCCGTGGAACATGCAAAACCTTTTATCTTCTGCTTAGCACTGTGTGATTAACCAGTTTACCCAAGGTTTCCCACCCATTAATGCACCTGCCGGGCCTGATTACTTCACGGAGAGTGGCAGAATGGGGATCGCCAGTCCTCTCATTGCTTTCTCTTCATTGAAGCTGCTTTTCCCTTGAACCAGCGATGCGGAGGGGGAGATCTTTAGTCAACAGAGTTTTAGAAAGGGCTGAGTTCTGTAGGGGTTCCATGGGGGCACAGATTGTCCTAGTCAGGGTCCCTGTGTCTGCTCCAGAGTGGGAGAGGGACACTGGGCGACTGAGAGGCCTGTGTGTGCGGAGGGCAGCTCAGGATGGGGACTTACGTGGGGAAGGAGTCAAAGCGTCCAGTCTCTCTTAGCTGCCTCGGGGCAGGCATTTGGCCTGGCAGTGAGGGCGCTGCCTGGGATGCTCACATCCCGCATCCAAGTGCACGGACCGCAGTTCCAGTCCACTGCCGCTTCCGGAGGCAGTAGGCCAGGACGCACGTGGTCCGCCCACCCACCTGGGAGACCTAGATTAAGTTCCCCGCTCCTGGCTTCACCCTGGCCCAGTCTTGTGGAGAGAAGCAGTGGGCGGGATCTTTCTCTAATAGAGAAAGGAGTAAAAATTAAAGAGCTGCATCGTTTCTCAGGGCTTCCGGCTCTGACTTCAGGCACATCACGGGTCTTCCCGGGTGCCCGGTTATATTAAGGCTTACAGACTTCTTCGTGGGTGGGGACATGGGTACCGATCTGAATGACCTTCAGCCAACGCCTTTCTGTGAATTTACACAGCAGGAAGCCGCTGGGTGCGCAGATCCATAGAGGGACCAGCTGCCCACTGTGTGAGGACACTGGCCACCCCAGCTATGCAGTGGACAGTCCCTCCCCTTCTCCTTCTGCCCTCTTCTTCTTCCTCCTCCTCCCCAAGCCTTTAGGGGTCCGTGTTTAGGAAGTCAAGGCGTCTGCTTGTGTAATTGAGGGCCTGGCAGTGTCCTCCCACGGACCCTTGTCTGAAGACCTCGCTTGTATTATTTCTCTACACCGGGGACGAAGCCCTGTGTCGGGAACCCAGGCCTGCGCGCAGAGTCCCAGCGAGGATAGGGCGCTACAGGCCTGGCCGGAGGGCAAGCGCCCGCAGCAATGAGAGCTCCCCCCACCCCACAGAAAGCTGCGGGGCGCCGGGTGCTAACCACTGGCCAAGGCTGGGGGGGGGGGGGTCCAGCCGTCTCAAGCGGAAATGTCAGGACGGGAACAATGATAATACTGATAGTAGAATAACAATAGTGACAATGATAACAATCGGCTCAGATTCTGGCAGTCCGCGCTGCAGGGGCTCACCCAAGCCCTGCACCCGGGACCACGGTGGGAAACGACCCCCGCCGGGTCCCAGGGCGCCGGGGATCGGCACCTGGAACTCGCCGGGGTGAGCACCGGGTCTGCGGGCCGGGGCGACTGGGGACGCTGGGGGCTGAGCGGAGGAGCGGGGAAGGGAGTGGAGAGTTGCAGGCGGAGAACTGGGGGAGGGGGCTGGAGCTAGGGCTGGAGGCGGGGAGCTGAGGGGGGCTAGGGCGGGAGAAGGGGAGAGAAGGGGGACTTGGGGAAGGGGCCGGCAGCTGCCGGCGGGAAGATGGTGGGCGGGGAGATGGGGGCGGGGGCGGGGGCTGGGCGGCCTCGAGGGCGGGCTGCTGGAAAAGTTTGCGCCCTGACTCGCCGGAGCAGAAGCTGCGAGAGCGGGTTCCTGGGACACGCGACGGGGGACCGGCACCGAGCGGTGACAAGACGAGCCCGAGGGGACCCCAGGCCCAGGGCGACCTCCCGCTCTTCTTAGCTGCCGCGCCTCGCAGCCCTGAGGGTCCCCGAGCCGACGAAGGGACACCCCGGCTGGCGCGCGCCCCTGGCCAGGATGCCGGCGACCCAGCGCCCTTCCCAGGTCCAGGTGAGTCTAGGGGGTCGGGGGCTGGGGGCGGGCGAGACGCAGACGCCGAGATGCGGGCGGGGAGCAGGGACCACCGGGTCTGCTCTTCCGGCAAAATTCCAGCGGACCGCGGTGCGCTGGTGACCCGTGCGCGCTCTGCGCCCCTGGAGCGCTCCCCTCCACGTCCGCACCCCATTCCCGGGATGTCCGCGCCGGTGGCTCCGCAGCGCCCGCCGGGAGACCGAATGACTTCTCACTGCGAATGCAGCGTTCAAAACGGGATGGGTCTGAAATTATCTGAAAGAAAGGGAGGCCGATCGTCCTGAACTAGTTCCCGCTGTACTTTCCCTTGGACGAGTGGAAAGCTAAGCGCTCCCACCCTTCCCCCTCTCCCCCCGGGGGGCGCTGGGGCGGAAGAGAGCTGTGGTCTTTCGACTGGAAAATTCATTCTTATGAATTACATCTGCCACGAAAGCCCATCTTTCCCGACATCACTCAAACAAGGCAATCGGGGCTGTCAGAATGGGGCTGGAAGACAGCGTCCCCACAATGCAGTCCTTAGGTTCCCACGCAAAATCGGTGTGAGCAAAGCCTGGGAAGGGGCTTCGCCCCGCACCCACTCAGTCTCCGAGGGTCCGTCGGAGCCTCCCTGTCTCCTCCTCCCCACCCTCTCTCTCTTTCTGGCTTTGGACACTCCCAGTGGCATTTTTCTTTGTGGTGTTTTTATATTTAGACATAGAGAGGCACATCTCATTGGACTTTTAAAGGGAACACACTCTACTTTGAACATCACAGTGAAAGAAGGGTGGTAACAGGAGCCGAGGTCCTTTCTGGAATATTGCTTTTAAAATGCAAGCCCCCTCCCCATAGCCCACATCCCAGCCAGCATTCCCAGGTGTCCATCCTGACGCCTCTTTCTAAAATGTGGAATTGGAAGTCACAGATGTTGTGTATAAACAAGTGTTCAAAGTGTTTCTTTTCAATGATTTTTTTCCCCTCAAAGGTGAAAACGTGCAGGCGTGATTAGGAAAGCCAGAAGTTCTATCTAGGAAGTGTAAGGAAAGGTTTGTGTTCCTTAGATGTATGACCGACAGGGCTGGCAGTGTCCGGGGCTGGGGTCAGGAGGGGAAGCAGTGCACATGTTTGTGGACTCACGGGCATATGTGGCTATGCATGTGTGAGCATGTGTGTGTGTGTGTGCACGGGCATGGGTGCGTGGGCTTGAGCGGCTGTGCCAGTCACTGGTGCGGGGCGGGCGCTAGGGCACACGCTGGGTTTTCCCATCAGCAAACGTTCACCTTGGGCCCACTCAGTCACTCGTGTCGCCTGAGGCCAGCCCTGAAGAGCCTCCCCCTAAGATAATGAACTTTGCAGCCATAAAAACCACTGTCCCCTTGAGGCCTGTGACTGTCTCGGGGATGGGACTCCCCTAATGTTCTACCATTTGCAGGTGGCACAAACCCCTGCTCCTGGAGTAGCAGCTTTGTGTGTTGGCCTCATGTCTTATGTCTCAAAATTCAGGATGGATTTTCCTCTTTCTGGAATGTCACGACACTGACTTGATGCCGTGTTTTCCTTCCCTCTTCCTCACTACCCACAGTGTATGTACATATTGCTTTACCAAAAAAAAAAATAATAATAATAAGAAGAAGAATGTGAGTGTGCCACAGTCCTGGAAAACTGGGGTTTGCCCTGCAGTAACATCCATTTTCCTAACTGCGCTTGGTGCTAGTTCCCAAGCCTGCCAGAGACGGGCCCCACCCTGAGCCATCTGTGTTAGCCGGGGCCCCGGGCCAGCAGGCTGTGGGTTACCTGAGCCTTCCTCCTCCTTCCATTTGTCTTCCTAATTCCTGTCTCATCAGTTTGGAACCGTTTCATATGACCTTTGGCCAGTCGTTTGCTGTTCTGTGAATTGCCTTAGGAGATTTTTCCATAAGCTGCTGAAGATGTGTTTAAAAAAAAATATACACCAGTATGCAAGGATTTCAAAAATGTTTTACATGAAAACAAACTTTTAATTTCATTTGCCATGAACTTTTTGAAGTACTCTCAGATATACTGAGTGAAAACCGATCTGGTTTTGGTTAAAAAGACATTTCAATTACTGTTTTCATTATAGCTACTGGGCTTTAGTTTCTCCTCCCTCTCTCCCTCCCTCTCCCTCTGTCTCTCCCCAGTCCTCTGTTTTGCATTCTGTTGTTAAGGAATTGAAGCACTGTTACCTATAAGAGATAAGGCAAGCTCATTTTAAAGATTGCCCAGTGGAGAGTGTGGTGCATAGTGGGTGGATTTGCACGGTCAGCGACCCCTCCTGGTTCCGGGTCCGGGCCGGGAACTGGGGTGAGAGCCCCCGGGGCCAGTCGACCATGCTCTTTGGCCTTACGGGACACGCTCCATTTCCCTGACTTTGAAACATCCCCAGTATTTCAGCAGAGCCCCAACACTTTGCCAGCGGTAGCCAGAAGCGATTCGGCTCTACAGCACACTGGAGAGACACTTGTCACCTCCCAGGGAAAGGACAAGTGGAAAGGTGTCAGCACTGCCACCAAGGACACACGACCCACCCCCCAGTCCCCGCCCCACCCCTGGCCTCAGTGGACATTCGGGAAGCTACCGTGGGAAGCAGATGTGATTGGGCACTGTGCCAGCAGGGCAGAGTGTGGCTCTGGGGACAGATGGGAAGGAGCACAGGCAGACCCCTGGTCAGGGCACAAGTTAACTGCGCATGTCTCCCATACCTGCACTCGTCCTGCGGCAATGACTTGGCAGTAATTCAGTCCTGCATCCTCACTAAGAACAAGCGGGACAGACAATGTTTGGGGGTTGGGGAAACAACAGGTTGGAAAGCAACGATGGTGAGCAGCTTTTTGGGTCAGATGCAATTGCCTTTGTAGAGATGAGACGGGAAGGCCCGGAGGCTGTTCACAGGACAGACGCCTGGAGCTGGTACCTGAGATCCCCGGGGCACAGCTTCCATACCTGGGCTCCCTGTGCTGTGCCCGATTCCATCGTAGTGTGAGCCTCGTTAGCTGTGGAACAGGGCATGTGAACAAGCTACTGGGATGCGGGAAGCCCCACCAGGCGGGCCAATTCACTTCCAAGCTCTGAAAGAGACAAATAGGGGGAAAAAGTCACCCTTCGCTGGGTTTGTCTGCCTGCAAGGGCGGGGGGGCTTCCAGGCAGCTGCATGAATGGGCTCAGATCAAAGCGTCCAGCGTGTGAGGCTGTGTGGGCGATGAGGGCTCTGGAGCAGGGTGAGGTTGCCCAAGAACACACTCATTAGCAAAGGAATTTCGCTGCAGCCCAGAAGGGGCCAACTCATTTCCTTTCTAAATTCTTCTAAACGAAAAATATTAAAAAAAAAAAAAAAACTTGCTTTCCAAGAAATTTTGCTTGTTGGCAGATGCTGGGTGTTTGAATTTGCTTTGGAGGATGAACTTGTTGATGTCCCCGGGAGGACAGGACTGAAAAATGCAGCATCTTGCATCCAGCCGGGAGAGATGTCCCACTCACTATCTTCTTGTGCCTTCATTTTTCATGCAGAAGGAGGGATCCAGACTTGGTAGAAATATTTTTCTTCTTCTTTTTATAGTTTGTTTATTTTCTAAGTGGACATGTGCAGAGAAAGTGCATTGCCAGTGTAGAAAGCACATCTGGAATCCATCTGGGCCCCTCTCCAAGGCTTTCCTGACCCGAGCGCCTGCCACTCCGTGGTTTGGGGGAGGTGGGTACCCCAGACCCTGGCAGGGGCTGACTTGGGTTCATCCGTCATGGAACCATCTTCCAGAAGCTTCTTAATTCTTTCTCCGCACAAAGAAGCAGAAGTGCTGGTGCCTAGGTGTCTTTGGAAGAGGCCCTGGGATCCCAGCGTAATGAGGGTGAAGTGCAACTAGGTAAGCAGGTTCTAAGGGAAACTACAGGATGCAGACCCTCAAGTAAGTCCCTGGCACAGGGTCGTCAGGGGCTTGTTAGCACCGCGCTGGAGTAGGCTTTGTGCTGATGACCCTCAGGCTGGAGACGGCCGCCAGGGCAGCCCACCGTGGGAACCCCGGCCCGCAGCCCGTTGCGCATGCGCCTAAGAGACCAGGCACACTTGTCTGCGTACTAACTAGGTACAGAACTAGTCTGTGTTGAGTCCCTTCTCCCCGCATCGGGCTTTCCGTTTTTTGTTTTTGTTTTTTGTTCAGGTGGAAGTTAAGCAGTGATTGACAGCTCTAGACACTTCTTTTAAAATTAAGCAAAATGTTCTGAAATTGAATAAGCCTCGCTGGTCTGAAAGAAACATGAAATAAAACGAAGCAAAATGGAAGCATGTGTACTGTGTCAGGCCTGCCCTCTGTAGAGAGCCATCCCTGCCCGCTGCAAACATGGGCTTTGCACACCAGGCTTGCCCAGGGCTTAAGAGCCGTCACTGTCTCAGTGCTGGGAAATCCGGCGCCTCCACGCCTGGGCTAAAGCCCATCCCAGGGCCTGCGATACAGCCGCCGCCTGTGACACCAACATCCCCTGTGGCCACTGGTTCCCGTCCCAACAGCTCCACTTCCCATCCAGCTCCTTGCTGCTGTGCCAGGGAAAGCAGAGGACGGCCCAAGTGCTTGGGCCCCTGCCACCCAGGTGGGAGACCCCCCCGTGGAGCTCCAGGCTCTTGGTTTTGGCCTCCCCCAGCTCTGGTCTTTGCAGCTATTGAGGGAGCCGCCCCCTGTTTCTTTGTAACTCTACCTTTCAAATACACAAATCTTGAAAGAGAAGAAAAACATTCCACGGCAGACAGCAGCCCAGCTCAGAAATCTGCCACGGCCGGCTGAAACGGGGCACGTGTTCCCCGAGTGCGTGTCCAACTCCCTCGTTACCTGCACACGGCCGCAGAACAGATTGACCCACGTCTCCGCTCGGCAGTGAGTCGCAGGCAGTGGGTCTCTGCACACCATGGGAGCAGTGAGGTTCATCACACCCACAGGCACGACTCAGGCGAGCGTCCTGTGGGTCCCAGTCACCTGAAGCTCACAAAGCAGCTGAATGGCGCTGCTGCCTGGGGCTGCGCACAGGGTCCCTCCTGTCCCGTGGTGGGTGTGGGTGCTTGTCTCACTGGTGACTGGCAGGCAGGCCCGCACTCCTGCAGTTGCTGACCTGCCAGTGGCTGTTGCCATCAGCTGGCCTCGCCCTGAGTGGGGCTGGCTGACCCCAGGAGACTCCGGTAGGAGCGAGGGGCCAGCAGTCTCCGGGTCTGTGGCTGGCACGCCTGAAAGTTGCAGGGAATTGCATAGCCTGTGGTGCGCCGTGATGTTCTGACGCATCCAAGTTCAGTGCGGACATGAGCCCAGCACTTAGCTCCCAGGATGAGCCTGCTGGGTCCATGTTGATAATTCAGAGAAAATAAGCTTTTGGATTCCAGAAGAGAGACAGCTATATTCCAGTTATGCAGAGTGGAAGGAATCGTATTTAACAACAAAAAAAAATGCTTTTGGAAAACTATGTGATGAGTGCTGTGTTCATTAACAGAAATGATAAATCAAGCAATCGTGGAAAAGTACGCTGGCCCTCAAGAATCACGGCCTTGGTGGGCCTCTGGCACTCCTTACCCGACTTTATTGTGGTTATTTTATTACTGGCTGCTCATCTTTATGGTTTGCTCATGCTTTGCTTTGATCAATTTTTAAAGTTTTTTTTTTTTTTAGAGATTTATTTATTTGTTTGAAAGGCAGAGTTATGGAGAGGCAGAGGCAAAGAGACAGAGGTCTTCCATCAGCTGGTAATGACTGGAGCTGTGTCGATCTGAAGCCAGGATCTGAAGCCAGGAGCCAAGCTTCTCCTGGGTCTCCCATGTGGGTGCAGGGGTCCAAGGACTTGGGCCATCTTCTACTGCTTTCCCAGGCCACAGCAGAGAGCTGGATCGGAAGTGGAGCAGCCAGGACTTGAACCAGCGCCCATATGGGATGACAGCATTGCAGGGAACAGCTTTACCTGCTGTGCTACAGTGCTATCCCTGATCAATTTTTTTATGCAAGGCAAAAGAGAGGAAAGCATACCAGTGGAGCCGTGGGCTGCCCCCCCCTTCCCTCCCCCAGAGCAGGTCCAGAGCTGGTAAGGGGTGTGCTCCCTCCTCCCACACCCCCACACCGTGTGGCAAGGTCAGAGGCATGCAGGACATGCAGAGAGCTGTGGTGCACACAAAGGGTGCAATGAGGCTTTCACGGGGAAAACAAGGCCCAGGAAGGAGACAGGCTGAGTCAGCGAAATATAAAATACACGAGGAGCCTTCAGAACACTCATGGGAATGAGTCTCACAAAACTGCCGTGGCTGCCAGGGCTTTTGCACCAAAATAAACTTCTCCGAATGGCATGTTAAACAAGCTTTTTGAAGCACCTGTATACTGCACCACTGCTCCTTGAAAGGATAAGGAACGTGAATTTGTACTTGAATTTCTGCCCTAGCTGGGGAGGCAGGGCATTGGCGTGGGAATGTCAGTTTGGGGATAGCCTGGGGACACTTTGAAACTAAACCCAGGGCTGGCGCCGTGGCTCACTTGGTTAATCCTCAGCCTGCAGCGCCGGCATCCCACATGGGCGCCGGGTACTAGTCCTGGTCACTCCTCTTCCAGTCCAGCTCTCTGCTGTGGCCCGGGAGTGCAGTGGAGGATGGCCCAAGTACTTGGGCTCCTGCACCCCTAAGGGAGACCAGGAGGAAGCACCTGGCTCCTGGCTTCGGATGGGCACAGCACCGGCCTTGGCGGCCACTTTGGGGGTGAACCAATGGAAGGAAGACCTCTCTCTCTGTCTCTCTCTCTCTCTCTCACTGTCTATAACTCTACCTGTCAAATCAATAAATAAAATAAAAGAAAGAAAGAAACTAAACGCAGACTTGTGGCATCGTGGACAGCACAGGTGGCCGCCTAGCAGTGGAACACAAGGAGGTATCTGCAGCCGCGTGGGAACCTGGCAGGCCCCCGGGGGAGCAGCGCAATGACCACTTCAGCTGGGCCACACAGCTCTCAGGCTGTGGTGCCGGGCTCTGGGGCTTCCTCTCCCGTCTCTGCTGACTCTGCAGTCCCAGCTGAGTCTTGGTCTACACAGGAGGGGGACGGGGGGAGGAGCCCAGCTGACAAGGCAGGGCTGGTGTGGAGTGGGCTCTTGAGTGACAGGGAGAATGGGGGCGGTGACCTCCGCTTGTCCGTCACGGCCAGCCCCGCCTCAGCCCTCAGCTGCTTTGTGCTTTTCTTGTTTGAAGTCAGGACAGGCTGAACCAACATAGCAAGGTTTCTGTCCGTGCTTGGCCTTCAAGCTGACCTCAACCCAAGCCCTCGAGGACGGCCGACAGGTGTCCTGGAGCGAAGGAGCAGAGCAGGGACAGGGATGTCAGCTTACACAGCCCCGGGGCCTCCACAGCCAGCGAGCCCTGGAAGCGCCGAGACGCGGGAAGGCACTGCTGCAGAGTCCTGGTCCTCTCTCGCCCAGCTTAGGAAAACCCAAGGGTGTGCAGGGAGGAGGGCGTGGCCAGAGCCTGCTGCCCCCAGGCGGCCAGGAGAATGGAAACCACTCGGAGCTCCCTCTGCTTCTCAGCCCCACCGTGTCGGGAAAGCCCCAGGACCTTCCGAGGACCGAGCCGTCGCTGCGCCACGACTCCTGCCTGGCAAAGAGCTCGTGTGGGCCCCGGGGACTTCAGATTCTTTTGCGCCCCCCCACAGCGCCCTCTGGCGTTGGAGAGTGGTCTGTGCGCCCCTGAACCCTAGCCACGGTGAACCTGACCATCTCTCCACTGGCTAGGCCCCGTGGGCTGTTAGAAACGAGCTTCGTTTGATCTTCGTTAGGTCTTGGGTCACTTGGATAATGTTCACTGAAGCGCGTTCAGAAAGACCAATGCTGCGTATTAGGGAAGCTAGAAGTGTTGAGCTCCTGGAGGGAGAGTGTTTTCCTGGCGGCAGAGGGCGCTGGGGCGTGAGCATGGAGCAGGCTGGGTAGCAGGCACCACGCAGTGGGAGGAGGGCCGCGTGGTGGCATCCAGCAGCGCAGCAGGGCCCCCACAACTCACAGCACCACGCATCCTATACCGGGCAGGAAGAGAGGCGTGGGGGGGTGCCCAGCACAAAGACCCCACAAATGCTCCAGGCGGTGGAAACGCTGACCACCCTGCCCTTACCTGATCACTACGGGTGGTGCACAAGCAGCGACTTCAACTGCAACTGTTATGCGTCAATTAATGATTTTTAAAACTAAAATAGGTGAGTCGCCTGTGAGCGCTTTCTACCTCGACCCTTGGGTCTGCTTCACCATTGATGACCCAGAGGGGCAGGGTGGACTAAGAACTGAAACTTGGGAACCTTCCAGGCCCTGGTGCTGGGGACACCACCTTCACCCTCTGGCAGAGTGTCAAGTTAGATATTTCTCCTGGCTCAGTGCATCGGTCACATGCTTCTAGCATTCAGGCCACTGAATTTTAAGCCACAGTCAGAGTCAGTGTGGCTTGCATGCTCTCCCTGGCCTCCTCCCCTCTCCCCCTGCCCAGGTCCCGGCTGCTCCCTGAGAGGTGTCCATGGGCCACACCGAGCTGTTTTTCCCTGCCAAGGCTTCGTGGTAAGACCTCGGGGCTCCCTACGGCCCAGACAACTGGTGCCCTTAGAGCTGATTTCTGGTCCTGGTCCCGGCATCCCCCGGGGTAGGGGGAGGTGAGGAGAGGCATCCAGGAAGTGTGGGCGCTTCCCAGGATGTCAGTCCAGAGCCTGCCCGGGAGGCCTTGCATATGGGCAGGCATCATGCCCGCTCCATCCCGGCGACTTGCCCTGGGAAGATCCTGCCTCTCCCTGGGCGAGCGGGAGAGTAGCAGCAGCCGCTGGGCGGTGCACGAGGACTAAGTGGCCAGCATTTCCTGGTGCCCTGAGGTTTGCAGATGGGAGCGTTTTCTTGGCCTGTGTGTCCTGGGCGCATGACCACATGATGCGCGCTCGCTTTCCCAGGCTCCCTCCATCACTTAGGAACGAGGCTGGTGTTCGACCCTCTCTGCCTCCGTGTCTTTCCTGCCTCTCTCCCGCACCGGCGTGGCGGTCGTTCGCCGCGGGGCGTTCGCCTTGCTAACCCAGGCCCTTCCTCTTGCCTCCTTGTAGGAGCCCATCTCCAACAGCCCTGCCGGCGGAGTCCCCGGCCCGCGCCTTGTCGCAGCCAGAGTCGCCGCAGGCCTGGTGCCCTGAAATGGACGTGACTCGGGCGCCCTCCGGTGGACCGTGGAGCTAGCCGCCTGCGAATGCCGAGCCATGGCCGCCGCCGCGGGGAACGAGACGCTGCGGGCGCATTACAGCTACGTGGGGAAGCTGCAGGGCAGGATGAGGGACCCCTCCGAGGGCAGCACGCTCACCACCGTCCTCTTCCTGGTCGTCTGCAGCTTCATCGTCTTGGAGAACCTGATGGTTCTGATCGCCATCTGGAAGAACAATAAATTTCACAACCGCATGTACTTTTTCATCGGCAACCTGGCGCTCTGCGACCTGCTGGCAGGCGTGGCCTACAAGGTCAACATCCTGATGTCCGGCAAGAAGACGTTCAGCCTGTCGCCCACCGTCTGGTTCGTCAGGGAGGGCAGCATGTTCGTGGCCCTGGGCGCGTCCACCTGCAGCTTGCTGGCCATTGCCATCGAGCGGCACCTGACCATGATCAAGATGCGGCCGTACGACGCCAATAAGAAGCACCGCGTCTTCCTGCTGATCGCCACGTGCTGGCTCATCGCCTTCTCGCTGGGCGCGCTGCCCATCCTGGGCTGGAACTGCCTGCACAACCTCCCCGACTGCTCCACCATCCTGCCCCTGTACTCCAAGAAGTACATTGCCTTCTGCATCAGCATCTTCACGGCCATCCTGGCGACCATCGTGATCCTGTACGCGCGCATCTACTTCCTGGTCAAGTCCAGCAGCCGCAAGGTGGCCAGCCACCACAACTCGGAGCGCTCCATGGCCCTGCTGCGCACCGTGGTGATAGTGGTGGGCGTATTCATCGCCTGCTGGTCCCCGCTCTTCATCCTCTTCCTCATCGACGTGGCCTGCAGGGTGAAGGAGTGCCCTGTCCTGTTCAGGGCTCAGTGGTTCATCGTGCTGGCCGTCCTCAACTCCGCCATGAACCCCGTCATCTACACGCTGGCCAGCAAGGAGATGCGGCGCGCCTTCTTCCGTCTGGTCTGCACCTGCTTGGTCAGGGGCCGGGGGGCGGGCGCCTTGCCCGTCCAGCCGGCTCTTGACCCAAGCAGAAGCAAATCAAGCAGCAGCAACAACAGTAGCCACTCCCCGAAGGTGAAGGAAGACCTGCCCCACGCGGCCGCCTCGTCCTGCCTTGTGGACAAAACGCTGCAGAACGGGATCCTGTGCAAGTGAGCAGCTCCACGCACCTCGTGCTGCAGCCCCGATCTTATTTATTGCGTGCATCGCTGCCTCCCCCTGGGCCTTCCCGTGCTCTCGCTGGGGAGCCTACTTGGTGATGCCCGCCAGTCTGCCCTGTGTGGATGCCCCCCTAGGAAGGGGACCCAGGGGGCCGCCCACCTACCCCATTGAGGACCACCCCATTGAGGAAATCTGAATGCATTAAGCTGATGACGTCACCCGCTCCCTCCTGCTGGGTCCCAGGCCCTGCTCTTCTTGTCCCAGAGAGGGCAGTCATGGACCACCCGGTGCCCTGTGTTTCTCCGTGCGCCCTGGACAGCATTCTACACTACGCAGACTGCACATACGATGGACGCTTCTGTATTCGTACCTTTTTACATCGTGCAGAGTTCCCGTTCTAGGTCTTTGCCTTGTGGTACCTCCCTAAAGTCTGGACACGCCACACAGCTGTGTAACAAGTTGTATAGGTGTGTTCTGACTGCACCTCCAGGTACAAGGACGTGGTCGTGAGCCAGGTGGACATGCCATCCCTGGTCTCCTCGGACTGACATTAAGTCTCAAAGTTAGAAGATTTGAAGGCCCTAGTTCAAGGCTGGCCCCACACATGTAAGACTGACCCAAGCCAGCCCTGTGATCCTTTGCTTTTGTGTCCCTGGCTAAGCGCAAGCACTTCCAAAAGCCAAACTGTGTGACTGTGCTGGCGTTTCTGCAAACCACGGAAGAGCCAGCCAAATTCTTGGAGGAGCTGGAGCCCTTGACCCTTCAGAAAAAGACCCCCCTCCTCCCGGGGCAGAGGCAGAGGCGACCTCTGGTCTGGGGAGCCATGGTGTGTTCGGTGTGACTAGGGTGTCCCTGCAAGAGATGAGGCTTCCAGGACAGCACTTTGGTTCCGCGTGAGGTTTGATTGCGTATGAAAAGCACCAACGCGGCACCATGCACGCTGTCGCCACCTGGTGGCCGGAGCCATCAGCACACTCACTCCTGAAAGCCATGAGCTTTTTAGGTTGGGAGGTGTGAGCTCGCCACGCCTGCACCGTCCTGCAGTTTCACTTCCCAACAAAAGTCGAAGTCACTCTGTTTCCCGTACAAAGGGACGATGCAGGAGACGTTGCCACACGTGCCCCTCCCTGTGGATTCCCCGTGCAACACGCAAGGGTGAAAATGGGAACACCTTGTAGCACAGGCACAGGCACCAGCTGCTGTGCGGAGTTCTTTGTGAGAATGGGCACAGAACCAACTTGTAGAAGGACTCTGTCCCTTGGGTGACCCTCACACCACCGCCCCCTGTTGTTTTCTGGGTTCAGTGAGAAGGTTGCCTAAGACTTAAAGGGGCACTCTTAACTCCTGATTGCCGTCTGACGCAAGGTACTCCCATGGGAGAGCATTCCCATGTGTCCTGGGTCACCTCCACCTACTGACCAAAGACTTCCCCGATTCTTGTTCCTAATGACACAGAACCTCCCGGTGTGGAGACGCTCCTTGGGACTTGCTTTGTTGCCTTCTCTAATCCCTGAAAAGTAGCTGATTCTCTCATCAAATAGCATGAGAAAGCCACAGGGCATTTCTAGAAAAGACTGGGGGTTAAGCCCAAGCATTCAGTGTTGCCTTCCCACATTGCTAACAAGAGGAGCTTGCACTTTGTGTCACAGGTACGAGTTGCTGTGGGGGCCCTGGCTCCCTCTGCCACTGCTCCTAGGAACACCGCGCCCGCTAACCCAGCTTCCATGCGTCGTGAGTTTTAGCTTGCACCGAAGCCGTCAGGATTTGCGGTGTGATGTCGGCCCCTGCGGGATAACACCAATCTGAATTAAAGACACACCAAAAACAGTAACTGTGCTGATCTGATAGGTGCCAGACTGCTCCCTTTGAACCCCATCTGTGTGTTCCCCGCCAGCCCGTCGGTGGTAACTTAGAAGCTGTGCATCTCAGACCCTCACCTAGAAGTCCAGAAACAGGTGATCTTAGACGCCGCCGAGTATCTGTGCATTGGATCTCTCTTCAGTTAGCAACCTGTACTATTTCCAATGTAGGTTTGTTAAAAAACCAAATAAAACCAAAAGCCTTTGTATACACGTGTACTTGGAAGTGCACACGGTGCGACTGTTTTGTTTCCATGGAGACCGCCCCTCGAGCTGTGTGAGTGGACGGGCCCGTTCCCCACCTGTTTCCTGTGCCTCCTGGCTTTTTCGGGAATTAGAGCCCATTCTGAGCCCCTGGTGTCGGTGTCCCCTCGAACCCTGCACTGTGGCGGATGGCGTGTTAATGAGGCGTGTAGTGGGCGTCAGTGACAGCATACTCGGTTGATCCCAGGTGCCGAGGAAGAGTGAAAAAGGTCTCTCCTGACGGCAGGAGAATTGTAAGAGCCAGGGCAGCGAAAGGGGCATGAGATGTCTGCTGCTGCTTCATCTGCTGCTGTTTATGCGAGCACAGGGGACAGACGAGAACCGGCCCCTTCCACCGGCTTTGCCCTCACGGCCTCTGTCTGGGGTTCCATGGAAAACAAGCCCGCATGGCTACGACTGGTGATGAGATGCCTGCCCCCAACGCACCTGTGCCCTTTTGGCTCTGTCCAGGGCTCCGGATCACAGAAGCCAACAGGTCCCCAGGCCGCGCCCCCGCTGAGCCATGCTTTCCCTTCCATGCCCTTGATGGATGGGGTAAGATTTGACTCTGTTTTCCCAGAAATCTCCCCGGGGAGGAACTGAGAAACCTGCACTCCCGGGAAAAGTTTCACAGTCTCCCCTCCCCAGTCCCTCTCTTTCACAGGACGCAGTGCCAGACCCACATCCAAAGGAAGATTTTTTTTTTTCCCAGAAGCCTTTATTGCCAGCAGAGTTACACCGACAGTCATTTCAACAATTAGCTGTTTTTAAAAAAATGGTTGTTTGTCTCAACCCTTGAGTTACTCTGCACTGGTCAAGAGCCTTTCACAGAAATGTAACAAGGTACATTGTATAGAAAACATCTAATTACATGACCAACTCCATGCTTTTCACTTGTATCTACGTGTAAAACCTCAACACCCAAATGTTTTATTTTTAGTATCTAAGTCGAATATCCAAAGGGCTTGCCTACAAGCAGCTATGCACACCCACCGTTCCGAGAATCAAGGCACGGAGTCCCACTGCCAGGACGAGGAGTGTAGCATCGCCTGGGCCATCCTCGGCTCCCGGGCCCGTGGCGGCTCGTGGGGATCCCGTGGGATTCCCTCGCCTGCTGCTCCCAGAGGCCCAGGATGAGCCAGGGGCCTCAGGCAGGGCTTGTCGTGGAGACCCCGTGGTTTCCTGTGGGAGTGCAGGGGACTGAAGGTGAGGAGGGGGCCGTAAGCCAGTTCTCCTCACCTGCTGTACCGTCCCGGCTCCAAAACGTCAGCCAAATGTCCTAGGTCTTGTCGTGTTTTTCACAGAACAAAGATTGCGAAACTTGGAGTCCCTTTTTGTGTTTCCACTCCTCAGAGATGCCCAGCTGGCCGGGGTCTCCCAGAGGCAGAGCTGAAGGCCATGAATGAGCAACAAACAGTCTTCAGATAATACTCATGGGCCAAGATGTGACAATTACCATCCAGCTGCTTTTTTTTAAAAAAAAAGTAGTAAATATCATTACACATTAAATTGACATGGAGTTGCCGCCTAATCCAGGGATTTCGACACCAAATATTTCATTTTGCATAAAAAGAAACATTCACATAGTTAATTTTACAATAATCCGGAACAACTGTATGCAGAGGTCAGGAAGAACAGAGAACAGTCTGCTTGCAACCCACACATAGTCATTACAAAACAAGGGAGCTCCATGTCCCAACACGGATTGTTCATTGTGTTAAAAGTGTCTATGTGAGTGTGAATTCACTACCTCAGCAGCTCAGGGCCAGAGCACTCACTCCCCATGCACATGGTGTTCTAACTATAGCATCTCAAGATGAGACAAAAGTAAAAGTAGAAAGTCAGAATTGTCTGAGGTTTGATTTCCGGTTCTCTAAGAATGGTCCTTCCAGCCATGAGGAAGGAGCCTGCGTGTTTGGGGCCTCAGGGATTCATTTATCCGGGGCACCTGTGACAGCAGAGAGGGCAAAACGTGGAGCCTGGTGCACCTGCCCTCCCCTGCGGCATCTCCTCTGATGCTGGCCACTCACCTGCGCCAGGTGAGCCCAAAGCCTGCCACACCCTCGCCTGCCTCCTCTGACACCACGTCTACCTCCTGTCCGAAGCCCTCCCAGGGTCTCACACCCCCCTGGGCATCTGCCCTCGCTGGTCCTGTTGAACTTGGGACACTCCTACACTGCAAGGTCTGGTCACACTCCCACAGCCTAGTGTGTGCTCATCCCGTGCGAGATGATAAACTCAGGCAGAAACTTCCGTGTCCCACAAGCCTGGGACAGGGCCTGCCACCTAGAAGCTAACGTACAAATGAGGTCAAGCAGGCTGGTTAGGAACGCTGAGCAGTGCACCCGTGTGCCACTGTCCCACCAGGGGCCAGCCGCCTTCCCACACAAAGGCGTCGCCTGGAGCTACACACTGTTAGAGAAAGGAAGTTGCAAGGCTGCATTCTTTTCATTCTCCCTCTGTCCCTCTTCTTTCCTGTCCTCCCCGCCGGCTTCTCTTCCCTCTGTCACTTCCTGCAGTGGGCTTCCCGCCCTCACTGACCTCGTGTCCTGCCCCCACCCCGTCAGTGCTTGGCTCTCACAGCTGTAGCATCCAGGACCCTCCTCCAGGGTCCACAGACCCCAGGACCTGTTTGTCCACAAATAACTTTGCAGCTGTCCTTTTGAGTGCAAAACCAAAACCCAGAGAAGACTCCTCAGATGCACCTCACAGAACCCATCTGTGTGTATGTGCGCACCGAGAGATGCTTGCTCATTTTAATCAACCAAATGTATGCAGGTGTGTACATACGTGTGCAATGCACACTCACTAATTCTGGTATAAAGTTGCAATTTTCCTGGCAGCTGTAAAACATGCCAGTTTGAAAACTGCATTTGTTGCTGCAAACTGATAAATATGTATAAGCCCCATTCTAAATAAATTGTGGCTGGCAGATGGCATTTTATCTGCCAGCAATGGTTGCATGGAATTATCAATGCATAATCATCTCCCATTTATAAATTCCCAGCATGGGCCCTGGGATCCACAGTACGAGGTGAGACGGAAGCCTCATCAGCATCAGTTGGCGGCGAAAAGCCAACAGCTAGAGAGGTTCTCAAAGTCGGGACACCTGCGCCGGCATCAGCCTGAAATTCCTTTGGAGTACAGACTCTTGGGGCTCCCTTGGGCCCAGTGATGGGGAGGGATGGGCTCCAGCACCAGCTGGTTCTGCTACCTGCCTCCCAGCCCAAGGCTGCTTACCACCAATACCTAACTGTGCCCGGGTCCCCCTAATTGGGCAGTGCCCAGGTGTGCACAGAGAGGTCTGAACCTGTCCCCAGAAACGGCCTTTTCTACCAGTGGGGGGCTTTCTTCCCCGGTACTGGCTAAGTCTGCAGTGCCCTGCCGCTGCCCACACCTGGCTAGCTCTTGCCTTCTGCACTCCCCTCCCTCTCCATTCCGAGGACCGCTGCCCAAGTAAACCAGGACACACACGCAGATCCAGATCCTCTCTCTGGGTCTGGTTCCAGCAGAGCCCCTACTGAGGAAGTAGATGCCCGGCCCCTTGGTCTGAGTGACTGGGGCCTGAAGCATTTGGAAACAGAGTGCGATTGAAAAACCAGAGACAGGAGTCCCAGGACGGCCTTCATGGCAGGCCCACAAGGGCAGGGACTTGGGAACTCCCCACTGCTGCCCGATTCAGCCACTGACCAGTGAGCCTCGGGAGCCATGGGAGTCACCCGGCTCCCATGTCCTCCTCTGAGAAATGGGCCCCTCCCTTCCTTGGGATCCTGCATGGGGCCAACACTTAAAGGCTTTGCTTTATGTGCTAGGAACTGGGTTTTTCCACTTTGTCTTTCTCAGTACCAACTCTAAAAGTTGCACGCAAGAACCGGAGTATTATTCTGAGACCCAGTGGGATCCCTTGGCCGTGGCCACTTGCCATCTTCCCACAATCCTCCTCTGCCTTCCACTGCACAGTCCACAGAAAGAGATTTAAGGACACACCCAACCCGGGCCCTTGAGGCCCAGGTTTGTGAATGAACACTCCAGAAAGGCAGCACTCCTCACACTTACACAACTCACCCACCCCTACGCCCTCTCGTGGTACAGCCTTGCAATGTGGAGCAAGCCCAGGCTCAGGGCTTGGGCACCCAGCCTGTGGCCACAGGGCGCTGGATGTGTAAGAGCTGGGATTGGACAGAGGTGTCCAGCACCACCAGCACTGCCCTGGGGAGGGCTGAAGTCCAGGCCTCTGCCAGGCTCAGCACACAGGAAGGCGATGTGGTCTGGCCTGCAGGTGTGACCGGTGCAGAGGAAGCAAGGGCCAGGGCGTCTGTGTTCTGAGCCACTGCTTAGGAACGGAGCTCCCAGGACGGAGCGCTGCATTTTAGAGCTGGGGCATCAGGAGACCCCAGGACATGGCATGCAGGTTGGACGCACCCAGTCCTTTGGCCACACTGTTTATGCAACTGCCCGCCTGATTCTACAGGGAGCTATGCAGAGGAGCCTTGTGGGTCAAGATCGACACTGACCTTGACCACTAAGAGCCAAACCCCTGGGAGGCCTGGCCAGCTGAGTCACCCAGGAGGGTGGGGTGCAAGGGGAGGCCACGTCTCAGGAGCAGAGAGGGGCCATGGCCAATGGCCAACCTGCTCCATGCTCCGGCAGACACGGGGATCTGGGTGGAGTGGTGGTCCCAGGAGGGGGCTGCAGGGACATGGGGCACACTCATGGGCCCAGCACAGCACACAGCAACCGTGGGAGCCCTTGGGTGCACGGTGTGGTGCTGCTGCACCCGTGTCTGTGGCCAGCAGCCTGCTCCACCTGCGGTGCCCAGGCGGAGATGTAGGCTCAGAACTTGTGAGGATGAGGGGCCCGGCGCTGGGCAGCGGGGTGGCCCTCTCAGGCTCACCTGTGACTCTGGGGCTCTGAGCACCGGCCGGCACCCAGCAGAGCAGGGGGAATGCCAGGCACACAGAACAGCTCTGCTGCCCACTGCCTGCATGGCCCCAGGCGAGGGGCGATGCCTACCTAAGCCTGGGTCTCGCCCTGGGCAAGTGTGGCTCGTGGGGAGGGCTCGTCCCCACGGCGTTGGCAGGAGCCCTGAGACAGCTCGTGGGTGGGCTCCAGCGCCCTTTGCAAGGGACAGAGACGAGGATCAGAAAACCACAGTTGTGGTTTGAAATCTGTCTGAAATCTGCTCCAAGGCCTAAAAAGGAGGGCCCATTTTCTCACATGCTGCTCTCCCAGGGTCACTGACCTGCTCATCTGAGCTTAAGACTCTATGTTTTCAATTACTATGGAAAAGAAAAAAAAATTGACTCCAATTCTTTAAATCCTCTAAATTGATGCTCATGCAAAAATATATATTACTACATTGCCTATCACCCTCAAAATACACACTGACTTCAGAGTGCACAGAGGCCCAAATGTCACACTGCTACTTCTTAAATACCCACAAGAATAAAAAGAAAGTCGCTCCAACCTTATGCTGTTCATGGTTTTTCACCCTCGTTTCCTACTTTGCCAGGACCTTGATGGCAGCTTTGTGGCTTGGGGAATGCCAGACCTCAAGAGAAGGTCACTTGATCCTTTTATAAAAAATCAAGGGGCAGAGAGAGTATAGTGTCATCTGCTGGCCCATTCCCCAGATGCCCACACCAGCCTGGGGTGGAGTGGGGACAGAGCCAGGAGCCAGGAACTCAGTCCAGGTCTCCCACGCAGGTGGCAGGGAAAGCAAGGACTGCCTCCCAGGGTCTGCACTGGCGGGAAGCAGGACTCAGGAGCCTGAGCCTGACTCAGGATGGAACCCATGCACTCTGTTGCAGGCATCTTACCCGTAGGTTGGATCTTTATGTGTAGGCCACATTGGCACACAGGGGTACTGGACCCATATGTGTATCTACAGGGCCACCGTCCTCGCTGGACAGAAGCACAGTGCGGTTTTCAGAGCCACTGGCCCCGGGAATCTGACTGTTTGTAATTCGACAGCCTGAGCTGGCTGCCACCAGCATCCTAGCTCAGACACCTTGGAGCAAGGCATCCACACTGCACCTGGATCTGAAACCATTCCCAGAAGCAGCAGGGTGGTTTACACTGGTGCCAGGCTCCCCAGAGCCCCACTCCACCACAGAACAGTCTAGAAGACTGACTCCATCATCAGCTTGGATCCACTGGACCCTCAAAGGGTAAAAACTCCATAGAAGCCTGGCACGTGCTCTGTCTCCACCCTGTCCTCTTCCCTGTCCGGCGGTGCAGGGTGGCCCAGCAAGGCCCAGCAACCGTGGCTGCACAGCTCCGTGCTGCCCTGCCTGACTACAAATGAGCACATGGCAACCGCCCCGAGCCACCGGGCCACACAACACTCCAAGAGCCGAAGCCGGGGTCACACCCTTAGCAGGAGAACTTGACAAAAGCAAGGCACACCAGATTTCTCAAGCTCGCTCCATGCTATCAGTGGGCAACTCTGAATGTGTGAGACGTGTCCTTTGTCCAACGGAGCAAGTGTGCTGTCTGCCCTGGGTGTCACCACCCAGGAGCCAAGGTCACAGCACCAGGAGGAGGCGCCAGAGAGCACATGCATGCTCTCATTCTTTCTAGGACAGCCTCTGTGACACCACGGGGTGATCTAAGCCGAGGTGTTTCTACTCTAAACACCATCAGGTCTAACACCCAAGGGCCCATTAGGAAACAACCTGGAAGGAAGAGGGTTAAGACTAGGAGCTGTAGGGGAGCAGCCTCCGGAAACCTTGCCCTGGGGACCGTAAGGCAGCTTAGCGTCCCCTGCGCAAGGCAGAACCGCAAACTGACTCCAAAGACCCAGGAGTGGCCGCAGCTGTGCCTGTCCGGGGGACTGCACTTGGTCTTCGGCTGGCCCCTTCCCCCTGTGTCTTTTCTCTGTCGAGTGAACACACAGGGAGCGTGGGGAGGAAGCAACCCACCCACAGCCGCCGCCAGCAGCCTGGGATCAACGCGCCCTCCCCCTACCAGAAGGCCATCTAAAACCACAAATTGGCCTCAACTCCCCTTCTGCACGCCCATTTTCTCATTGCACGGATGAGAACGGGAGAAGCATTTGCCAATCAAGACTCCGATCGGTGCGGCTTATGTGGCGCCGTACTTGGCATAAAATGAATCCCCAAGGCTCCTCGCACAACCGGAGGCAAGGGTGACAGGGCCCCGCTGGGGGCGCTGGAAACCCACCTGTTGCTCTGTCGTCCGGTGCTGGAGGCGGGGCACAGGCGGCGGACGCTGCACAGCCGGGGGCTGGGGGCGCGGCAAACGCAGGGCCAGCCCGCCGTTTGGGCGGCGTGCTGCCTTCTTGTATTACAATCCTACGTGTATTGCCCAAACCTCCCGCTTGCCTCTTTTCCCCTTGGATTGTGCTTATTGGGTAAAACTGCAGGCTTACACCTTCCTAGAGGGATTTCCCAGTGGAATGGTTCAGCTGAATTCAATTTTTGCCTGGACAACTACAAACTTTTTTTTTTTTTTCATTAAAAACATACAGCACAGAACATTAGTCTTACATCTTTCTTAGTCTTAAAAAATATAAATATAGAGGGATAATTTGTACAGGATGTATAGGTATGTACACCTTTAGTATGCATATGAGAGATCTGGAGCAAGTTTATAAAACTTGAACTTGGGCTCTGAGCCCACAAGCAGCTGGCCGGGCTCCCACGCTAGCCCTGGTCTCCCGGGGGTCTCCTCTCCACCGGCTGCTGCAGGCACAGCTCGCTCCCCGCCGAGACGATGGGCACGCTACTCTCCAGGTGGTGGTTGATGAGGTGGCTGATGCTGTCGAAGACCCTGTCCTTTGTCCGGATCTGTGAGAGAGGCAGAGGGGAGACTGAGCATGTTCCGTGGCAGGTTTGGGGCTGGGGAGGGCTCCCCGGGGACCAGCCCGGTTGCTGACGACAGCTGCCCAGTTCTGCCCATGTCCCCTGTCTGCTGCTGCGGGACTGAGCCCTGGGACGTCTCAGTCCATCGTGCTCTGGGCACGTTCCGTGAGAACCCAGGCCCACTCCAGCACCTGCCTTCCCCACGGCAGTCAGCTCACCCCACCCGCCCCTTGGGATGTCCATTGTCCTTACGTATCTGTCCCAATAATCTCCCTTCTCCAGCCCCTCAGCCACCCCCACCTCCCCTAATGCAGCACTCTTGTCTGTCTCTCCCTCAGGCCATTGATGGGCCCTGGACCTCTGGGACATCAGCTCCAGATGCCACTCTCACCCCAAATCCACGCTCTTGGTGTGCAAATGAGAAACCCTGGCCAAGGGGCTCTGAGAGGCCCACGCTGCCTGCTGGGGGCAGCAGTGGCAGCAGCATTGAAGTCAGGCTGCTTTCCCCTGCAGGACCCCTGTCCATCCCTCTCTGGAAGCCCTGGAAGGGGAAGGGACCTCCCAGGCCACAGCATCCCCTGATACTTGGACAAAAGGATGTCACGTGCTAGTGAGATTCAGAAAGAAATCCTCTGCAGGACATTCCAATGTCTTCCACTGGGGTTGCTTGATTCCCCTGGGGTTCTTGGAATTCCTGACCCAGAGGAGCCCCTGCGTGACCTGAGCAGGGTGCATGTTCAGAAGATGGGGCCCCCAGGTGCTCAACCTGACCATATTTTGGGTGTTGCTTTAACACCAGCTCCTCCTGTTTCCCTATGATGAGCACTCACGTTAAGTTCTGAGGGAACTGGGGTGCATGAAGAAGGGATCATGACACACAAGTGTCTGGGACCATGGTCGCCACCTGAGCTCCCTGCAGGGCACTTCAGGACCACTGCCCCGGGCCCCAGCCTAGGCCAAGTCCATCCAGAGCTCAGGGTGGAGCCTGGGCAGCAGTGCCCCCCTCCCAGAGACTCCAACACACTGGCAAAGCTGAGAGCACTGGTTAGTACCTTTATAGTACACGAGAGTGGCTCAAAAATTCATGGAGGGGCCAGCGCTGTGGCGTAGCAGGTAAAGCCGCTGCCTGCAATGCCAGCATCCCATATGGGTGCTGGTTCGAATCCTGGCTAGTCCTGGTGCTCCACTTCTGGTCCAGTTCCCTGCTAATGACCTGGGAAAGCTGCAGAAGATGGCCCAAGTGCTTGAGCCCCTGCTACCTGCATGGGAGACCCAGAAGAAGCTTCTGGCTCCTGGCTTCCATCTGACCCAGCCCAAGCTATTAAGGCCATTTGGGGAGTGAATCAGTGGATGGATGATGGAACTCTCTCTCTCTCTCTCTCTCTCTCTCTCTCTCTCTCTCTCTCCTTCTCTGTAACTCTTAGTTTTAAATAATTAAAATAAATCTTTTTTAAAAAGTTTATGGAAAATAGTTCAAGGAAAAGCTTGTTTTAGTGCAAAAAGTTTAAAATCCATGTATATGATGGATCCTCAAAAATCTTTTTGATACCTTCCAAAACAGAAAACACCAGGTCCACGTGAGTTCACTGGTGAGTTCTACAACATTTAAGGAAGAATTTCTGCCAAGTCTCTATGAGCTCTTACATAATATTAGATCAGACAGACGACTTCTAACTCATTCAGTGAAGCCAACATCACCTGAACACCAAAACCAAAGACTTTAGAGAATACTATAGATCAGTATTTCACATGAACACAGAGGCAAAAATCCCCAACAAAATATCATCAAATGGAACTCAATGGGGGGATTTATCTCAGGTGTGCAAGGTTGGGTCAACATTCAGATATCAATTACAGGCTCTAGGGGAAAAACTCAGGGTCATATCAATAGATGGAGAAAAAGCATTTGACAAAACCCAATGCCATTCACAATAAATTCTTAAGTGGGAATAGAGGGGCATGTCCTCAACTTGATAACGAACAAATACCTACAAACAAACAAAACCCTGTGGCTAACATCCTACCCAACACAAAGGAACTCAAAGCTTTCCCAGTAAAATAAGGATTGAAACAAGGATGTTCTCTTTCACCACTGCTTTCAACATTGTACTGCAACATCTAAGTAATGCAGTAAGAAAAAAAAAGGTATGGGGCCAGTGCTGTGGCTCACTTGGTTAATCCTCTGCCTGTGGTGCAGGCATCCCATATGGACGCCGGGTTCTAGTCCTGGTTGCTCCTCTTGCAGTCCAGCTCTCTGCTGTGGCCCGGGAAGGCAGTGGAGGATGGCCCAAGTGCTTGGGCTCCTGCACCCCTAAGGGAGATCAGGAGGAAGCACCTGGCTCCTGGCTTCAGATTGGTGTAGCTCTGGCCATAGTGGCCATTTGGGGGATGAACCCATGGAAGGAAGACCTTTCTCTCTCTCTCTCTCTTTCTCTCTCTCTCTCTCTCTCTCTCACTGTCTAACTCTATCTGTCAAATAAATAATAGAAAAAGGTATATTGATTGCAAAGGCAGAAATAAAATTGCCTGTGTTCATAGGTGATATGATTGTCCAGGAGGACAATCCAAAAAAACCAAAAACAACAAAAATCTCTTTGAAGTGATAAACAAGTATAGTGGTATTTCAGGACATAAGTGTAGCATACAAAAATCAGTTGCTTTTCTGTATCTCAGCAATGAATTCTTGGTACTTTTAATTTCACACACAATACCATTTACACTCCACAAGGGAACTACTTGGGCTTAGATCTAAAAGAAAGTATAAAATCTATATGAGGAAAAACTAGGATAGTCTGTTAAAAGAAATCAAAGCAGAACTAATAAAATGGAGAGATATCCCATGTTCATGGATATGAAGATTCTATATTCAAAGCAATCCCATTCAACATCCCTACAAGTTATATCATGGACAACAACAAATCAATAATCAAATTTAGAGACACAAGAAAAAGGCTCAGAGTGGCCAACACAATACCAAAGGAAAAAAGTAAACTTGGAGAACTTTCAGTACTCAAGTTCAAGACTTATTATAAAACATCACAACTTTAGTCATAAAGACATCATGATATTGGTAGAAGAATAAACAAACAGATCAGTGAAACAGAACAGAGATCCCAGAGACAGACCCACACAGACACATCAATGCATTGATGACAAAGTATCGAGGGCAATGCCATGGGGAGAAAGTAGCCTTTTCAACAAATGATGCTGGAACAACTGGACATGTAGACACAGACCTTATATCTTTTACAAAAATTGACTCAAAATGTATCACAGACCTAAAGGTAATACAAAGTTATAGAATTCCTAGAAGACAGTGATAGGCAAAGACCTAGATAATCCTGGGTTTGGAAATAACTTTTTGAGCATAACTTCAAAGATACAATCCATGAATGAAAAAGTGAATAATCTGGACTTGATTCAAATCAAATTTTTCTGCCCTGTCAAAAGGATGACAATGCAAGCTACAGACTGGGAGACAATATTTGCAGGAAAAAAAATCTGATAAAAGACTCTTATCCAATATATGTACATAAGGACTCTTAAGATTCAACAATAAGGGCCGGTGCCGCGGCTCACTAGGCTAATCCTCCACCTTGAGGTGCCGGCATACCAGGTTCTAGTCCCGGTCAGGGCGCTGGATTCTGTCCCGGTTGCCCCTCTTCCAGGCCAGCTCTCTGCTGTGGCCAGGGAGTGCAGTGGAGGATGGCCCAAGTGCTTGGGCCCTGCACCCCATGGGAGACCAGGATAAGTACCTGGCTCCTGCCATCAGATCAGCGCGGTGCACCGGCCACGGTGGCCATTGGAGGGTGAACCAACGGCAAAGGAAGACCTTTCTCTCTGTCTCTCTCTCTCACTGTCCACTCTGCCTGTCAAAAAAAAATTAATAAAAAAAAGATTCAACAATAAGAAAATGGCTCAATCAAAAAAATGGGTCAAAACCTTAACAGACATCTTCCCAAGGAGGACTTACAGAAGACAAATAAGCTTATGAAAAGCAGATTAAAACAACAGTGAGAAATCAAAACACCTTTTGGAATGGTCAAAGTCCAGAGCATGTGCAACACCAGGTGCTGGTGAGGATGTGGAGCAATAGAGACTCTGATTCGCTGCTCGTGGGGATGCAAAATGATGCAGCTACCATGGAGGACAGTTTGAGGGTTTCTTAAACAGTGTTATCCTAAGGTCCAGACATCACTGTGGCTCAATATTTATTCAAAGGAGCTGAAAGCCTAGGTCCACATGGACGATGAGAGCAGCTGTGCTCATAACAGCCAAATCTTGGAGGTAATTAAGACGCCCTCCAGTGGGTGAACAGTGGCGCATCCAAACAACGGAATGAGGGTCAAGCCAGGGTGAAGTCACAGAGGAAGCCTGAATATATATTACAAGTGAATGATAGGTCACCTACTATATAATTCAAATCATACGACATTCTGAAAAAGGCAAAACTAAAACTATGGAGACAGTAAAAAGATCAGGGGTTGCCAGGTGCTGGGGGCTCGTTGAAGAGGTACAGCCCAGAGCTTCAGGGCAGTGACACTGCTTTATGGTGGGCACATGACACCAGGCATCTCCCAAACCCACGGACGGCGGGACAAGGTTCTTGGAGGAGGAGGAGGCTTCCCAGAGGAGGGAAAGCGACACCTGCTGGTCCTCGGCTCGTTCAGGAATGGTTCCAGGTAGGAATTCCTTTTCTGGCTTGATTTCTCTAAAGCATTATTGAGGGAATGGATTACTATTCTCAAGGCTAATTAAAATAGGCTCTTCCCTCGCCTGGCTCTATGTGGCAGGTGATCAGCAGGCCTCACCCCCGCGTCCACCAGGCAGGGTGGAGACCTGGGGTAGAGGCGGGGCTGAGGGGTGGGAAAGTGGGGAGGGGGAGGAGAGGGCAGGAGTGGGGTGCTGATTCTGTGGCAGGTGTGTTCCTGCCACACCTGGGGGTGCAGGGATCTCTGTGGCCTGGGGACAGCTGCAGTCAGTCTTGTCATTCTGCCCTTCCTCCCAGGTACCCTCATCATCCCCACAAAGGTTGGAGGGACCGTGGGGGCTTCTCCTCTTGACTGTGACCAGGCCAAAAACAAGACAAATCATAGGCAGATTCCGGCACCACAATCGGGGCCACCTGGGTATCACTGGCCATAGAATGAGATGGGGCGATCATTCCCCCAGGAGATCCCCAGGGCTGGGAGTAGGCAGCAGCAATGAGACGGGAAGGAGCCTGGCGGCCAGCAGTCTTGGGTCGTGCACACAGCTCTCCACACTTCCTGCTTCACTGATGGCGACTACACCTGCTTTGAAGGGACATCAGCATGTTAGGGTTGCAGCTCTGCCGTACCCCGGTGACCATCAGAAGTGCCCTGTGGCAGAAGCCGCCTGTTCTCTGGCTGTATGTGCGAGCCTTGTGGGGACATGGGGGTCTGGGAGGGTCCGGGTGATCCCTGGAGCTGCTGGCTAGCTCTGCCCTCCCATGGTGACTTGGTCACTTTGCACTGAGCCCCCACGCCCTGGCAGGAGATGGAGGCAGCAGGACTGGCCCTTTGGAAGCAGAACATTCTAGCAGCATCAACTCTGCTGTTTCTTCCAACTGTGTGTCTGGTACATGGTTGGTGCCGGCTGTTGCCGCTGACTCCACCTTCAAGTTGATGTCTGAAGGAGCTATGCAGCGGGGTGGGACTGTGGTCCCTCATCCCCGGAATATCTCAGGGGACCCTCTGTGCTCGTGAAGGCACTGCTGTGAGCGTGGCCCCTCCCGTGGGACCCTGGGCTACCTGGGAGCTGTGCTGTCCTGGACTGGATAAGAGCCACTGTTCGCGAAAACAGGAAGAAAGCTTCACGCAGCTGCCACCGAGGGTCAGCTGGGCCCACCGCCCTCAACATCCCCAAAGACATCTACCTGCAATGCCCTCAGCGGCCAAGGACAATGCCAAATCCACTCACAAAGGTGAGGGCCCAGGACACCAGCCCAGAGAGGACACAGCCATCCCTGGAAATTAAGTTGATAGCTTAGTAAAACCCCATTAACCCAGAGCAAAGCAGAGGAAGCAAGTACTGGAGGGAAGTGAGCAGTGGGCGCTTCCTGCAACCCACCTGGGTCACTGGGCAGAAGGGGCCTGAGGCTCGCCTGCCCTGGCTACTCACTGGGGAGGCTAGGCCAGCCCCGACAGGTGCAAACTGTGTACCTCTAGCTCCCCCTTGTGGAGGAAGATCACAGTGGCAGGGTATTTGATACCTAAGCGGGCAGGCTCCTTGCACAACATCTAATGAAATTGTTTTCTTCTTAAGTTACAACATGCTGCCACCCAGAGCCCTGCTTGGATGTCCACCCAGGAAGAAGGTGGGCAGGGGCAAGCCGCAGAGACCCTGCCTTGCCCTGGGGGCTTCCAGTGGCAGTTAAGAGAGAGAGAGAAAAAATATCTTCTAGGCACTTGCTCACTCCCCAAATGCCAAAAACAGCCAAGGCTGGGCCAGACTGAAGCTAGGAGAAGCCAGAAACTCCATTCGGATCTCCCTGCAGGTGGCAGAAGCCCACCTACTTGAACCAACACCTGCTGCCTCCCAAGAAGCTAGAATTGGGAGCGGAGCTGGGACTGGGACTGGAAGTCCTGCACAGGACGCTGGCGTCCCCAGCAGTATCTTGACCATTGTGCCAATCACCCGCCCCACGCGCCCTTCCTCATTTGCAAACGCTCTGCTGTGCAGACTCATGGTTCCTGATCTGAGTGTGTCAGAGTCCCTCAGAGGAATGGAGAAACCTGCGCCATGCAGAGGTCCTGCCCTTGGGGGCTGGGGGCCCGAGAACCTGCACTTCAGAGCCTATTTCAGCTGGTGCTGAAGCGGCAGGGCCAGGACCTCACTCCAAGAAGCCCTGGGCTGAGCATCAGCTCCAAGCACACAGGTCCAGTGTGCATCGTTCCCAGGAATGACCATGTCCTCCAGTCCACACAGAACGAGAGACCTCTCTCAGGCTGCCCCTGATAGGCAGAGCAGCCTGGTGGTTCCAGCCCCTTTCTCTCCCAGGTGCACAAATACATCCAGTGCACAGAGCAGGTGCCCCAGGGCCTTTGTGCCTTAAGAACCATAGTCCTGCCCAGGGAGGAGCTGTCTGGTGCTGCGACAAGTGATTAGAAAGCAGTTTTGAGTGCCTGCCACACTCCGGTGCCCCTAATGGTCAGCTACTGGCTTCTGTATGAAGTGCTTACTCCCTAGGACTGCTGTTGGAGTGAAACAGCAAGTCCACAGCACCAGGCAGAGCCACCAGGAAGTGCTCAGGACCTGCTCGCTGGGCCTGTTTCTTAGCAGACAGAAGAGTCAACGTTCCCCTGGAGGCAACGGGTGTCCTGGAAAGATTCTGAGCAGAGACTTGCCCTGAGCAGAGTCTCCCGCTGGCAGTGCTTAGTGGGGTACCGAGAGCCCAGGTGGGTGGGGAAGAAGGGGCAGCTTCCAGGGATGTTGGGAGCAGTTCAGTCAGCACAGTCGTCCCTCAGTATCCGCGAGGGAATAAGACCCTGTTGCACACTGAAATCCACAGGTGTCAAGTCCCTTCTAGGGGAGAGGGAGTGGGAAAGGGGAGGGTTGTGGGTGGGAGGGACGGTATGGGGGGGGAAGCCATTGTAACACATGAGTCGTACTTTGGAAATTTATATTCATTAAATAAAAGATTAAAAAAAAAAGTCCCTTCTATAAAATGGAGCAGCATTTGCACGCAAACTGTGCATGTCCTCCGATTTGCTGTCCATCATGCTTATGTGATAGAAATGAGCAAGTTGTCAGAACAAGATGGCATTGCTTGGGTCAACCCTAACAAAACTACATCAACAAAGCCAACAGGCTCTGAAGGAAGGGTTCCTGCACACAGCTGCCCCACAGTCACTGTCACCCAAGACTGCCGGAGTCCCACTGCACATGGCTGTGGTGGAATGAGAAGGCCATGCCAAGGTGGCCACTGGCAAGCGAGTGTCAGTTACTCAGGAATGGCTTTGAAACCCACCTGGCAACGGAGCCTGCCTGGCGACAGGCTGTGATTGGTTGGGGCACAGACTGCCCCTTGACTAGATTAGCTGGTCTTGGCTATATAAGACGTAGTTTCAACTGAAATAAACGAGTCTGCGGGCTGCTCGCCTCAAGCCTGCTTTCACCCGACTCCTGGGGTCTGTGTGGTGACTCCGCGCCTCTTGCCCCCACCATGCTGCCCCTCTCAGAAATGAATCCACTGCAACATTGTTGAGAAATCAACGGCAACACATGGCCAGCACCTGTGTGTTCACTCTCCGACTGACGTCACCCTGGTTACTATACACCAGGGCCAAGGATCATTGTTCCAAATGGTGATGTAAGCTTCCTCATTTTTGCCTTTAAAAACTTCCCCTTCTCTCAACCTCTGTGAATACACCCATGGTCTCCTAAGGCACGTGTGTTCCCACTGAATAAATGCCAGCATTCTCTGGGGCATCTCTGATTTGTTTGTTTGTTTGCTTTGATTGACGCTGGATACACTACAAATGCCAGGTGAGTAGCTGTGAGGCTGCACTGTTTCGGGAATAACAAGAACACAAATCTGTGCATGTTTAGCACAGGGGCGGCTTCTATTTTAAATATGTTCAACCCATGGTTGACTGAATCCACGGATGCAGAAGCTGTGGACACAGAGTGGACTGTGTTTGAAGGAGCAGCCCGCCAGGTGTGGGGGTGCAGCTCAGTCACTGAGCTGTGAGCAGGGCTGGGCTGGGAGGTGGAGACCGTGCACTCCTCTATAGATGCGCTGGGCTCCTGTTGCCTACGGTGTGTTTCTGTGGGGTTGACCTGCAGGCGGTTAGAAGCATTAACGAGTGCACTCGCTCAATGGTAAAATGATTACATCCGGCCCCTTCCAAAGGGTCAGATGGGGATGTTTTCTGATTAAAATTCAGACCCGGGGGACAGGCATCTGCCACAGCCAAGAAGATGCTGCGGAGGGTGCCCACAGCCCACATCAAAACACCTGGGCTCAAGTCCCAGCCAAGCCTCCAACTTCAGCTTCCTACCAGCGTGTACCCTAGGAGTCAGTGGACGATGGCCCAAGTCCTTTGGCCACCCATGTGGGAGATTCAGGTTGAGTTCCAGATTTCTTTAGTATGGTGCAGCCCTGGCTATTGAAGGCATTTGGAGAAAGAGCAGATGGACGATGACTCTCCCTCACTGCCTCTCCTAATAAAATGAAAATAAATAAAGATAAATAAAATAAATTTAAAAAGCCATGTTTCCCAGATGAGGTACAAAACCATCAGTGATACCTTAACCTTAAAAAATAATAATAAAAAATAAAATCCAGGTGACGTAGTCACAGGCTGCACAGGCGGAGCTGCTGCCCCCTCTACCCTTCTAATGTTGGCTAGCTCCCCCAGCAGACACTCCGGCTCCTCCCCATGCCCACTCAAGGGTTCCCTGAGTCCAGTCTACCCCAGATGGGATGTAGACCAAGCCCAGACACACCACCCAGGCCTCTCCCAGGTTGGAGATGAAGAGTGCTCCAGGCCCTTGAAGACTCCTCAAGTGAGGGGCCCACCTCACACCAGCCCCAGGCTGGCAGGCCCTGTGTGCCCAGGGCTCACACACCTACTGCTTAGCCTCTGCTCCATGCAAGCATTAGCTCTGCCCCAAGACAGTGAGCCTGTCCATGATGCCAGCCTTGCTAGCACCCTGAACTGCTCCCTGCTTGCTCCCGTGGCCCTTCTCCCCAGGGGGATGGGGAGGCCACGGGGCCCCTTAGACACTTTGCAGTTGGCCCCCTTCCCATCTGTACTGTGCCCGATGCCCTTTCCCGAGGTAGTTTCCAGCCACAGAGAAGCCGTGGGCATGCCCACGTTTGCCTGAGTCAGCCAATCCTTTCCTGACCACAGAAAAGGAATCCAGGGTGGAAAACCGGCCGTGGACGCCGGAAGGGAAATGCCACATCAGAGTTCCTTCAGAGCTGCGCTGGGAGCAAGGGACACTCCTGAGGAAGGGGCTAATGTTGACTGTGTTTTTTAAAAAGATTTTATTTATTTATTTATTTGAGAGGCGGAGCTACAGAGAGAGGGCGAGACACAGAGAGAGAGATCTTCCACCAGCTGGTTTGTTCCCCAAATGGCCACAAGGGCAGAAGCTTGGCCAATCCAAAACCAGGAGTCAGGAGCTTCCTCCAGGTCTCCCACGCAGGCGCAGGGCCCCAAGCACCTGGGCCATCCACTGCCCTCCCGGGCCCCTAGCAGGGAGCTGGATTGCTAGCAGTTGGGGCACTGGATACAGGCAGAGGCCCCACCCACCGCACCACTGGTCTGGTTTTTAAATGTTGCTTGATTGAGAAGTCCTTGAGATTAAATAAGCAGAGTGCAGCTTTGAGGTTTTGTGTCACTCAGCATGACGTAGGGAAGGCCCTACCCCTGTGCCCCCAGAACCCAGTAAAATGATGGCTGGGGGGCAGGGCGGGGTGGGGACAAGTGTCAGGAACAAAGGAGGAATGGAGGAGGGTGGACCTCTGCACAGCAGGAAAGCAGAGAAGAGGGAAGCCTGCAAAGAACAAAGAGGTGGAGAGGGGGCACCGCGGGCAGAGGGGGGTTCCCCAGGCAGAGGACGTGATGGTCAACCGTGGTAGAGGGACAGTGGTGGGGGGTGGAGAAGACTCAGCCCTCCAGCAGCCAGAGCAAAGCATTTAACCTCCAGGGAAGAAATCTGAGAGCATTTACCCAGAGAAACTGAACGTGCTGCTTGAGGAGAATTCAGGCTGCAGGAGGACGACCCTGACTCCAAGGAAAGTCGTCTTGGGGAGAACCTGGAAGTCCATGCCCCTCTTCCTTGTCAGACAGCCATGGCCCCCACACACTTCATTGCCTGCATCCTCGCCCTCCCCCCACAACGCTCACAGCCTTAGAGTGAACAAACTCCTCAAAAACTCCTCCAAGAAATGGAAGAAGAGGGAACACAGCTCCAAACTCACTCTGTGAGGCCAAAGACACCATAAGAAAAGTGTCTCTCAAGAAGGAAAAGTTTTCAAGAAAATGTCCAGAAATAATCATACACCATGACCAAGAGGGATTTGTCCCCGGAATGCAAGGTTGGTTCAACAGCTGAAAAACAGTTATCGTTGTACATTGCAATAGGGAATAGAAAAAAGGATCACAGATCATTTCACTGAGCAGAGAAGGAGCTGACAAAACACAGCACCCTTTCGTGCTAGAAATACTCAACCGAGCCAGGAGTAAAAGCTATTTTTTCAGCCTGAAAAAGCTTTGAAAAGCCCAAAGCTAACTGGATATTTTCCCCCTGGAAGCACTAAGAAGACAAGTAAGGGGGGGCTGGTGCCATGGTTCACTAGGCTAATCCTCCACTTGCGGCGCCGGCACCCCAGGTTCTAGTCCCGGTTGGGGTGCTGGATTCTGTCCCGGTTGCTCCTCTTCCAGTCCAGCTCTCTGCTGTGGCCCAGGAGGGCAGTGGAGGACGGCCCAGGGGCTTGGGTCCCTGCACCCGCATAGGAGACCAGGAGGAAGCACCTGGCTCCTGGCTTCGGATTGGCACAGCACCAGCTGTAGCGGCCATTTGGGGGGTGAACCAACAGAAGGAAGACCTTTCTCTCTGTCTCTCTCTCTCTCTCACTGTCTATAACTCTACCTGTCAAATAAATTAAAAAAAAAAAAAAGATGACAAGGATGGCTGCTCTTGCCACTTCTATTTATTTTTGCACTGGGAGGGGTCATACACAAGGTAATTAGGTAATACAAAGAAATAAGTCACCAAGATTGGAAAGGAAACAATAAAAACTTATTTGTAGATGACGTGTGATTACACACAGAGAATCTGAAGGAATTGACTATAAAAATGCTAGAATAGGCCGGCGCCATGGCTCCCCTGCCTTGCGGCACCGGCACCCCGGGTTCTAGTCCCGGACAGGGCGCCGGATTCTGTCCTGGTTGCCCCTCTTCCAGGCCAGCTCTCTGCTGTGGCCAGGGAGTGCAGTGGAGGATGGCCCAAGTGCTTGGGCCCTGCACCCCATGGGAAACCAGGAGAAGCACCTGGCTCCTGCCATCGGATCAGCACGGTGCGCCGGCCGCAGCGCACCGGCCGCGGCAGCCATTGGAGGGTGAACCAACGGCAAAGGAAGACCTTTCTCTCTGTCTCTCTCTCTCTCACTGTCCACTCTGCCTGTCAAAAAAAAAAAATGCTAGAATAAATGACTTCAATAAGCTTGCAGGGTAAAAAAAAAATCAATTGTATTTACACACTTTGCAATAAACAAAGGAGCAACTCAAAAATAAAACACTTAGAAATACAATTTAGCTATACTGAATAGTACAGGCAATTGAGACACAACTGTAACATGATGGTAAGTATTTACGTATCTAAACATAGGAAGGGTAAAAGAGGCAACTCTAAATTTATTTTAAAATGTTTCTTTTGGGCATTTCTCTGGAATGGTAGGTTAAGCCTCTACCTATGGTATTGGAATCCCAATTGGGCCCTCGTTCATGTCCCGGCTGCTCCTCTTCTGAGCCAGCTCTCTGCTAATGGCCTGGGAAAGCAGTGGAAGATGGCCAAGTGGTTGGGCCCCTGCATCTGTGTAGGAGACCTGGAAGAAGCTTCTGGCTCCTGGCTTTGGATCGGCTCAGCTCTGGCCTTTGTGGCCATTAGGGGAGTGAACCAGCGGATGAAACACTTTTCTCTCAATCTGTCTCTCCTCCTCTATCTGTAACTTTTTCTTTCAAATAAATAAAAAATAAATCTTAAAAATGTTTTCTTCTTCAGTAATAAATTTAGCTTATTATAACTTTTTAACTTCATATTTATTTATTCAATTAATTTATTTGAAAGGCATAGAGACAGACAGGTGGGCAGACAGACAGATAGCTCCCATCATCTGGCTTACTTTTAAATGCCTGCTATGACCAGCGGTGAGTCAAACTGAAACCCAGAGCTAGGAACACAACCCAGGTCTCTCACATGAGTGGCAGGGACCCGACTACTTGAGTCCCCAGCTGCTGCCTCCCAGGGTGTGCCTTAGCAGGAAGCTAGAATCCAAAGTGTGGCCTGAACTTGAATTCAGCCACACGAATATGAAATCTGCATATACCAAGTGGAATCTCCACCGCTCACCAAACACCCATCTCTTTCCTTGATAAACTTTCTGATTTTTAAAAACATTTTTGATGCATTTGGAATAACACAGCTTGAAACACACTTGTACAGCTGTCCAAGAATATTTTCTTTATGTCATTCTTCAACAATTTTCCTATTTAAATTTTTAATTTTTTTTTCAATTTTGTTGTTGTTGTTAAAAACTAAGACACAACACACACATCAGCCTGGGCTTACCCAGGGTCAGGATCATCGCATCAGTGCCTTTTTTTTTTTTTTTTTTTTGACAGGCAGAGTGGACAGTGAGAGAGAGAGACAGAGAGAAAGGTCTTCTTTTGCCATTGGTTCACCCTCCAATGGCCGCTGCGGCCGGCACACCGCGCTGATCCGATGGCAGGAGCCAGGTGCTTCTCCTGGTCTCCCATGGGGTGCAGGGCCCAAGCACTTGGGCCATCCTCCACTGTACTCCCGGGCCACAGCAGAGAGCTGGCCTGGAAGAGGGGCAACCGGGACAGAATCCGGCGCCCCGACCGGGACTAGAACCCGGTGTGCTGGCGCCACAAGGTGGAGGATTAGCCTAGTGAGCTGCAGCGCCAGCCGGCATCAATGCCTTTCACTCCCACATCTGGGAGGTCTTCAAGTCAGTGGCCTGCAAGAAGCTCTCGTCTCCTGTGATAACAATGCCTACTGGAACTCCTCCTCCTGAGGAACCTGCCTGGGGCTGCTCTACAGGTAACTCTGTTTTCTTTTCTTCTTCTTTTTCATAAGTAGAAGGAGTATCCTTTAAAATAAGTACAGCACAGGAAATAGATAAATCTTAACAGTCACTTATGATCATGACAAGATATTCTCTGCTCTATACAATCACACGTGCTCGACTTTTTGATATGCCTCACGGTTGTGAGGCATCACCACAAACACTGTGTCATGCACTGCCTTGCATTACCATGGTTACAATGTCACTAGGCAACAGGAATTCTTCAGCGCCATCATCTTACAGAACTATTGCTGGACATGAGGGTATTTCAGAAAGTTTGTGGGGAAAGGGAATTAAAAGCTAATTTACTTTGCTGCAAAAAATTTTTGAAATCCCTGCATATTTTTTCACAATATGCATCTTCATGAATTTTTGAAGAGCTCTGGTAGACATACTCTCAAAATTTTTGCACCAAAACAAACATGTTTTAAGATGAACTTTCTGAAGTGCCTTCATACAAGGATGACTGTTGACTGCAATGTGACTGCGTTCCCTAAGTGATGTGCAGAGTTCACGCAGTCCTTACCAAATGCACAGCTGACTTCTTTGTGTAAGTCAACCAGTTATTTTAAAGTTCATGTGGAACTTTGAGGGCCCCAAATAGCCGAAACAACCCTAAAGATATCAAAGTTGGGGGATCGAGCCTTTCTGACTTAAAAACTTCTCAGAGGTGTGGGTACTGTGGCACAGTGGGTTAAGCTGCCACTTGGGATGCCCACATCCCATATTGAAGTGCCAAGTTCAAGACCCAGTTACTCTGTCCTTCCAACTGAACTTCCTGCCAATGCGCCTGGGAGGCTGCCGATGATGGCCCAAGTACTTGGGCCCCTGCCACCCACATGGGAGACCTTGATAGAGTTCCTAGTCCTGGCTTCTGTCTGGACTAGCCTTGGTGTTCCAGATATTTGAGATACAAATCCTTTATTACATAATTTTAAAAAACTCTTGCAACTCAATAATAAAAGAAAAATAAACCAATTAAAACAAGAGGGAGAATTATCTGGACACACTTCCCTTTAAGGAGTTATATAGATTGTCAACAGACAAATGAAGAGATGCTCAACATTGTTAGTGATCAAGAAAACAAATCAAAATCCTGATGAGACTGCACTTCACGACCTCCAGGATCACTGGAATCAAGTCAGAAAATAACAGGCACTGGCGAGGATGTGGAGAAATCACAATCTTCATACACACTTGGTGTAATGCAAAAAGTGCAGCCACTTTGGAAAACAGTCCATCATTTTCTCAAATAAGAACTATGAAGAGTTACCATAGGATCAAGAAGTTCTACTCCGAAGTATATACCATGAGAAATGAAAGTGTATGTTCACATAACAACTTGAATGCAAATATTTATAGCCACGTTATTCATGATAGTCAAAGCAACCTCTGCGTCCATCAATATAAAATGTCCTGTGTCCATGCGACGGAGCATCTTATGGTTCTAAGAATGGAGCTCTGATGCTTGCCACAAAGTGGATGAAGCTTGAAAACACTGAGAGTAGCCAGACGAGAGCTCACACAGCACTCTATTCTACTCGTCTTAAAGTTCAGGATGGGAGAAGCCACAGAGACAGAAGATAGATTGGTGATTCCCAAGGGCTGGGTGAGGGAGAAGGATGGCAAGGCAGGGAGCAGACAGGTAAACAGCATGGCATTTCTTCTTAGGGGGAGGAAAACATCCTAAAACAGAGAGTGGTGGTGGTGCACACTGTGAATGTCCTAGAAACCGCTAAACCATGCACACCCAGTGGGTACAGTCTGCAGATCACATCTCAATCAAGCTATCTGGCATCAGTTTATGGAACACACAGAGGATGGAGGCGTAAGGTAAACAAGCCCACAAAGAAGCAGCAGCCAGACAACATGGGGTTTTCTGCAAACAAAAGTCCCATTTTCCAAACCAATCACTGGTGTGGAGGGAAGGAGGAAGGAAAGCAGCAGGAGATGAAAGAGCATTGAGAGACGCGACTACACGCACGTGTGCACCATGTTAGTAAAAGGAGCATCTTCAGGTCAGAACATGTTGGGTATGGGACAACGTTAATTATTTTTAATTTTTGTGTCTGTAGCAATGATGTTATGGGCTTTTGAATGCCTTTGTTGAGGCTGGCGTTGTGATGCAGCACATTAAGCTGCAGCCTGTAATGCCTGCATCCTGTACGCTGGCTTGAAGCTGGGCTGTTCCATTTCCAATCCAGCTTCCCGCTAATGCACCTGGGAAGGCAGCAGAAGATGGCCCAAGTTCCTGGGTCCCTGCACCCATGCAGATGAGCTGGATGGTATTCTTGGCTCCTGGCTTTGGCCTGGCCCAGACCTGGCTGTTATAGCCATTTGGGGAGTGAACCAGTAGATGGAAGATCTCTCTCCCTCTCCCTCTCCCTCTCCCTCTCCCTCTCCCTCTCCCTCTCCCTCTCTTCCTCTCTTCCTCTCTTCCTCTCTTCCTCTCTTCCTCTTTCCCTCTCTCCCTCTCCCTCTCTCATTGGTGTGCCTTTCAAATAAATAAATCTTTAAAAAAGTCCTCATTGCCACTCCTATATTTACAGCGATCACTTTTCAGTTAAGCTTCAACACTTGAGAATAACTGTGTATTGATTACAGTATTCAACCAAAAGTAAAGATCGCTGTTAAATATAAGAGTAGGAATAAGAGAGGGAAGAGATGTGCAATTTGGGACATGCTCAAGCTGACTTACCTCAAACGGTAGAGTTAGAAACATACCAGGGGATTCCAATTCAATCCCATCAAGGTGGCATGTACCAATGCCATCTCACTAGTCCCGCTGATCAATTTCTGTTCACAATTGATCATAATGATAGGACTAAGAACCAAAGGGATCACATAAACAAGTCTAGTGTCTGCAAATACTAGCTGATAGAATAAAAAAGGGAGAGAACGATCCAACATGGGAAGCGAGATACACAGCAGACCCATAGAATGGCAGATGTCCTAAACAGCACTCTGGCCTCAGAATCAGCCCTTAAGGCATGTGGATCTGGCTGAAAAGCCCATGAGAGTATTACAGGCATGGAAAGCCAAAACACTCTGGCAAAACACACACACACACACACACACACACACACACAAACCTAAATGAAAGATCTCCACGAGTGAGATCCCAGTGAAAAGAACAGGTCATCAAAGAAGGAGGTACCTTTCTCTGAAGGGAGGAGAGAACTTCCAGTTTGACCATGGCCTTGTCTAAATATGATCAGAGTCGGTGAACTAAGGGGGCTTCCATAGCCTTGGCAGCTCATGACAAGAGCCTAGGGTGATTACTGATGCCATAAATAAGAGTGTCCATTTGTTAAGTCAACAACAGGAGTCACTGTGCACTTACTCCTCATGTAGGATCTCTGTCCTTAATGTGCTGTACATTGTGATTTAATGCTATAACTAGTACTCAAACAGTATTTTTCACTTTGTGTTTCTATGTGGGTGCAAACTATTGAAATCTTTACTTAATATATGCTAAACTGATCTTCTGTATATAAAGAGAATTGAAAATGAATCTTGATGTGAATGGAAGGCGGGAGGGAGAGGGAAAGGGGAGGGTTGCGGGTGGGAGGGAAGTTATGGGGGGGAAGCCATTGTAATCCATAAGCTGTACTTTGGAAATTTATATTCATTAAATAAAAGTTAAAAAAAAAGTTCTCATTGGTAGAGATGCATGCTGGGGCATTTGGAGTACCAACTGCAAACAGGATTTGAAAGACAGAGTAGCAGAGAGGAAGAGACACACACAGAGAGACGGAGAGATCTTCCATCCACTGTTCACTCTTCAGCTGGCCACAACAGCCAGGGCTAGGGCTGGGCTAAGCCAGGAGCTTGGAGCTCCATTCAGGGACCCAAGTACTTGAACCATCTTCTGCAGCCTTCCCAGGCACATAGCAGGAAGCTGGATCAGAAGCAGAGTAGATGGGAGACAAACCAGTATTCTAATCTAGGATGCCAGCGAGGTAAGCGGCAGCTTACCCTACTATGCCACAACACCGGCCCCAGACTTAGAATCGCTTTTTACTTCTGTTTCACTGCCCATTTTTGAAGTGCTCCTGGGCCTGTGGTAGGCGGCAGAGTGTTCTGAAGAGCTCCCTCCCCTTCCTTTCCATGCTTGCTCCTGCCCATTGCCAGGCCCAGAGTCAAGCAAGACACACAGACACTGCAGGGCTGCAGGTGACCCCAGTGGCCCTGGGCTCCAGGCAGCAGGACGAGAGAGCAGAGGCCATGTGGAGAGCAGAAGGTTGGGCGGGCCAGCCCTGGAGTTCACAGTCCAGGAGGAGGGGAGAGTGCCTGGAAGAGGGTGGGCCGGGGAGAGCTGGAGCCCAGCAGGGTGAGCACAGTGTCCAGGAAGAGGAGCGGGCAGCAGCCACACAGGAGTCAACAAAATAAACTGGGAGGGTGGCAGGAGTCAGGTGACTCACTGTGGGAGAAGAGAGTTCCACCTGCAGAGAGGAGAGCCTGGGACGAACTCTGGGAGACCGCACTGGGAACTGGAAGACTAGTGAACTCATGGTTCCCAATACATACAGATAAATATAGAAACAAATACAGGTACTAACTTCTATGTGTGCATGCATGTGTGTGCGTTTCTGTGTGGGTGTACTGTGTACATATGTGTATGTGCACACATGTGGTATAAATATGTGTATGCACTGGGCTGTGCATGTATATTGTGCATGTGTTATGTATGTGTGTATGTGTGAATGCGTGTGTACATGAATGAGTAGTGTGTATGAATGTGTGGTGTACATATGTGAATGTAATAAACTGTGTATATATGTTATGAATGTGTATGTGTGTATATGTGTGCATGTGTGCATCTGTGGTGTATATGTGAGGGTGTGTGGGGTGGGTGCATGTGTGTGTGCACATATGTATGGAGGTATAATAGGTGTACATGTGTGTATATGGGTACACATGTGTGTACCTTAACTGTGTCCACTGAGAGTATTTGTGACCAGCAACACCCCCAATAGCAGTCAGTCTTGATTTCTAAAGACCATCCTCCATGGAAAGGGATCAGGGGGCCTTTGGAGAAATGACTGATTGCAGGACAAAGCACAGGAAGATGAGCCAGTTATGCAGTTTTGAATTAGAAGGACCGCTGAAGTGACCCGTGTGAAGAGCATCCGTCATCCGTCACTCCCACCTGGCAGGAGGCTGGGAGACGTACGCAGAGGCATTGCTGTGAGACAGCAGCCGAGACGCTAACCTGAGCCCAAGAGCCAAGACACGGCACAGGGATCCAAGCTGGGAAGTGTCTGGGGCTGAAGCAGGCCACAGACAGGGCAGTTAAACACAGTGCATGATTCTGAGCAAGCTCCGTCTGCCGTGGAAATGTGGCTGGGGGCAGTGGGTGGTCCCCAAACGGGCTCGGGAGGATGAGATCCTCAGGAGGGGTGGCATCACGGTTGAGTCCTGAATTTGAGGGTGGACGTGGTTATGCAGGAAAACCACCTGTCTTATAGCAAGCTCGCCCACCCCCCAGGAGTCAGCGGTGACAGGGTGCTTGGCAAGTCACCCTCCAGAGATTCTGGAGACAAACGTTCTATGTTCCAGACTTTCTAAGAGACTCCAAGGAGTGAGGAGTTTAGCTTAGCTGTTAAAGGCTCACACCTCGCATTACAATACCTGGATTTGATTCCTTGCATTGGTTCCTGACTCCAGATTTATGCTAATACAGACCTGGGCGGCAGAAGTGACAGATCAAATGACTGAGCCCCTGTCACCCACACGGAAGACCTGGATTGAGCTCCTGGCTCCCGGCCTCAGCTTGTTGAGGGCATTTGGGGAGTGAATCCAGCAGATAGCCTGCTCTCTGTCTCTCCCCTCCTTCCACCTTTCTACCTCTTAAATAAATAAATAATTTTTTAAAAATACTCCAAATAGACCTGGGATACAGGTGGATCAGAAGGGCCAGTTCCCCCGGGGCAGGGGACGAAGTCACCGGCTGTGGCTGTCTATGCTGATGGCACAAGGAAGAGGTTTGATGTGTTTAAAATCACAAGAGCAAGGACTACATTATCTAAGAGTTTGCTGAAAATTGAAAACAGCAGGGGCAGGTGCTGTGGCGTAGCAGGTAAAGTCACCACCTGCAGTGCCGGCATCCCATATGGGCACTGGTTCTAGTCCCGGCTGCTCCACTTCAAATCCAGCTCTCTCCTATGGCCTGGGAAAGCAGTAGAAGATGGCCCAAGTCCTTGAGCCCCTGCACCCACGTGGGAGACCCAGAAGAAACTCCTGGCTCCTGGCTTCGGATCGGCGCCAGCTCCGGCCGTTGCGGCCAATTGGGGAGTGAACCAGTGGATGGAAGACCTCTCTCTCCCCTTCTGCCTCTGCCTCTCTGTAACTCTGTTTTTCAAATAAATAAATAAAATCTTAAAATAAATAAATAAATAAATGAATAAAAAAGAAAACAGCAGCAAAAGTGACCTATACTTTAGCTTTCCCTTTGCAACATCAAGAAACAATACCTAAACTACTGTGGAGTAGGGTGGCCCCACCCAGAGAGCTGGGAAGAGAATTCTCAGAGGGTGGGGCAGGAGAGGAGCTGGTGCTTCCCAACGCGGCCTGCTGGCCTGCCGGTGCTATCTTGTTTGCGTCTTTGAAATCGAATGGATAAACATTGAAAAGGCAAGTTGTGGGGGCTCCACTTCGCTCTGGGCAGCTTCCATCCTCCAGGGCTTCAGTGGATCAGGAGGGGGGTTGGCACCTGCTGGGGGAGAGCCAGGGAGCCTCCTGCAGCCCTCCCGTCCTCTGAGACAGAGCAAGAGAAGGGAAATGGACCGTGATGGACACGGCCTGCGGCCCGAGTCATCCAAGGGTCAGGGGCCCCGGGGAGTGGAGCGGCGCGCACGGGACTCGGTGGGCGGGGCTGAGGAAGCCCCTAAGAATCCAGACTCGAGGAGTTGAGAACAACAAGGGCTGTGCAGATGCAGCGGGGTGAGGGGACTTGGTGCTTTGCTAAGCCCCCCCCCCCCGGGGGGGGGGGGAAGAGCACTGTTGTCCTCGCTTTGTGATGAGCTCCAGTGGGCGGTGACCTGAGACCCAGGAATCAAGGCCCTTCCGACAGCGCGCGCCTCCCTGCGCGGGCCCCACAAGGCCAGAGGATGAGTCAGCGCCGAGTGACTCAGGGAGTAATTTTAGACACTTGGAGGGCTGCAGAATCATGTGGAGATGCCGAAAACACAAAAACAAGCGTCCCAGACTCTGCCTCTGGGCTCCTCTGGCAGAGCCAATCACCGGCTCTTTCAGTTGCTACTCACAGTGGCATTTTCCACACCTGGCCCCGGAGGCTGAGGGCCGGTGACCTCCGCTCCGTGGGCGGGCACCGCGGTGAGCGGGCTGTGGGGTGATGGCCGTGCAGAACTGTGTCGCGTCCTTATTTCTCGGAGTTAGCCTGTTCTGCCAAGTTCTCCCTTCATAGTCAGGAACCAACCAATTGCCATGAAAATCAGATGAATAAATATTGAAGAGAATGTGCTCATCGTCTATTTTAGGGTCCTCGCGCGAGGAAGTGACATTACCTTAGCAATTAAGTCTTCCACTTCCATTTTCTTCCTCAGCTAACGTTGTCCTCCGTGTGATCCATTAAACTAGATAATCAGATCCAGCTAAAAGTCCCCCACCCCCTACCCCGCAAAGGACAGTCCTGAGTTGGTGGGACTTAAATTTTCTCAATGGCACTGCATATTTCTCCTGCAGAGTTAAAATCACGTGGGTGGCCCAGCTTTGAGTATTGGCTCGCCTAGACACCTGCTTTAACCATGTTGCCGTCACTTTATTTCCTCCTGATTTTTGACACCATCTGGATACCGCTCTGTGAATGTATAATACATGTGCCATTACTAGTGCGTCTCTCTTTTAAAGTTATCCTTTGGTCTATAAAGACTACGTGAACAAAACCCATTTGGTATCTTCGGCTTATGACATGACAAATTCAGCTAAACTTTAACTTTTGGTTTTCTTAAATAACTAAAATCTCCAGCTGACAGATTTATATTCTTCTCTCCTGCTTCCTTTTAGGTAGCCACCACTGAACTGCAGGCGAGCCTTCCAAGCCCAGAGGGCCCTGGGCTGGTCCCATGGAGGAGCTCATGTGTGATCCTACACCTTGGCTCTCAGTCCCTGACCTGCGAAAGCTGGGGCTGCTCTAGGAGCTCATCTACCCAATGCTTGTGGAACACCTGCCACGTGCCAGACACTACTGCCGGGGCTGGGCTTGGCACAACAGACAAGGTCACCACCCTCATGGCAAGTCTGGCCCAATGGGAGAAGGGCAGCCAAGTAGTGAGCAACTTTGTGGTAAGCACTTTAAAGCAGAAATAAATCAGGGTAAAGGAGTGGGGAGTGTCCAGGGGATTCTGTCTGAGATCAGTTAAGGAAGACTACCCTCTTTGCTTGGAGTAAGCCTAGCTCTTCTTCAGTGGTTACCATGACCGGGCCACCCTGCTAACCACAGATGAGCACAGACAAGTGATAACAGCAGACAGCTAAGACTGGGTTCACTTAGGAACAGAGACTCAAAAAAAAAAAAAAAATCCTAAGGACAACGTTAGGTTCCCAAATCCAGCCACAATATCTCCCAATAACCACATCAGGAAGAAACAGAATTTATGACAGGATTGCGACATCAGAAAAATCTACTCCTGTAGGTTTCTATATTCATGGATTTAAGCAAAAACATCACATTATTATCTAGAAAAACCCTGAGAAACATTTGATAAAATTCAACACCTAGGTGTGACGTAAGTAATCAGGTGGTTAATGTGTAAGTCCCACAAGAGCTGAGATCTTCTTTTTAAATTGGTCCAGATGTATGCCAAGTATTAAAAATAACGTTTATATTTAGTCAGCATTCAATACGTATTTGTTGAATGAATGAGTGAAGTCCTTTAGGCTGCTAATTTCCCAAAAGCCTGCTGAAATTCCTAACAGAATACAGACAAGACAGACATGGAAGACAAACAGGGCACCCTCTCTCTCATATGGGGAGATTTTAAATCTTTAAAGATGTTTAAATCTTTAAGATGTTTAAATCTTTAAAGATGTTTAAGTCTTTAAAAGTTGGCATGAGCGTAGGACATTGGTTTCCAGAGGCTGGGAAGAGTTGGGGAGGGGTCTGGTGGGGGTGGGAGAGAAGGCGCTAAAACACAGAAGAAGTAACAAGGACCGCAGTTCCACGGCAGGGTGGGATGACTGCAGCTCACAGCCCTAGGTTCTCTAGGATGAACTGATGGGCTCCAGACCCAAAGAAACATCTAGGAGATAGAAAAGCCAGTGGTCTGGCTTGATCCATTTATGCTGTTGTATATGTGTTGAAATATTGTACTCTGACCCATAAAAATGGGTAAGAATTATATGTTAAAGAAAAAATTAAAAAAAAAAAAAGAAACCAGAGACCATCTAAATGTTCCCTCTGAGGGTGGGAACTTACAAAGGTTCCTCTCTTAGTCAACACGTAAAGGCACTCCTGCTCAGTGGATGCGATGTAGGGATGGACGGATGGATCTCAGAAGGCAGCAGATGAACTGGCAGAGGCGGGACCTGTGATCCTGTGTCACCGCAGGAGTCACCAAGATTTCGGGCAGCAGTCATGGTTGAGGAAGTCACTACAAACCACACCTATTTACAAGGAACTAAAGCTAGGCACCAGGAAATAACCTACCACGGGAAACAGATGAACTTTCTGGAGAGAATTTTAAAACAGCACTAAAAGACATCTTATAAGCCGAGTATGTGGGGACTCCCATCATGGATGCGGTTGATGGTCCAGGACTGAAAAGCATCTGTTCCTCCGAAAACGAATGCACATGTTCAATGCACATCCTGTCAAGATTCCGGCATGTGTTTTGCTGGAGACTTGAAAGATTCCAACAGCACCTGCCACACTTACACAAGGAATCAGGAGCGGACCGCTGGAACAGAACTGAGATTCTGGGATGGGGCCCACTCAGAGAGAACTCCACGTCGTGGAGCTCAGTGAAGACACATGGCTTGGTCCACGGAGGCAGAAACACGGGCGCACTACACAGAGAAGTTTGAAATGCTGGGTCCCTTTCTCGTCTCATATGCCAGAGTTCCTTCAGTCGGCGTGAAAACCAGATGTGAGCGACAGGGCTATAAAGCTGATAGGAGACAACATCAAATCCTGGGATATTGTGGTTCGTAAAGCAGGTGTTAAAACGCAAAGCCGCTAAGGGGAAAACTGACAGATTCTGCTACGTTCCCAAGAAAGACTTCTGTTTGGTAAAGAACATCACAAAGTGTCAGGTGGAAAGCACAAGAGAATATATATGGAAATTCCATTGCCAAAAAACTCAATCAGAAAGTCAAAAGAAAAACAGAGGGAAAAGACAAAAACATAAAATTGACAGGAGAAATCTGCTAATCTGCCAAGGTAGCACAACCAAAATTGAAAATAAATAAACAACAGGAGTCACTGTGCACTTACTCCTCATGTAGGATCTCTGTCCTTAGTGTGCTGTACATTGTGATGTAATGCTATAACTAGTACTCAAACAGTATTTTTCACTTTGTGTGTCTATGTGGATGCAAACTATTGAAATCTTTACTTAATGTATGCTAAACTGATCTTCTGTATATAAAGAGAATTGAAAATGAATCTTGATGTGAATGGAAGGGGGGAGGGAGAGGGAAAGGGGAGGGTTGCGGGTGGGAGGGAAGTTATGGGGGGGGGGAAGCCATTGTAATCCATAAGCTGTACTTTGGAAATTTATATTCATTAAATAAAAGTTAAAAAAAAGAAAATAAATAAATAAATAAATAAAACCAACAATGAGATATCCCTTGCCTCTTTACATCCAGTTAATAAAACTAGAGAGCCAATTTCAGGAAATAGCAAGGATGTGGGGCCCCCCAGTCTGCTGGTATGTAGCTCAGAAGCCCAGCCATTCTGGAAGCAAATGCAAATCCTATGAAATTAAATGTACCCATACCCTATGATCTAAAACACCCCAGTACCTGCCCAGAGAGACCATCCCTGGTATAGGGAAAACACGCACGGAGGTTGGCAGCAGCTTGGGTATTTTTCTCAAGAGAGCTCAGTGAGAGACGTGGAGTGTGTGCACGAGGGGACCCTGTGCAGCCCTCCAAAGCTATGACCCAATGCAGAGAGCACCATTGGCAGAAACCCACAGTGTGCTTCAAGGAAAAAGGAAACAATGAAAGGGAACAATATCACATTTGCAGATTTCTAAAAAGCATAGACAAAAAAATATACATTTTTGCACATGACATAGATACTGAAAAAGAAAAACGAGAGCAGGTAGCGTGGGGGAAGTGGTGACTTTACATTTTGTCCTTTCGAGGCAGCTGCCCCACTGGAACTAGGTAGGGCCAGGTGTTCAGAGGGCCAAGAGCTGAGCTGTATGGGCAGTTCAGTCTGGGCGGTAACCCTGCCCCGATGCCCCACCTGCACCCCAGCCCATCCACCATTACCTTGCGTGCCAGTCCCACTGAAGGCTACAGTTCCACCCCTACCTATCAGTCAGGAAAAGCCATGTTCTCAAGTCCTGCTCAGACAACCCTACCCTGCCTTCCTGTTTTCACTGGATGCCAGGTTTTAAGCAGCAGTCCTGGAATTTACTCAGTGCCCAGGTTGATTTCATTCCATTTATTAAACCCAGCAGCACTACTTGGGCTGTGGCCAGGATGAAGCCAAATGTATCTACTGACTGGAAGATGGAAAATTCAGCTGAACTCATGGAATTATTCGGACCCAGTTGTAATGCCAATGATAGCCAAACAGCGTCACAAGGCATTGCTCCTCTGAGTGAGAAGAGACTAATCCTTGGGGGCTTTATCTACTGCTACATCACATTTTGCAGGCTTCACACAAAAAGCTCAGTGATTGCACTTGAGACAAATACCTAAAGCCCAGGGGTCTAAACTTCCTGCCCACTGTGATGTTACTTGGAAGAAAATGTTCTCCCTTTATAGCTTTATAGTTACATCTTTCACACTTAGGTTCTTTTCTTTTTTTTGAGAGGCAGAGAGAGAGAGAGACAAAGTTCCCATCCAGTGTTTCATTCCCCAAATGCCCACAGTGGCAGAATAAGCTGGGGGCTGAAGCCCAGAGCCAGGAACTCAATCCATGTCTCCCATGTGGGTGGCAGGAATCCAATTACTTGAGCCATCACCACTACCTTCAGGAGCGCAACCAAAGCATGAAACAGGAACTGGGAGACTTAGCCAGGCATTGAACCCAGCTACTCTCATTTGGAATGGACACATTTTAACCAGCGTCCCATTCACTAAGCCAAACACCTGCCCTCATAATTAGGTTTTAATCCCAGCTGAAGGTACTTTTGAATATGACATGAACTAGGGACACAACATTTTTTTTTTTTTTACATCACATAGTGATCCAGTGTTTCAGTACTTGTTCATTTTAAAGGACGTGAAATGGACTAGCGGTTAAACCGCCAGGTGGTATGGTCACTGCCCATATCAGAGTGCCGGGGTTCAATTCTTGGCTCTGGTCCCTGATTCTAGCTTCTGTTCAGTGTGCATCCTGGGAGGCTGCCGATGATGGCTCAGATAGTCGGGTCCCATCTGCCTGAGAGATGGGACTGAGTTCCCAGGTCCCAGCTTCGGTCTGACCCAGCCTCAACTGCCGTGGGCACTTGGGGAGTGGATCAGCGTGTCATCTGTCTAACTCTGCCTCTCAAATAAAATAGATTTAAAAAAAAAAAAGAAGGGTGTCAAGGCTTTCAGACTGGACCATGACGATTTTGCAAGTTTTGTAACTAGCACAGGGCCCTGACCAGGCCTAAGTCCCCTGTCCCTGGGCTCTACTGAAGGAGTGACCAGGACGTGGCAGGCCCTGACCTGCACGGCTGTGCACTCACCGTGCCTTCAGGGTCCACAAGCAGCAGGTGCTTGGCCTGGCCGTTGTGCATGCCTGTGAGGACGAAGGAGCCGGAGTTGGTGGTGCTCTTCCTGACGAGGAAGTCTCCATCTTTCTCCAGCAGCCCTTCCGCCTCCTTCCTGCTCATCTCTCCTTGGTACCAAGGCTCGGCCTGCAGTGTCTCCAGCATCTTGGCATCCGGAGCTCGGGGTGAGACAGGACTGATGCACTCCACGGAGGCTGCCTTGTTCAACACAAGCCCTAAGGACTGATTCTTGAGAGCATCTTCAAAAGGTTCTGTCAACAACATTTGCCAGCAAAGTCAGTCCCGAGCAGGCCGAGTGATAAAAACACAATGTGAGAGACAGAAATGCAAAGGCAATTCTTCCATTAAACACTACAGGGGTGGGCATTGTGGTGCAGTGGGTTAGGCCATTGCTTGGGACATCTGCACCCCATTAGAATACTGGTTTGCGTCCTGGCTACTTTGCTTCCTATCCAGTTCCCTGTCAATGTGCCTGGGACACAGAAAATGATGGCTCAAGTACTTGAGTTCCTGCCATCCACGGGGGAGATTAGCATGGCGTTCCTGGCTCCTGGCTTCAGTCTGGCCCAGATCCAACTGCTGCCATTTGGGGAGTGAACAAGTGGATAGGTTTCTGTATCTCTCTCTCTCTCTCTCTCTCTCTCTCTCTGCTACTCTGTCTTTCAAATGGATAAATAAACCTTTAAAGAAAAAAAGTAAGGAAAATAAACGGCTGGTAACATGATAAGACTTGGCGTAACATGTATTTAGAAGCACAGCCCAAATTTTGTCGTGACTCTCTCTGATGAGTCTGCTTTTTTTCCCCAGACAGCCAGGAGGCGTGCATGGTGCCGAGGACTCAGGTTCCTTCTTGTCTAGCTTTGTAGAAAGACTTCGTTTTTGCGCACTGTAAGAGGCCATGTACACTGTGTCCCATCTACTCTCTCTGGAACATCAGCCAACCTCTCTAACAATTTCTGTATAAAAACCTGTCACTGCTACAGGACACAGTAAGCCACAAAGCTTTGATTCCATGCAAAACATAAACCAAACTCACCAAAGTTTCATTTCAAAATCTCTGCACCAAACATTCTGTAGTCACATGTATTGAGTGCCTCTTACGTGACTTGCTCTAGGCTAGAGCTCTGCCTCCCTTTGACCTTCACTCGCTCCCCTGTGGAAAAGTCTCTTGCATGAGTGCCTGAGACCAAGGTTGGCTTCATCCCCTTGGGAACACACTTCTCAGTGCAGAGCATCAGAAGGGTGAGACTGCTGCTCTACCAGTGGCAAAAGAAGCAGCTAGGCGTGTCTGATTAAATCCCTATGTTTGATATTCAAATAAGGATATGCTAAAAGCACCCTGGAAAATGTACAGTGCTTTGCAAGTGCCAGGGATTCTGAGGATTGCTTTGGACCACACTGCCTACCCTGGACAGCGTAAGCACCAGGAACGGTCTTCCCCTGGGCAGGACAGTTCCCGGGACGCAGTTCACATTCTGAATATCCAACACATGCTGTAGACTAAGCTCAGTCTGCTAAATGTCAGTAGACAATGGATGGAGATGAGGTGAATAAATGAAACCAAAATTAGGTCTTCTTGACACTTGCTATAGCTCGTGCAGATTTAGCTGGGCAGTGGGGGTGGGGAAAGAGGTTAAAACTAATGGCTAAAATTAAGTCTGCAGGCTTTCCTTTTTTATCTTAGTTTTCTGATTACTTGGATTGGTAGAAAATTTATATTACACTGTTTCTGTACTATCAACACTTTGCTATTATCACCAGCTTAGTCCTCATCCCCGTTATCCCCACATTCACTTTAATCGCCAGTACTATCATCACTGCCAACACCATGGTGATCACCAACACCAGCACCATCATTTTCACCATCACCATCTACATCATCCCCATTATCATCAGCATCATCATTGTCATCATCACCTGAACCAATAATCAACATCTACATCATCATCATCTTCACTATAACCATCACCATCATCATCATCACCATCATCATCATCATCATGATCACCAAAACCAGAACCATCACCATCTACATCATCATCACCGTGACCGTCATCACCATCCACACTGTCATCACCATCATCATCACCATCATTATCATCATCATCACCAGAACCATAACCATCACCATCTACATCATCACCATGACCATCATCACCATCCACAGTCATCATTACCATCTACACTGTCATCACCATCATCATCACCAGAACCATAACCATCACCATCTACATCATCACCATGACCATCATCACCATCCACAGTCATCATAACCATCTACATTGTCATCACCATCACCATCATCATCACCTGAATTATAACCATCACCATCTACATCATCATCACCATGACCATCATCACCATCCACAGTCATCAGAACCATCTACACTGTCATCACCATCACCGTCACCATCACCATCATCATGATCACCAGAACCATAACCATCACCATCTACATCATCATCACCATGACCATCATCACCACCCACAGTTGTCATCACTATCTACACTGTCATCACCATCATCATTGTCATCACCGCCATAACCAACATGATCACAAACTACATCAGCATCAGCATCACCAAATGCACCATCCAAATTATCATCATAACTATTACCAACACCATTATCTCACTCTAGTGGTTTAAGATAACAACACAAATGCTGGCTCTTTTCATCTCCAGACTTTTCAGCACGCACTGGCCTCTCCAACATCTTATCTGTGTTCTTCTCTTCTCTGGTTTTGGGAGCAAGTGTAGAAACTAATTGATGGGAAATGGGTTCTTGTTTTCATCTTTCTCATCTCAAAAATCAGCACAATCTAACTCTCCTTGGGTTCTAGAGCCAAGAGTCATTGGTAAAATGACCACATTAACTAGTGAAAATGGTCTAACCATGAACACAATGACTGAACTGCAGTGGGGAGATACTGTAATGCCTGGGGCAGAGGTTCAGAGAGCCAGAACTTTGCTCTGCATCCTGGAAAAGTGACTTCACCTTTTTGGACTGTTTCCACATTTTTAAAATAAAGTAATTGGATTAGGTTATCTGTACAGTGGCTCTAAATATTGAGATTCTGCAGCTCTTCTCACTCGGGTGATTTCTGTGAGTCGAATCAGGAGTCCAGTGTCTGGGAAGCCACACTGGCTGAGGACAAACAGAGGGTTGGTGTCACAATGCAGCCTCAGCAGAAAAGCTCTGATCCCTGTTGTGACTTACAATACCACGACAGCAAGTGTTTGACCAGTGAGGCTGTCCTTTAAGGTTACTGGACTGGTGTTGTGGGCGCAGCAATTTAAACTGTTACCTGTGCCGCTGGCATCCCTTATGAGCCCTGATTCATGTCTTGGCTGCTCAATTTCTGATCCAGCTCCCTGCTAATGCACCTGGGAAAGCAGCAAAAGATGGGTGGAGTACTTGGGCCCCTGCACCCATGTGAGAGATCTGAATGGAATTTCTGGATCCTGCTTCAGCCTGTCCCAGTCCTGGCTGTTGCAGTCATATGGGGAGTGAACCAGTGGACAGAAGGGGTGTGTGTGTGTGTGTGTGTGTGTGTCTTCCTCTCCCTCCATCTCCCTCTCTCTTGCAACTCTGTCTTTCAAATAAAATAAAGAAATGTTTTTAAATATTTATTTATTTATTTGAAAGAATTACACAGAGAGAGAAAGAAAGGCAGAGAAAGAAAGAGGTCTTCCATCCATTGGTTCACTCCCCAATTGGCTGCAATGATCGGAACTGCGCCAATCCAAAGCCAGGAGCCAGGAGCCACGAGCTTCTTCCAGGTCTCCCACATGGGTGCAAGGTCCTAAAGACTTTGGCCATCATCTACTGCTTTCCCAGGCCATGGCAGAGAGCTGGATCAGAAGTGCGGCAGCCTGGTCTCAAACCATCGCCCATTTGGTATGCCAGCATTGCAGGCAGTGGCTTTACCCACTACGACACAGTGCCAGCCCCAGAAATATTTTTTTAAAAGGGGGTATAGTTACTTATCCTCTAGCATTCTCCATCTCCTTCTCTGTAAAATAGGGTAGTGATAGACTTAATAATACCTACTGGAAAGTCATTGTGAAAATGAAAAAATATCAGAGATGCCTAATATGTGGTAGAATCTCCTTCAGTGCTGATCTCTTCCCCACCCTCTTAAGCTTGGACAATTCTCAAGGAATTCAGAAAGAAAATGCAAGGATATAAAGCTCTTTGTGATCCCCGCCCCCCCCCCCCCCCGCTCCGGGAACTCTTCCCAAATTCTTTAACAACAATTTCCATGCTCATGAATCAGTTCATGAATGATTTCATTCTCCTAATCAATGCGACCAGAAAGTGAAGAGAAATATGAACAGAACATCCATGGTGCACATCCCCCAAACTAGCCGTCTACACCACATTCCCCACCTACTGATCCTGCTAGTCTTCCAGGGCCTGGTAAGATGTGGGAGGGGGGGCTCCTTTACATTGCCAGTAAGTAGCCAGACTTCTGATACATGGCAGGTGTTTAACAAATATTTGGAGAGGGGGCAGAGAGACATAGAAATAAAGAAATAGAGGGCAGGAGGGAGTACCCTCGTGAGAGAGGAGCATATTGCAATTTCTCATTTATAGGTTCGTCTTGTTTCACAGGTCGCGAGAGTTCTGGGAGACAAGGACATGGCAGTTGGCACTTAGTAGCAATTACTATTTAAATGGATAAATAAATGGACCCATTTCCTTATGTATCATGGGTCTCAATACACCTGCCGATCCTCAAGAGGAAAGTCAATTCCCCAAAGCAGGAATCGGGGCGGCTGTGCCTCGCGACTGCAGAGGGCCCTGTAATCTCAAAGCCTTCCCCAGGCCTGGTCCCCCACCCAGCAATGGACAGGTAATCAGCACTACTCATTAGACCCTACTGGCAGAAAATTCAATAACGTCACAGAGCCCTCCTACAAGGCAGGGGACAAAGCAACCTCAGAAGAAAAGACCAGAGACAAAGGGAAACCCACTCATGTCAAAGAGGTCCCTGCGTGGGCTGCTCTCTGCGCTGCTGGTGGCCGCCGGCTGGGCCTGTGGGGGCATGCGCTGGGTGTTGACGTAGGTGGGTACTTCTCCCGCAGGGGCCATGTGTGGTTTCCCTTCTGGCGTGCTGTAGATGTCCAAGGACCCTGCAACAAGAGAATGAGCCCTCTCCTGTTAGGACGGCGGCACCAGTGGAGACTCTGTAGTCAGCCTGCCACCATCCCCCAGTTAGAAAATCCTCGCTGCAGAGTACATGTTTGCATAAGTGGACGAAGGCCCCTCTTCTGAGCTTGTCACAGCGCACGGCTGTGTCCTGCCTAGGATGCTCTCCAGTCGCTCACATCCACGTGGGATCTTCCAGCCAATGTCAGGGTGCACATGGATCACGCAGGGACACACCGAGGACTCACAGCCTCGCTGCCCTGGGGTTATGGGAGCTGAGCAGGCAGAAGGTGCCCTATATCCTATCCCTTACAAAATCCTCCCAAATCAAAGAACTGAGCAGAACCACAAGCCTCACGTCAAGTGTCAGCACCACCACGCAGGCTGTGTTTAGAATGAGACGCCTTCCTTACAAAACAGAGCCGGCACTGCTGAGTCTGGGACAGGCGTGTGATCGAGGACATGGCCTTGATGGGACTTCCCCAGTAGGGTGGCTGAGGTTGGTTCCTGGGGATCCTGCCTGTTCTGTCACTCAGAGCTGTTGCCCCGGAACACCTGCTTGGGTCACTTGTTCTGTATGTGCCCTGGCTCCAATCCACTTACAGAAACATTCCCAAGAACATCTGTGGCACACACGTTTCTGGAAGGAGCGTGTCTGTCACAGCCTATGGGCAGTGGTGTGGTGAAGCTGGCCCTACAGAGTTGGCATGCTGTTGGTTCAGGGTTTTTGAAGAGCTTTCCCAAGAGCCCTTTGGCACCCAACCTTTGCTTCCCAAGGGAGAAGGAGGAGCCGTGCAAATATTTCTCTGCTAGGCAACAACACCCACGAAAGCTCAAAGTGTACAAATCCTAAGCTCCTAGTCCCACATGGAATTTCTATGTTAGAGGGGCTGTTCTGGGTTATGTAACCTTGCTTAGGAGCAGCTAGTTACAGCTTAAACATTTGTATACTTTGCAAACAAGTCATTGCTCAGAACAGCATTTCACAAACTAATTGTTAAAAGGGGAGGATCGAACGCCTAGTGAATAAGTTTCGGGCAGAACTTTCCCAACTAAAGACAGAGGCAGCGGGTGCTATGCCAGGGCAGGTGGACACACTCATGTTAAATTCATATGCACAGACACACCAGGGGGCTCCATCGCCTGAGAACCTACACATCTAGAAGTCAGGATTGGGAGCTACTGAAAAATGTATAAAAATGTTTGGGAGGGCAAAAAAGTTTGAAATCAAAACACATCTTTAAAGTAGAGATAGATAGATAGATAGATAGATAGATAGATAGATAGATAGATAGATGCTAGATAAATAGGTGATAACTAGATAGATAAATGATAGATGAATGGTTAGCTAGATAATAGGTATAAATAGTAGATAATTTATTAATAGTGGATAGATGAGTAATTGAGAGGTGATAGATACTTGATAGATGTTTATAGATAGATGATAGATACACATATATGAATGGATACAAATAACTGCCTAGCGAATAAACACTTATGTGAGAAGTTAGCAGTTAGTTCTTCCTTCTGTCTAAATTGTTACTGTGATAGCTTGATGTATCTAAGTTGTTTTTAGGCATCTAGATTACAGATAGTTAGACACAGTTCCAGGTAGATTATTCTCAGGGTGTGCTGCAGGTGTCTGTTGTCGTGGGTGCTAAGACATGGAAGCATCCTCTAAAAGCACCCAGGAGACCAATAGCCCTGGCACTACTTCTGTCATCAATGCCCACCCAAGGGCAAGTGTCGTTATGTTCTTCCCGAAGCTGACTCTGGGTGGAGGGCAGGTGAGAAGGGGATGAGACAAGGAGGAGAGGCAGCAGGAACTTGGAAATGGAAGAAAACACACAATGGAGTCACTTCCCCAATTCAAACGTGAAGCATCAACGGGTGCTTCTGGGATGTCCATTGCTCAGCAGCCTTGGGCAAGGAAATTGTCCTCCACCAGAGGACGCCTTCCAGTGACAGTCGCAGGTGCACAGGGGAAGTAAGTGCTGACGGAATGTGAACCAGACCTGGTGCTGCAGGAGGCACCACTGGATCTGTGACAGTCATTGTTTCCAGTTCTATGCTCTCGTCAGGAATCTACTGCATTCCTGCCATGGTTTGGATGTGGCTTGTCCCCCAGAGCTTCTATGCTGGAAGCTTGACCACTACTGTAGTGGGGAGGAGGTGGGACCTTGAAGAGGCAGAGCCCAAGGAAAGCTAATTAGGTCAGCGAGGGGCCCTGCCTTCACAAGAAATTAATACCCATTAATTAACTTTACTTAATAGTAATATCACTACAGCAACACAATGCAGACAGATACACTACCCACAGCAAACGCTTCCAGGGAATCACCTTGCCACTCCACAGGAAGTGGGTGCCCCACTAGGTGGAGGGATTTTTCATAAACGTTCCTCACCTTGCCTGACAGGTGCCTGCTGCCAGTCTTCGCCAAATGTGTCTCCCAAGTGTCTTCCCTGGTAGTAAGTTTGCTCTTTCCCTGCAAACTGCAGACACATGTGAATAAACAGAAGAATCACTTTTTCCCATGTCCCCGTCTTGGAATGCCACAGGACGGAGGCAGGACCACAGAGATGGGACATGCCTGCATTCTCTGCTGCCTTCACGTCTCAGGGTTGGCATTAATATGTGTGCACGTGAGGAAAAGGCTGCATCTCCACCAAAACAACACATGCACCCCTCCTTGTTTTTATAACCCCCAAAACTCCTCCCTATGTGGAACTGTAAAATTGAATTCTCCATAGACGGTCATAGCATTCAACATGTCTCAGAAAAACTTCAGCAAGAGGGCACTTGTATGTCAGGACATACGGTCGCTCCTCCACTGATGATAGGGTTATTGTAAATCCAACAAACCCACTCTGCAGTTGAAAAGAGTATTTGTCCACAATGCACTGCTTCCCCTAGACACCCCCTGTACATCCCAGCTCAACAGCACAGCACCCTGTAAACCCTCAGGCAACTCCCCTGGTGACCACGGGACTGACCCCAAACTAGGCTCACTGCTGCCACCCAGTGTCACCAGCGAGGATGGGACCACATAGCACTGTCGGGGAAAAATTCAAACTCAATTCTTACTCTACTAAATGCATCATTCTTTAAAACCATCATAAAGTAAAAAAAAAAAAAAAATTGTAAGTTCAATCATCATAAGACAAGGACCATCGGCACCTCTCACCCAATACACATAACCATAATGGTTCACACTTGGGCAAGTCTACTCCGTGAAGACCAAGAAATTCCTCTTCCTGTCAGATCTTTGATTTCATTGTTATGTTGCCATTTTTATTGACCCTATTATTACTGACATAAGGTAGAGTAAACTGAAATTTTTCTATAATGAAACATGACTCTAGAAAGCAGTCACCCTACTAGAATTTTAGAGAGAAATGAGGAGAATGAATAAAACAGAAGAACGTAATTCCCATCAGTTTAAGAACCCATAACCACTCTTCACTCCAGGCCTCTTAAAAGCATTAAGTCTGTCTTCCCCTCACTAGGATCACATCATGATGGGATTGGTCCTGGGAGGGAGAAGACCCCAGATCCATACATCAGAGACACAATGTACTTCCAGAGCATTGGGCCAATGCCTTGTAATGTTAAAAAAGTAGCATTTACTCTTTGTATGCTTGTGAAAGCCAATGAAGGAAAGCTGGTGTGTTATTGTGTCAAACACTGAACAGAATGTCAGTCTGAACCAAAATGGAAGAAAATACAAAATTTCAGCTAGTCTCCATCAAACGGAAAAGTCCGAGACTCACCTGAGCTGTGTCAGGAGCATGGGGTCTGTTTTTCAGTCGAGCATCAAGAAAGCCCCCTGGTGGAGGCATCTTGCTGGGAACACTGTTGTAGTATGGGTGGTCTGAGCCCTCCCCCTCTTCCTCTGTCCAGGGCTCATCCAGACTCTGCATTCTGTTAAAAGAGCATTTTCAAAGGCTTTAGCCAAAAAGTGAGCTTGCAGTCAAAACTAAAGTCTAGTGTTGGTACCTGTTCCAAGGAGAGAGAGTTTAGTCCCTGCTCCCTCAGCCACCTGGTTCTCGGGTGTATTTGAGAAGTAGGTGTGTGGTTTGGTCAAGTAGCCCTGCCTCACTCAGAGTTCTATCTACTGGAAAATTCCTACCATATTTGAAAGAGGTTGTTTTGTTAAAGTACACTTTAACTAAGGAAGAAATAAGGAAGAAATATCTTTATGCCTAAAGATAACCAGATTCCTACAGCCCTGGTACTCATTTCAATAAGTCATGAAATTTACTGGAAACAAAATCAACTAAAAAAAAATAGAGAGATTTAGTGGCAGCAGAGAAGATGGTAGAGTAAGGAACTCTGAAAATTCTCTCTTCAATAAAAACAACAAGAAGATTGACACAAAAATATTCTTTTTAAAAACCAACTTTTTCAGTACTCTGGAAATGAACCAGAAGCTTGAAATGACCCGGGGAATGTTTGTTTAAGGAAAAACATGAACAAACAAACAGCTATAAGAACAGTATCGCTGTGGCATTTAAATCACCCTATTTCCATGTCTCTGGTAGCCTTGAAAACCAACAGCCCACAATGCCAGCGAAGACCTATTCCCAGTGGATGATCGTGACTCGAACCGTCTGATCCTTCCTTGAAGACCCAGCTGCCAAGGCTGTCTTTATTTGACCTGATTTGGAGCTTGCTCAGGGCAAAAATTCTCTTCCCCAGGGACATCTGTCAAAAACAATTAGAGGCAGCTGTATAACATTTAGGTCGAATGGTAGGCTAATCAAAAAGCTTAGGAGGAAAGCTGGACGATGAAATGATTCCTAAAGACTCGCATGAGCTCTGAAGAGTTTCTGGAATCTAGAAGACCACATGCATGTGCAGAGCTGTGTGCATGCCTGGGGCCTGGTGTCTGCTCAGGACACATGTGACGATTCCTTACACTCTTGACTCTAGCTGACCTTGAGGCTTGGCACAGGAGAAAATGAAGGCCAAGGTCGAGTTGTCAACTACCTTGATTGAAGGAGTACCCCAACACACACACACAGACTTTGTGGTTCCAGGAATTTAGGAACTCTCTCTCCAATAGTAATCAAGCCAAATAGAGCCATGACTGACATAGGAGGAGTCTTACAAAAAGGCTTATGGAAAATGAACTAACAGCTGAATAATAAGCAAACCAAGCAGAGTAATCAGTGGACATACAAGGAATTTTATAAAAGTTCATGGACAAAGAGTATTATGAAAAAAATATGCATGGACTACATTAATCCTTTGCACTAATATAAACTTTTAATTCCAATCTTCCACAAACATTTTGCAGTCCTTTTACATATTGCAAACAATACAGACATTAGAGAATAATTTCAGAAAAGTCACAAAACAAACACAATAAGCAGCAAGAACAACAAATCCTGGGAAGGGAGAAACTTTATTTTCAGGGTAGCACATTATATTATTTAAATTTCCAGTTTTAACAAAATCTTATGAGTCATGCAAAGAAACAAGGAAGTATGACTCATGCACAGGAAAAAAAAAAAAACAATCAACAGAAATTTTCCCTGAGGAACTCAGACTATGGACTAACTAAACAAAGACTCTCAACTAACTACTTTAAAATTTTTCAAGACTAAAGGAAACAACATAAAAAATAAGCATGAGAAAAATGCCTCATCAAATAGGGAATACAGTATAGATATATAAATAATTTAAAGTTATATAAACTCTAGAGTTGAGAGTTGCTTGACAGGATTAACAGCAGGTTTAATGAGAATGAGAGAACAAAAAGACAGGTCAGTTGAGATTTTCCAGTCTGAGGACCATGAAGAGAAGAGAATTAAGAAAAATAAACAGAACTTCAGAAACTTACAGGACACCATTGAGCCTATTAATTTATACTTTAGAGTCCCTAGAGGAAAGGAGACACTGAAAAGGCAAAATACATTTGAAGAAATAATAGCCAACAATTCCTAACTGTGTAGAAAAATATTTGTCTATACATACAATAATCTCAAAAAGCCCCTCAAAATTAAGATGAACTTAAAGAGATGCACACATTGTACTCACTCTGTTTGAAGCCAAACAGAAAGAGAGGATCTTGAAAGCAGCAAGAGAGAAGCTTTTCACCATGCATAAATGATCTTCAATAACACTAACAGCTGACTTCTTGCCAGAAATGATGGAGACCAGAAGACAGTGGAAGGACATATTCCAAGTGCTCAAAGACTATCTATCAAGAACTCTATCCAACAAACCTGTCCTTCAAAAACAAAGCTTAAATTAAGATATTCTCAGATAAAACTTATTCTGAACAAATTTGTGTAAGAAACACTAAAAGTACTTTAGACTGAAATGAAGACATTCCATATGAAAAATAGAGAATAATAGTAAAGTTAATTGAAAAATATAAATGCAATTTTTGCTGATAACTTTTTTGTTCATCCTCTCTAATTCAAATGGCAGCCAAATAAAGCAGTAACTAGAAATCTGTGTTGATGGGCACACAATGTATAAAGATGTGATTTTTCATAACAGCATCACAGTGGAGGGGAAGGAATGGAGTCACATAGGAGCAAATCTTTCATGTATTACTGAGACCCAAACAGAATTGTTATATATTAAGATACTGATTTAAATCCCCACAATGATAGTCACTTTAAAAGTAGTAATAGGAGGGGCCCGTGCTATGGTGTAGTGGGTTAACACCCTGGCCTGAAGCGCTGGCATCCCATATCGGCACCAGTTCTAGTCCTGGCTGCTCCTCTTCCAATCCAGCTCTCTGCTATGGCCTGGGAAAGCAGTACAAGATGGCCCAAGTCCTTGGGCCCCTGCACCCATGTGGGAGACCTGGAAGAAGCTCCTGGCTTCGGATCGGTACAGCTCCGGCCGTTGTGGCCATCTGGAGAGTGAATCAGCAGATGGAAGACCTCTCTATCTGTCTCGACCTCTCTCTGTAACTCTGTCTTTCAAATAAATAAAAATAAATTTAAAAAAAAAGTAGTGACAGGAACAAGGGAATTAAAACGGTACACATTTACTTAACAAAGAAAAGACAGTAATGAAGGAATAAGCGTAAAAAATGACAAAATATGCAGGAAAATCTTTAAGTGGCAGAGAAAAATTCCCAACTTATTAGCATTTGTATTTGATGTAAATATACTGAATGCTCCAATTAAAAGGTAGAGACTGAGACTGGACCAAAAAAGTGATCTGACTATAGGCTTTCTATGTGCAACACAATTTGGATTGAGAGACTTAAGTAGACTGGTGATCCCAGTTAAAGACAATGTATTGTATAGTTGAAAATTACTATAGATTTTTAATATTATTATCCCCAAAAAGTGGTTAATTGGTGAGATGATCAATATTTTAATGAACTTGATTGAATCTTTCTGAAATGTGTACATTGATAAAAGGTCACATTGTAGCCCATAAGTGCACACAATTGTTTTTTGTCAACTAAAAAGAAACAAGAAAATAAATACTAGGTTGAAAGTCATATGATATAAAAAGACATTTCATGCAAACGGTAACCAAAAGAGAGATGGAATGGCTGTGTGTGCTACACAAAATAGATTTTCATAGAGAATTCGTTTCTAGAGATGAAAAAAGACAGTTTTTAATCATTAAAGGGCAACTCGTCAAGATGACATAACAATTGTAAATATATATGTACCTCACAACAGAGCCCAAAATACATGAAGCAAAATCTGATGAAACCAAAGGGAGAAATAGACAATTCAACAATCATAGTGAGAGACATTAATATGCCACTTTCAATAAGAGAACAACTGTGGAAAACTGGTAAGTTCAACACAATAATCCAACTAGACCTAAAAGACATCAATGGAACACTCTATCCAACAGAAGCAGAATAAATTCTTCTTAAGTGCCTATGGAACACTCTCTAGGATAGACCATATGTTATATCCATAAACACACAAAGTATGTTTTAGACCATAATTGAATCAAACTAGGAATCAGTAACAGAGGGAAATTTAGAGAATTCACAAATATTAGTAATTAAATAACATCTTTACATAAATAATGAGTCAAAAAAGGAAATTAGAAACTGGTTTGAAAGGAGTGAAAACAAAAACATCCTATTAAAACTGATGGAATAAAGCAACAGTGCTTACAGGGAAATTCATAGCTATAAATAGCTATAGGATAAAGGAATAAAGATCTCAAATCAATAACCTGAACATCTATCTTACTAAACTAGAAAAAAAAGAGAAAACTGAACCCAAACCAAGCAGAAGAAGTAAAATTATATTAAAGTGAAAATAAATAAAGTAGACAATAGGAAAACAACAAAGGAAATTAACAAAAACAATAGTTGGTTCCTGGAAGGATCAACAAAGTTGTCAAATCCATAGCTAGAATGACCAAGAAAAATAAAAGTCTAAATTATAAAAATTAGAAACAAAAGATGGGGTACTATTACCAATCATATAGAAAAAAAGAAAATCTATGAAGGATTGTATGCCAAAATTTAGATAACCTAGATGAAATGGAGAAATTCCTAGAAAAACTCAAACTATCAAAACTGACTCAAGAAGAATCTGAATAGACTTGTAACAAATAAAGAGACTGAATTAATTATAATAATAAATAAAACTTACCTTCCAAGAGAAGACCAGGATCATATGGATTTCTGGTAAATTCTACCAAACATTTAAAGGAGAAGTAACAACCACTCTTCTCAAACTCAATCTATGAGGCCAGAAATACCCTGATACCAAAACCAGACAAAGTCACCAAAAATAAACTGCATATCAGTATCTCTTCTGGGGACCGTCGCTGTGGTGTAGTGGGTGCAACCACTGCCTGTGGTGCCAGCATCCCATATGGATGCTGGTTTGAGTCCCGGCTGCTGCACTTCGGTTCTATCTCCCTGCCAATGCGCCTGAGAAAGCAATGGAAGATGGCCCAAGTACTTGGGTCCCTGCACCCACGTGGGAGACCCAGAAGAAGCTCTTGGCTCTGTCTTTGGATTGGTACAGCTCCAGCTGTTGTGGCCATCTGAGGAGTGAACCAGCAGATGGAAGATCTCTTTCTCTGATTCTCCCTATTTCTCTGTAACTCTGCCTTTCAAATAAATAAATAAATCTTAAGAAATGTATCTCTTATGAATGCAGATGGAAAAATCCACAACAAAATTCTAGCAAACCAAACCCAGCAATGTGTAAAAGAATCATACACCAAGACAAAGTGGTATTTATCCCAGTAATGTAGTAATCCTCAAATCAATTACTGTATCATACCAGCAAAATAAAAACACATAATCCTCTCAACCATTTAATAAGATCCAGCAGTACTGCATGGTAAAACACTCAACAAATTTGGATCAGAGAAGTATTCCTGATAAAGGCAGCTAAGAAAAGCTCACAGGTGACATCACTGTTAGTGGTAACAGACTAGAAGCTGTGCCCCCGAGGGCAGGAGCGTGACGGTGTTGTATACTGGTGGTTCTGCTCAGGATGATTAGATAATGAAAAGAAACAAAAGGGATCCAGGGTAGAATGGAAGAAATCAAACTCCCTCTACTAGCAGATAATAGGGCCTTTTTTTTTTTTTTTTTTTTTGACAGGCAGAGTTAGAGAGAGACAGAGAGACAGAGAGAAAGGTCTTCCTTTCCGTTGGTTCACCCCCCCAAAATGGCTGCTAAGGCCGGTGCAGAATGCCGACCCAAAGCCAGGAGCCAGGTGCTTCTCCTGGTCTCCCATGGGGTGCAGGGCCTAAGGACTTGGGCCATCCTCCACTGCACTCCCTGGCCACAGCAGAGAGCTGGCCTGGAAGAGGGGCAACCAGGACAGAACTGGCGCCCCAACCGGGACTAGAGCCCGGGGTGCCGGCGCCGCAGGCGGAGTATCAGCCTAGTGAGCCGCGGCACCAGCCAATAATAGGGCCTTACAAATAAAACATCCTACAGTAGCCACACAAAGCTTTTAGAGTTAATGAATTAGTCAAGCATGACTGATATCTGTAAGATCAGCATACGCCGGCGCCGCGGCTCACTAGGCTAATCCTCTGCCTTGCGGCGCCGGCACACTGGGTTCTAGTCCCGGTCGGGGCGCCGGATTCTGTCCCGCTTGCCCCTCTTCCAGGCCAGCTCTCTGCTGTGGCCCGGGAGTGCAGTGGAGGATGGCCCAAATGCTTGGGCCCTGCACCCTCATGGGAGAGCAGGAGAAGCACCTGGCTCCTGCCTTCGGATCAGCGTGGTGCACCGGCCGCAGCGCGCCAGCCGCGGCGGCCATTGGAGGGTGAACCAATGGTAAAAGGAAGACCTTTCTCTCTGTCTCTCTCTCTCACTGTCCACTCTGCCTGTCAAAAAAAATAAAAATAAATAAATAAATAAAAATTAAAAAAAGATCAGCATACACAATTGATTGCATTTTATACACTAATTAATGAAAAAATAAAACTGACAAACACTTTGATTTATTATTGCATCAAAAATAAAATATTCAGGAGAAAAATTTCCAAAATAGTGCAAGATTTGTATACTGAAAATTTTAAAATTTTATTGAAAAGAATTAAGGGAAATCTAAATAAATGACAGGACATGTTATAATCATGAACTAGAATATTTAAAATAGATAATATAAGAATAATCCTTAAATTGCTCTGCAGATCCAACACAATCCCTGTCAAAATCCAAACTCTTTTTTTTTTGCAAGCTTTCCTAAATTCAGATGGAAGTGTAAGGAGTCTAAAATAGTTAAAACGATCTTGAAAAAGAACAAAAATAGAGGGCTCATGCTTCCAATGTTAAATTTACAAAGAAACAGTATTCAAGACTGTGTTACACAAGTAAAAGTTTAGGCAAACAGCTCAGTGAAACAGAATTGAGACTCCAGAAACAGACCCATACATCTGTGGCCAACTGACATTGAAAAGTGTGTCTAACAAATGGTCCCATGGCAACTGGATATCCATATACGGAAGAATGAAGTGGGATCGCTGTGTCATGTCATACATACAAAATAACTCACAATGGATTAACGACCTGGACGTAAGAGTCAAAACTATTAGAAGAACACAGAGGCATAAATCTTCAGTACCTTGCATTTAGGCAACCTTAGATATGACACCAAAAGTACAAGCAACCAAAGGAAAAAGTAAGTAAACCGGATTTCATCCAAATTGGAAACTGCTATGCTTCAAAGCACTGTGTGAGTAAAGTAAAAATGCCAACTCACAAAATGGGAAAAAGTATTTGCTAATCGTATATCCAAAAGGAGACATCTGTCCAGAATGTTTAAAGAACTCCTACATACCAACAATAAAAACACAGATAACCCAGTCTTTAAAACTGGCCAAGGATCTGAGCAGACCTTCCTCCACAGAGAACACACAATGACCAATAAGCATTCGAAAAGAGCTTTGATAGAATGAAGGTTCAGGAAATGCCAATCAGAGTTGGCAACAACTTTATTCCCTCTAGGGTAGCTATAATCAAAACGATAGCCAATAAGTGTTGGTGAGGATGCTGCATGTATTCTAACCTAAATGGGAATGTAAGATGGTGGAGCCACTTTGCAGAAGAGCTGGGCAATTTTTCATAAAACTTAGCACAGCATACTCACCTGACCCAACAGTTCCACTCTGACGTATACACACAAGAATACAGAAACACGTTTGCACAAAAACTTGCATGTGTGTATCTTCATAGTAACGTTCTTCCTATGAGCTAAAGGTGGTAACAACTGAAATGTCCATGAACTGATGAGACGATGAAGAAAGATGATGTATCCGTGCGAAAGGATATTGCTTGAGCCCTCAAAAGCTGAAATACTGACAGATGCTATAACAAGGGTGAATCCTGAACACATTCTTCAAAGTCAAGAAGTCCAACACATAGTGCAATTATATGAAATGTGTGAAGCCCGCACTGTGGCATAGCAGGTAAGGCTGCTGCCTACAGTGTCGGTATCCCATATGAGCACTGGTTCAAGCCCTGGCTGCTCCACTTCCGATCCACCTCTCTGCTATGCCTGGGAAAGCAGAAGATGGCCCAAGTCCTTGGGCCCCTGCACCCACACGGGAGACCTGGAGGAAACTCCTGGCTCCTGGCTTCGGATCAGCACAGCTCCAGCTGTCGTGGCCAACTGGGGAGTGAACCAGCAGATGGAAGACCTCTCTCTCTTTCTGTCTCTCCTTCTCTCTCTGTGTAACTCTGACTTTCAAGTAAATAAAAAAAATCTTAAAAAAAAAAAAGAAATGTCTGAAATCGGCAAATCCACAAGAGACCAAGATTATTGGTTTCCTGGAAAGAAGAGGGTGGAGAATACGGAGTGACTGCCTAAGGGTACGAGCTTCTTTTTAGGGTTATGAAAATATTCTTGAATTAATGGTGATGATGGTGCAGCCTTTGAAAATGCAAAATCTACTGGACTGTTGACTTGAAAAGGGTGGATTTTATCACCCATGAATTACACATCATCTTTTAAAATAGTAAATGAGCTTTAGCTACAGATGATTTATTTTTCATTGTTTTCATTGTTTCTCTGGCTATTATTGAAATGTCTCTGGATTTCTGTAAGAAAAAAAAATCAGACCATAACTAAAAACCTATACACTTCTAAGTACTATTTCAGATATCCAGTTAAAGATGGGTGAGGAATCCAGATGATAGAGTGTCTCCTTTGAGAATCAACAGAATGGACAAACAGTAATTCACAAGTAAGTAAATCCATACACTCGGCGGGACAAGAAAAGGGAAAAGAGAACTCTCACTCCACACACAGGGAGCAGGGAGGATCCTTCACAGCTTGCCAGCCACTAACATTGCCACACTCTCTCCAGCCTCCCCTACCCCCTGTCCATGTCTCCATCCCAAACAGCACAGGCAAAGAAGCTGATGTAGCAAACTTTCCCCACCTCCGCCAAATATTTCAGGGCTTGGGGAGCGAGCAGAAAAAATCCAAACAGAAGCCCCTGTCTTGGATACCCCCTAGAACTTTAATGCCTTAGAAGGAGACCCTGCCAGTGTCACGTGTGCCCACAGCCCAGGAACGTGGGTCCTGGAGTGGGTGACAGCACTGACAGCTGGAGGCAGGGTGGGTTCTCTCACGGCCCCAGGCTGCCTCCAGTGGGAGGGGTGTGCCTGAAAAAGAAGGCGGAGTAAACCCCAGAGGGCCGTCCTCCCTCTGTCTAAGACCTGTGCAATGGGTATCTCATTGCCATCAAACAGACAAGAGGACCAGCCGGGCAGGCACCTGCAGGGTGAGTTGACAGGCAGGAAGGACCTTGGTTCCTTTTGTTCTAGAAATTGTTCTCTAACACCTGCATTTGTAGCCGAAGTTGTTTTCATGGGTAAGGTCCTGTCTGCTTCCTTTTCTTTCCTCGAAGTCCTTCAAAATATTATTGGATGAAATCATGCACAAGACTTCATGCCTAAGTCTATCGTCAGAAGATATGGTTGTGAAATCAACTGCTCCCACTATTTGTGTACCTATTCTTTTATTTTATTGTAAGATTTATTTTATTTATTTGAAAGGCAGAGTGACAGAGAGGGAGAATCTTCTATTCTCTGTTTTACTCCCCGAATGACTGCAACAGCCAGTGATCCTGGCCCAAAGCCAGCAGCCTAGAACTACATCCGGTTCTCCCACATGGGGAGGGGGGGGATTCTTGTGCTGCTTTCCCAGGTACATTAGCTGGGAGCTGGATTGGAAGCGGAGCAGCCAGGACTCCCACTGGCATTGCAAGCAGCAACTGAACCTGCACACCACAACACCCAGTGCCTATGTTATTCTAAGAGTATGTCTTTGATGCTTATGCAGACATTTAAAAAACACAGAAAAGCATAATAATTTACCTAGCCATTCACTTCTGGGACTAAACAATGTTAGGGAAAATGTTTGGCTCGTGATTAAGATACCGGTTGGGACACCTGTATCCCGCATCAGAGTACCTGGGTTCAAATCCCATCTCTGGCTCTTGATTCCATCTTTCTGCTAATGTGGGCCCTTGGGGGCAGCGGTGATGCTGAAGTGGTTGGTTCCCTGCCACTCACATGGGGGACCTGGGCTGAGTTCACAACTCCTGGCTTTAGCCCAGTCATTGCACGCATTTGGGGAGTGAACAAGCAGATGGGAGTTCTCTTTGTGTTTTCCCTTGTCTCTCTACCTCTTAAATATGTTAGTAAATAATTAAATAAATAATCCTTTTTTAAAAAATGCTGAGTTGCTCTTAGTTTTTCAAAATGATAACGTTTTTGCTATATTCCATGCTTCTTTTTCTTTGAGGAAATACCAGTTATCAAACTCACTTCAGATGGATACATAGCAAAGACAGCAAAATGACTGAGCCGAAGCCAGGAGCCAAGAACTTCCTCCAGGTCTCCCACATGGCTGCAAGACTTGGGCCATCTTCTACTGCTTTCCCAGGCCACAGCAGAGAGCTGGATCAGAAGTGGAGCAGCCGGGACTAGAACTGGCACTCACATGGGATGCTGGCACTGCAGGTGGTGGCTTCACCCACTACGCCACAGCACTGGGCCCCAAAATTAGTTTCTTAAAGCAATTTTTTCAGGGGATGTGGAAGTTAATTCCCTTTCAGAAAACTGAAGATGGAGAAGGGAGGTGAACAATGCCTTCATGATGATGAAGATCCAGGTGGACACTGACTGTGACCATGACAAAGAACACGGCCTTAGCAGTTTGAAAACAGTAAAAAGTTGGGGCTGGCATTGTAGCATAGCAGGTAATGCCTCTGCCTGCAACACTGGCATCCCTTATGGGCGCCAGTTTGATTCCTGGCCACTCCACTTCTGATCCAGCTCCCTGCTAATGTGCCTGGGAAACCAGAGGCAGATAGCCCAAGTCTGTGAGTTCCTACACCCACATGGGAGACTCAGAAGAAGCTCCCAGCTCCTGGCTTCGGACTGGCCCAGCTCCAGCCATTTTGGTCATTTGGGTAGTATGCCAGCGGATGGAAGATCTCTCTCTCTCTCTCTCTCTCTCTCTCTCTCTCCCCCTCCCCCCCCATTCTCCTCTGTAACTCTGCCTTTCAAATAAATACATAAATAAATCTTTTTTAAAAAGTAAAAAGCCAATGTAGAAAAGTTTTGTTTATAGCGAACACGCTGCTACCATTGATTTTCACTATGTAAACTCGACCAACATAGTCCATATGACTTTTGTAAAATGTTTTATGCTGCGTGTAATTTTATTACACCCTAAGGATTCTGCATGGTAGATGTTGAACGTGTTTTATAACACACTAAATAATCATCCACATCACTACATTCCTGTTTTATTGACAACATCGCTGAGGCTCAGAGAGGGTAAGGGCATTCCCAGGACCACACAGAAGGGAAATGAGCTACAGAGCTGTTCAGATACAGAGCCCAGCAAAGCAGAAACAGGCTGGTGGCCAGCAGGAGCCCCCTGCCACAGCATAAGAACAACAGGATGCATAGAACCTGTGGTGACACAGACCCAGGGAGGTGACATATGGAAGCATCACGTGGTTGCAGAGAAAACTGAATGAAAAAAAAAAATTAAATGAAGTCACTCTTCTGTAACCTTGGCTACCGTCACTATAGTTTCCAGGAAATGTTTTTCTGCACATTCCAAGCATCATCCATATGTTGGCTTCCATCTGCTGGCTTCCTGGGTCACAGCCCAGCATTGATCAGGGGTTTGCAAGCCCAGGAAGCCCAGGGATCCACGGGGCCCGTCCAGAGCCCAGCCTGGGGGAGACGGTTTTCAGAGCAGAGCTCATAACACACAGAGGGGCCGAGGCCAGCAGTGCCGCAGGGCTACTCACCGGTCCTGGAGGACAGGAATCTTGGAAGGGCACTGCAAGTATTGTTTAAACCGGAGCTCGAAGGCCTGCCCGATAGAGCCGATGACATCCTGGGCCAGCCCATCACAGCATTCCAGGATGTGACAAGCTGGGAGGGAAGGGGACACAGGTTGGTTAGGGATGGACACTGGTGCTCTCCTAGCCCCTCTACAAAGGGCCCTTCCTGAGGACGGAGGGGCAAAGGGGAAACTTCATGAGCCAATCTAGCTGCAGCTGCACCTCCACAGCTGCAATGCCCCGTGGCGAGCAGGCACTTCTTAGTAGCCTGTTGTCTACTCACTATAGATCCCTGTTTCTAAAGGCTTTCCAAGCCCAAGTGGATGCCTCTTCAACTTCCTTAGGGTCTATAAAACAGCAATTCTGCTCTCCACGGGGAGCCTTGTTTAGAAGCAGACCCCAACAGGACAGGGTTCTGATCTCCACACACTGAATCCCCTGCAGTCCCTGTGAACCTTAAACAAGGAACTTACACTGGTATTTGGTGAATGAGTCTTGATCTACCCAATGGACTCAGAGCAAGCTGTCTCCTTACTTCTCAGTGGGAGCAAAGCACTGACCATCAAGTGTGGCCACTCAAAACAGTAAGTGCAACCTTCTTAGGGTCTTAGTTAATCAGCATGACCGTCCCCATTGCCTGCCAAGTGCATCAGCCTAAACTTGAGGCTGCATGTTCACTGCAGATTCTTAAAAAGCCAGTTTGTGCAAAAGAGTAGATATGTGTGAAGAAGCGGGGGTGGGGGGCAGGTCACATCAAGGCCAGTGAAGAGGCCTCGAGCAGTCTTCCTGCTGGATAGCAGGTGCCAGCCAACACACGAGGGCAGGCTGTGAATCCAGGTAGGACCTCCAGGGAAAAGAGGGATGAATGGGGCAAGCAGAGTGGGGCCCTCCCTGCCCTGGCCTCAGAAAGTAGTACTTCTCCAGGGTGCTGGAAAGTTCTTCCAGGCACCAGATACATGGGCATCCCCCCAGCAGAAGAGGGCCAGGGCCCCCTCCACCACCACCAGCTGACCCTGCAGAGGGGCCTGTGAGCCGCTGCTTGGGCACAGTGAGTTAGTCGGTGTGGACCAGCTCCTACACAGCACCCGTGCAGATCCAGCCATGCCCAGTCAGAAGGGGGCCACTCCTGCTAAACGCCACGTCATCAACTGAAGCTGCAAGGCCGTGGACAGACCCCCAAAATGGGCCAGCTTTTTTTTTTTCCTGACAACAAGTATCAGTCTACCTGAGTCAGCATAGCCAGATGCAGGGGCCCTCTGCCTCTCTCTCACCATCAGTCCTGATGGACAGGTCTTTCAGAGACAGTCCCTCCAGGAGCCCTGGGTCCCCACAGTGAGGAGGGGTCATGGTTTCCTGGCCCCAGCACTGCCTTGGGAGCACCTCTGTGGGAAGCACACAGGGGAAAGGATTTGCTGGGAAGAGCAAGCGTGGATGTACTGTGGCTTCAGGTCAGATGTCACCCCTTAAATGCAGCAGTCTTGTTTTAAGTATGGCTTAGAAATTCTACAAAGGCACAGGTGTCCTGGTTACCTCCTTGTTACTGATCACTAATGTATTATTTTATTATGGATATTATTATATGTTAAATATTGCCCTGGGTATTCACAAAGCAAGCCCCTATGAAGCCATTGCTACAGCTGCACATGTTGTTGACTGATATAATTAAAGCATCTGTTGACTTAGTAAGGAAATAGGGGGCCAGACTTGAGAAAAGAAAAGCCAATAGACACCTCATGCCCCTGACCTGCCTGCTGGTTTCCAGTCGGCCCTGTGCCAGTCCTGCCACCCAGCATTAGCACCAGCCAAGAGGAGTGGCTGCTCAGTGCTTCAGAGAACAAGACAGACAGACTAGAACAGGGTCAAGACATATAGCCTACTTTCTTTTAAGGGGAAATCTTTGAAGTGGAGAACGGAGAGTACGGTTTCTTCAGAGGGGGCTGGATGATCTCAGCCACACACCCTTAACCTTCTACAACCAGATAACTCGGAGCCTGCAGAGGGCGCCCCATAAGTGAGCTCCAGGACATTGGAGCAGGAGGAGGCCCTGGTGGAACCCTGCTGTGGGGTGAGGGCAGAGCCCGGTGGCTCTCAGTGGCAGAGCTGTGGGTAGTGAGTGGACGCGTGGACTGGCAGGAATTAAGTCACCACCCCCAGGTGTAGGACTGCACCTGGCACACTCCCAAGCAACAGAGAAGAAAGAGGTGAGAAAGGGAAAAGGAGCGTGGGTGCCCCAAGTCCAGTATGGCTGGATGCAAAATCTGAAATGTGGCTCAAAGCAGAAAAACAGCAGGGAAGTGGAGTCATTCCCCAGTCTCCCACGGGGACACCCCGTGATTGATCCAGGCCGCTCCGACCTTTGGATCCAGGGTCTCAACAATAAAGCCTCGTCCACAAGCTGGAAGGGGCAGCAGGGCCCTGTGCCGGGACTGAATGCTCCTTCCACCCAGCTCCTCCCGGACAGGAGAGGCTGCAGGTGCAGGAGAGGGGAGCGGGAGAAAAACCGGCTCACGAACCATAATCTGTTACAGTCACCCACAGTCCAAAAATATGAAATGGAAAATTCTAGAAATAAATGACTCACATAAATTTTACATGGCATGCCTTGCAGAGTAGTGTAGCATCACAGCTTTCTGCTCCATCCCGCCTGGAACATACATCATCCTTCTGTCCACTGTATCCCTGCTGTATACACTACCCGCCCGCTAGTCACTGAGCAGCCGTGTGCCTTAGCAGACGACTGTCACGGGATCACAGTGCTTCTCCAAGTCAGAGGTGAAATGGCAATAGTTCTCTACTTAATGGGGAAAGAGGAAAGTCTGTATATTGAGGTTCTGGAGATCTATGGTAAGAACAAGTCTTCTACTGACATCATGGTGAGGAAGGAAAAATAAATTTGTGCTAGTTTTGCTGTCCCATGTAGGATGCAAAAGTCCCTGCCACAGTGTGTGATGAGTGCTTAGTCAACATAGACAGGGCTCCGTGCTCTCAGTGGCTTCAGGCATCTACTGGGGGTCTTGGAACACATTTCCCACGGGCAAGTGGGACTGCTGTGTTAGCCATGCCCACCAAGCCACTAGAACCCCTCCCCAAATATCTTCATTCTTCTGCGTTTGAAGTCCCATGTATGACTCCCGGCGAAGAATTTTTTGAGCTCATCCTAAATATGTGACTATTTATTTATAAGTTATTAATTTATTCCTGTATTAATGTGTTATGTGTACATTTTAAAAGATAAGTCAGGGACCAGCATTGTGGCACAGTGGGTTAAGCTGCCATCTGTGATGCCACCATCCCCTAGGAGTGCAGGTTCAAGCCCCCACTGCTCCGACTCCAATCCAGCTCCCTGTTAATGCACCAAGTACTTGAGTCCTTGCCACCTATGCGGGAGACCCAGATGGAGTTCATGGCTCCTGGCTTCAGCTTGGCCCAGCCTTGTGGACATTGAGGGAGTGAACCAGTAGATGGAAAAACTCCTCTCTCTCTCTCTCTCTCTCTCTCCCTCTCTCTCTTCCACACCCACACCCTGTAACTCTGCCTTTCAAATAAAAGAAATAAATCTTTATAAAAAGTAAGGTAAAATCAACAACAGATGTCTTACTAGTCCTAAAAGCATTACACAGTATCTCAGAGCACAACAAACACGAGAGCTCTTCAGAAAGTGAATGAAGAAACGTAACTAAAAGCAGCTTATTTTGGGGCTCAAAAACTTAGAAATCCATGTGCATTTTGTCCACAATATGCCTTCTCCATGAACTTTTTAAAGCAGCCTTGTACTTTGGGAGTTGTTCATGAATAATGACACTAGACAGAAATCCACATTTCTGTCTTTGAAATACTTTTCTGAGCCATTTTGAACTTGGAAGAGCCACAGGCAGATGCTCGCACGGACGGGCCTTGCACCCCTTTCTGGAGGACCCAGTTGGCCTCATCTGATTGCACTATCATTATTTTTACCTTGAAGTACAACTTGTGAAGCAAATGGTATTTATCAGTCATCCATTTATTTTCTGTTGGCTTGAGTTGCCTTTGTTGAAAACCAGTAGGCTAACAGCACATAGATTTATTTCTAGGGCCTCTATCGTCTTCCATTGGTCAATTGTCTGTTTTTATGTCAGTACTTTTGCCGTTTTAATGACTATAGCTTTGTAATATATTTCAAAGTCGGCTAGTATAATGCTTCTTGCTTTGTTCTGTTTGTTCGAGCTTGCTTTGACTACTAAGGTTTTTTTTGTTTGTTTCTGATTCTATATACATTTGGGTGTGCTTTTTCCTATTTCTAGAAGAATGTTGGTGTTTAGGTAGGGCTTGCATGGAAGCTGCAGACCCAGTCTAAGGAGGTCCATCTCATGGAAGAGGAGAGTAGAATGGTGGTTTCCGGGGGGAGAAGCGAGGGGTGGGGAGGGAGAGGGAGATGTTAGCGAAAGGACACCCACTGGGATCTGCGGTACAACGCAGTGACTCTAGCTAATGCTCATGCATTGTAGTCCTGAAAAATGTGACCAGAATGGGTGTGCATGCGTGCTAACTATGGGAGATGATGCATGTGTTAATTAGCCAGAGTCAACCATTTTACTGTGTCTGTGTGCGTGCACACACTTCACAACATCGTGCTGTACACAAAAGACGCACACAATGTTGTCTACCAATTTACAATTTCACTAGGTTTTAAATGTAAAAACCTAGCTGCAAGAGGTAGCTCCTAAAGCCACCTACCTTCAGTTCCTCAGCAAGCCGGGTTCCCGAGAGCCCATTCCCATGCCCTGCACCCAGACTCGGAGCCAGCAATATCTGCCCCAGCCACTGTGCGTTTTCTGCACCACACCGGAAACGCAGCCCTCAGTGTGAGAGAAGCTGCACAGCCTCAGGGCGAGCCGCCTCCCTGAGCTCAGGTGCAGAGGTGCCCCCGCCTCCCCATGGCAGCCCCGCTCCCCAGGAGCCTGCCATGTTCTCCACGGGCCTCTGATGGAGACCCACGGACGCTCCCAGAGCTCAACTTCACAGCCTCGTTCTCTGCCAACTGCTGGCTTCACACAACTTGGGCAGAACCCCAGTAACCAGTGGCTGCTGTCCGTCCATCCCAGTGTGCCAGCAACCTCCCCCTAACAGAAGGGACGTGAAAAACAAACAACTTCCGGGGTCGGGCGTTTGGCCCAGCAGTTAAGATGCCCACAGGCCATAGGAGAGTGCTCGGTGTGAATCCTGCCGTCTCTTCTGATCCAGCTTCCTGTTTGTTCACACCCTAGGAGGCAGCAGTGATGGCTGCACATGGGTGCACACACGTGGCAGACCTAGATTGAGTTCCAGGCTCTTGGCCAAAAGCACCAAAAGGCACCTGTTCCAGGCTCTTGGCTTCAGCCTGGCTCAGCCCGGGGGGCCGTGGCAGTTGGAGAGTGAACAAGCATATGGGAGAATCTCTGGCTGGTTGGTTGTCTTTGCCTTTCAAACACAATGAAAATAAACAAATAAATATTTTTTTAAAAACACTAATGATTTCTAACCAGAGAAATGGAGACCTCATCCCACCCCCAATTTTGGACGAGTTAGCCAAATCTGATCCTGGATTAGGGTGGTCCTAAATCCAATGACAAGTGTCCGTATAAGAGACAGAGATACAGGTGCAGAAGAAGAGGTGGTACAGAGATGGAGACAGAGGCTGGAGCGTGCAGCTGCGTGCCAAAGAATGCCGGCAGCAGAAGAAGCTGAACCGAGCAAGGAAGGAGCCTCCCCCGGGGCCTCTGCTGCGCCAGGTGGCAGCCGCTCGGCCTCCAGACAATGAGAGAACTGCTCTCTGTTTTCTGTTGCATTTTTAAAAAAGATTTCATTTATTTATTGGAAAGGCAGAGTTACAGAGAGAGAGTTACAGAGAGAGAGAGAGAGTCTTCCATCCAGTGGTTCACTCCTCAAATGGTCACAGTGGGTGAAGCTGGGCCAGGCCAAAGTCAGGAAGCCTGGGTCTCATACCTGGGTGCAAGGACTTGGGCCGTCTTCTGCTGCTTTCCCAGGGAGCTGGATGGGAAGTGGAGCGGCTGGGACTTGAACCGGCACCCATATGGGATGCCGGCTGTGTCTTGACACACTGCACCACAGTGCCTACCTTTCCTTTCTGTTGTTTTAAGCGTCCATTTGTGGTGATCCCTAGGCCACTAACTCCACCATGAAGACAATGGGCAATAGAGGAGCTGAAGCAAGACCACGGTGCAGGTGGTCAGACGGGATGACTGGGGGTAGGTGCTCCGGAAGGGGGCACTGGGACACCCAAGGGCAGCCAAGAGCCGGAGGAGGCATGCATGGGGAAGCTGGAGCCCATGCGGAAAGGCTGAGAAGGTGTCTCCTGGGCCTGTTCAAGCCCATTCATGAACCTCCTATTCTTCAGAAAACCTTGGGCAAGTGCAGTAAACTCCTTAGGCGCCATTCCAGCCGAATGCCTTGGCTTTTCTGCCTGCACGTTATCAGCATCACCGCTGTGTAGGATAGGACCTTCCGCGTCTCAGTCCAACAAGCGCCAAAAAGCACCTGATCGGGGACGCTGGGGCTTGTAAACCACACAAAAATGACGTGCCTTTTGCATGCAGCTGCATGGCTAGCGTGAGGGTGATTTTGTACCTGCTCTTGTGAGTCAGCCCATTCAGAACTGCCTAACGGGACAGGCATTTGGTGTAGCTGTAGGCACACCTACATCCTGTATCGGAGTGCCGGGGCCTCTGCCAATTACAGCTTCCCGCTGATGTGCAGCCTGGGAGGCCACAGTGATGGCTCCAGTGCGTGGGTCCCTACCACTCCTGTGGGCGCCCTGAGGAGCTCCCGGCTCCCAGCTCCAGCCTGGCCCAGTTCCGACTGCGGTAGACATTTGGAGAGTGAACCAATGGATGGAAGATCCGTCTCTATCTTTCTCTCACTGTCTCTCTACCTTTCAGATAAATAAAATACTAAATTGAAATCGAAAGCACAGAATTATGTAATATATATTATATATAATATTGCAATATATTACATAATATATAATTATATATCAGTATATGTCATATAATAATTATATATTATAGTAATTTTATAATTGTATACAATATATAATTATATATTATGCAATCATAATATATTATATATTATATAATATATAATAATATATACTATATAATATATATTATATACATATACATATATACATAAACATATAATATGATATATAATATATAATTTAATGCATAATTATAACATAATATTATATATTATATGTTGTGGTATTATAAAATATAATTTTATATCTATAATGTATATCTATATATTATATATTATAATATATATAATTATATATATCTGTAAGGTTGCAGGGGATGAGAATTCCTGGGTAGTAATGAAAGTTCCAAAGTGTAAAGAAAATGGTAGGAGCAGGTCCAGCCAAACCCGATTTGCTGGGAGTTTCACCTCTACAAGCACCAAGCGCCCCCGTCTAGGCCTTGGGTCGGCCCTGCCTTGCAACCACAACTCACTGCTAATCAAGATCTCAGGGGAGCCTGAGGCTCAGGCCCTGTGCAGGGGGTCCTGAACATTATGACTGTCCCCCTGGGACTGCAGGCAGCGCATTGTCTTGGTTTGCTCCTGTAACCTATACTTTTAGATGGCCCCAAGTCAAATGACTCAAGTCTACAGTGCAGCGCCCAGAGCTAAGCCACATTTTCCAGGCTTGGAATCACCTGAGGGACTCTCATAAATGCTGCTGCCTGGGCCCCTGCTCTCAGGAGCCTGCGCATTGAGACTGTGATTCTGAGATGCCGCTCATTTTGAGAACCACTGACTAGGAGCTATGAAAGTGTATTAAAGCCGGCGCCGCAGCTCACTAGGCTAATCCTCCGCCTAGCGGCGCTGGCACACCGGGTTCTAGTCCCGGTTGGGGCGCCGGATTCTGTCCCGGTTGCCCCTCTTCCAGGCCAGCTCTCTGCTGTGGCCAGGGAGTGCAGTGGAGGATGGCCCAGGTGCTTGGGCCCTGCACCCCATGGGAGACCAGGAAAAGCACCTGGCTCCTGGCTCCTGCCATCGGATCAGCGCGGTGCGCCGGCCGCAGCGCGCCAGCCGTGGCGGCCATTGGAGGGTGAACCAACGGCAAAAGGAAGACCTTTCTCTCTGTCTCTCTCTCTCACTGTCCACTCTGCCTGTCAAAAAATAAATAAATAAATAAATAAAATAAAAAAAATAGAAAGTGTATTAAAAAAAAAAACACAAACAAACAAACTCAGATTGCTTGAAGCTAATTTGAAATGAACTATGATAGAAAAAGAACGTCAGTGACTGACAATCCTTGGCTGACCCCAGGATGGCTGCACCCGCCCCCGCCCCCTCCCTTCCCCAGCTTTTCCCAACGTGGTGGGACCCTTGGACCATTAAAAGATTTGGCCTATGTCAGGGGCAGAATTGCCTCCTCCAAATACATTAGAGACCTAATTCCCAGGACTTCATTTGTGACCTTATTTAGAAATAGGGTCGTTGGGGCTGGTGTTGCGGTGTGGTAGGTTAAGCTGTGACCTGCAATGCCCGCATCCCATACGAGTGCTGCTTCGAGTGCTGGCTGCCCCATCTCTGACCCAGCTCTATGCTAATGTACCTGGGGAGGCAGTGGAAGTGTCTGACATCCCAGGTGCTTTACCTGTGGTCAGCCCCCCAACCCCAGGTGTGTTACCATCCAATAGACTGATTTTTGCCAATGATTCTCCATCCAGCCTGTGTCTGATGCCCTGGAAACTTAAAGGGGCTTAAGGAGAGAACACCTTGAGCTTGGACCATGGGCACTAGCAGACGGCAGGGAAGTGTGGGATGGCTCTGGTGACTGCTGGCCATAGGCTCACACGAGGTGCTGGAGCGGGCAGGAGGACAGGCAGGTATTGATTCTTCCAGGTATAGCCAAGGCCATTTTCAGAGAGTGACCAGGACCTGCTCATGAGTAAGCCAGGGGAGAAAGCTGTGGTCCTCTGGACACGGGTGTGGTTCGATGTGCAGCATCTCCTAACGGAGCCAAGTGCCCTTGCCAGTCCCCAGGGTCCACCACTGCACAATGTGACATGTGCTCGTGTTGGTGGAGGAGGCTGAGATAATGAGGGACATCTGGTCGACAGTCTCCAGCCCGGCTGTGCACAAATGAGAAATCAAAGGGGCCAACTGTGGCTTACCTCTGCGGTTAACAGGGTCCTTTGCTACATAGGCGACATAGTCTGTTGTGTCCTGTGGAAGCAAAACGAGAGGTCGCGTGACTCATGGCAGGGAGAGACAACCTACCCAGAAACAGTGCACAAAGCACAGGCTGGTAAGCACCCCCACCCCATCACTGACAGGGCTGACAAATCAGCCCTGCCTACAGAATAGCTTTCTCACACAGAGCCCAGACAGGGTCCTGCGGGACATTGTGCCGTGCAGACCCTGACTCGGCACATCTGGGCGGGTCCTGAGGCCTGCGTTTTCAGCCTGCCCCCAGGATGCCCATGCCACACTTAGAGTAGCTAGAAGGATAGCTACCCAGCCCTGCAATGCTGTATCCGCCAAGGAGCTTTCTAAACACAGACACCTAGGGGTGGACCTTGGGAATGGCCATCAGATGTCGCCTGCCTACATCCTTATCAGCTTACCCAGCTACATCCTATCCAGCTTCCTGCTAGTGCACACCAGGGGAAGCAGCAGAGACGGCCCCAGTAGTTGGGACCCTACCACCCATGTGGGAAAACTTGATTGAATTCCAAGCTTCTTGCTCCAGCCTGGCTCAATCCCAGGTGTTGCAGGCATTTGAAGGATAAACCAGTACATGGAAAATGTCTATATCTCTCTGCCTTTCAAATAAATAATAAATAAATCATTAAAAATATAAATTAAAATCTGACATCTGAGTCCCAGTACTCAGATAATCTCAGTTAACTGGTCTGGACATGAGGCCTGGACATAAGGAATTTTAAAAAGCTCCCAGAGGATTTCATGGGAGCAAAAGTCCAGAACCACTGTTGTTAGCGCTGTCTACAGCAGGGGTCCTCAGATTTGAGCTGGGATCAGAATCTCTGCATGGCTTCTGAAAACAGATCGCTGAGCTACAGTCTCAAAACCTGCATTGCTGGCCAGGTACAGGTTGCTGGTGTTCTGGAAGAAAACCAGAGTGGACGCTCTACGGTTGGTTGCAAACACATTCCCATTGGGTGGATGAGACAAGGAGTTCTTTGAAAGGATTTAATTCTTTACGATGCTTAAATGATTTGGGTTCTACCTAGAAGTCTCAACCCTTCCCCATGAAAGGTGCTTACCCACCTTCTCACCGAACCAGGGCAGAGAAGATAAGAGGATATTAACAAGGTGCTTTGACAGTCACATGCATTTTAGCTTCTAAACAATTGGAGCCACTAATTCTCCTAATTGTTGAAAGCAGAAGAGTATTCTCTGAAAACTGAGGTTTGTTTTGTTTTGTTTTATATATTTTCTCAAAGCTTTTGGGACAAGTTCCACCCCATCTGGGCAGCTATTTCCTAAATGTTACTGACTCCCAGGGTTTCAAGGTGACTGATGATCTCCCCAGGTCTCTGTTGCAGGCTCCTTCCTGGTCCCTCTCCATGAGCAGAGAGGACGTCCACTTCTCTCTCAGCAGTGTTCTAGAATAACACGCCAATGAGAGAGGGGCGGGTGTGTGTGTGTGTGTGCGCGCGTGCAACCATGGCTGAGCAGGCACTGTAGGCTGGCAGGTGCGGCCATGCACTTCTGCACTTCTCCAGCATCAGCCCCTGGACCTCACAACATCCCAAGAAGCCCAGACAGTGGGAAGAGAGCTCATTGAGCCCCTCTCGGAGAGATGGAACCGTGACCAAGGGCCTTGTTCCAGGGTGGGCTGCTGGAAGCTGTCTCTTTCTGTTATTCAGGCCACTAAGGGCTGCTGTGCTCATTGATGGAGGGCCAAACTGGTCAAACTGGTTTCTGGGCATTTCCATCATGGAGGACTGATCTAAGGCTACCGGCAAAAATAAGGGCTGTTGCTTGTAATCATAGAGGCCCTTCCTGGACTCCTGAGACGTGGGTGGCTCCTTAGAGAGCATCTAAGAGTGCCTTCAACAGCACCTGAAACCCATGGAAACCTAGGGTTGGTCAGGTGTGTCCCACAGGGTTTGCAATGTCTCCAGAATCCGTTTTTCAATTTTGTGTTTCCCTGATAACTTTAAAAACTAAGCCAAGGTTATGCAGGATCATTGAGATGACCCCTGGGTCATCAGTTCTGCATGCAATGTCAGTGCTCGGGTTCAGAGTTAGTTTCCAACGTTACGAGTGCCAGGCTTTTAAAGAACTAGGGAAGAGTCGGGTTAGATACCTTTGCCCCACTCGAAGCAAACAGATGACACATTTGTACATAATGACAAGCAATGGACGTTTTTGCTTGGATGCAAGAAATTAGTGGAAGGGTTGAATGATGCAGACACCCATGTTAGTAGACAAATGTTAACACTGGAAATTTTTCAGCAACATTTTCCCATTGAAGCAAATTCATGTTACTTTGCATGTAACTGGCTTTCTAGTGTTTACTTGTGTTTAACATCCAAATTTGATTGGGGCTGAAAGTTCAATGAAGTATAAACACAGGGAGTCTACTCTTTATTTTATATTGAACATATTCAGCACTCATGGTATATAGGAAACTCTTTTTTTCTTTCTTTCTGTTTTTAAAAATGCCTTTCTGTTCTAAGAAACTCTGCACTAGATCAAAGTTGGGGCAGGAGGCCCAGGAAGGAGTCATGCCGTGTCCCTCTCTTTCCATTGGGCAATGGCCAAACTAGGACATCGCTGTTCTGATGTCACTCTTGATCATTTTCTGGCACAATGGAGGAGTATATTAGGATTCAAAACAATGTTCTTGCCATCACCCACCTACACAGTGAGCATGCAAAGTTCCAAAGATGGGCAAGGAAGCGCTCGCTCTGCCCCGGTGTCATCCTGCTCTCACTCCCAAAACCCTCTGAGCCCGCCCACTTTTCTGGATTGCTTTTGGTGGTCTTTTAACACTGCCAGTAATGGCAGATTATAATTAGAGTTTGCTGTTTTTTGGAGGGGGTTAATGGTGTTTTCCAGGCTGTCTTGTTTGATATTTCTTCCTATAGGGAAACAGAGGCCAGAGGCAGTAAGGACATGTGCACTTAGCCGGAGAACAGTACTAGACTCTCAAGTTAGTGGTTTTAGCTAAGACATCTAGCAACGGAAATGGGTGCTATGCTCATGGCTTCAGATCAGCCTGGAATGGAGTCTCACGCACAGTGTAGTATTAATAATCAGTATGGATTGGTTACGATGAAAAGTGACTGGTCTTCCTGACCCTTGGGGTGACGATACTTTCTGTGACAGAAAAAAAAAATCACACAAATATAAAAGATTATAGATGACTTGTAAGAAACACTCACCACTTCCTTTTTAAAGAAAAAAATAGAGGGGTAATGAGGAAATTTGAGAAAAATTCCATCTTGGAGAATAAAGTAATGTTAACATAAACCAACGTATCTGATACAGTATGATCTAGATATTTGTATATCCATTCATAAAATTATCATGAAGATAAATCTTAAGAGAAGTTCCTGCAAGGAACTATTGATGTAGATATATGATATTTGCCATTATTTTTTTTTCAAATTAGATTACATTTCAAATTTAAGAATCTATGGTTTCAAGCATCATATTACACTAGCATTTCAACCAACTACTTAGAACTAGAGACAGAGGGAAAGGGACAGGTCTGGATATCTGTGTGAGTGTGGTACCGGTGTACCTGGCCTACAGGCACCAGGCATACAGAACAGGTGCACAAGCACTTATGGGAGTCTTAAGCAATGTGCCTTGGGTGAGCTTGATGACAGAAGACTTCCACTTTCTAAGTCTGCATTTCAGTGAGGTCTTTCATGTTACAATGACACAAAGAAAATATGAGGATAAGAAAGAAAGGAACAGAAAAGAAAAATCATCATGGGACACTTTTAAATATAACACTCTAAGTATGAGGAAGGAAGACAGCCAGGGTGGACGTGTGCCACAGTGGTTAGGGCTCTGCCTGGGACAAATGTATCCCATATCAGAGCACCTGGATTCAAGGCCAAGCTCTGCTTCTGAATCCAGCCTCTTGCTTCTGCACAGTAGTGCATAGCTAAAGTGGTTGGGTCTGCCATCCCCTTGGGAGACCTGGGTTGAGTTCCTGGCATCTGACTTTGGGCTGATCCAGTGCCAGTTCTTGCAGGTATTTAAGGAGTGAACCAGCAGATGGAAGATCTCTGCTCCCTGGTGATGGAGTTCTTTCTGCCTGGTTGCTCTGAAGGGCTGGGCAGGAGCCTACGGAGATGGCCCCTTCTCCAAGGCAGGAGGGGACAGTACAGGGTAGAGACAGCGATATTGACACTGGATGTGACGTCAGATCGTGGCACCCCGATCAAATGTGGGGAGCCAACCCCCTTATTACTCAACTTGCTTCATTTTGGAAGCAGGGCAGAGGGGCCAGTGCTGAGGCATAGCAAATGAAGCCGCCCTCGCAGTGTGGGCATCCCATGTGGGTGCCGGTTTGAGTCCCGGCTGCTCCACTTCCAATCCAGCTCCCTGCTAATGTGCCTGGGAAAGCAGTCCGGGATGGCCCAAGTCCTTGTGCCCCTGCACCCATGTGGGCTCCTGGCTTCCAATGGGCCCAGCTCCGGCTGCTGTGGCCAATTGGGGAGTGAACCAGCAGATGGAAGATCGCTCTCTCTCCCTCCCTCTCTGTCTCTTCATCTCTCTCTGTAACTCTGCCTTTCAAATAAATAAATACAAAAAAAGGACAGAAACGGGACATTCTCATCCCAATCTATGTTCTCTCTCAGTCTGCTTTCCTGTCCCTATGTCTCTGTGTCTGTCCCTTACCATGTCTCTCAGCGTCTGTCCCTGTGTCTGCCTCTGTCTATCTCCCTCCGCCTCTTTTTCTGTTTCTCTCTGCAAATCCTTCCTTGCCGGCCAACCAAACTGTTAAAAGACAACTGTTTGGGCCGGCGCCACGGCTCACTAGGCTAATCCTCCACCTTGCGGCGCCGGCACACCGGGTTCTAGTCCCGGTCGGGGCGCCGGATTCTGTGCCGGTTGCCCCTCTTCCAGGCCAGCTCTCTGCTGTGGCCAGGGAGTGCAGTGGAGGATGGCCCAAGTGCTTGGCCCTGCACCCCATGGGAGACCAGGAGAAGCACCTGGCTCCTGCCTTCGGATCAGCGTGATGCGCCGGCCGCGGCGGCCATTGGAGGGTGAACCAACGACAAAGGAAGACCATTCTCTCTGTCTCTCTCACTGTCCACTCTGCCTGTCAAAAAAATAAAAATAAATAAATAGAAATTTACTTTTAAAAAAGACAACTGTTATATTTGGGGAGAAAAATGCCAATTTTCAATATTTACAAATAAATTAGAATAACTAAATTAATAAACTGTGCATAGACCTGAGATATAAAACAGAGGCTCTTAGAGGAGGCCCAGTAGAAAAAAAAAAAAAAACACTGAGGAGGGCCAGCCCCGAGTGTCTGGTGAGAAGACCCCGGCAGTCCTGAGAATGGGGGGGCCACCTTGCTATTCTGCCAGTGCCCCCAGGATTTCTGACAGCCCACAGTTAATGAAATGAAGCATAAGTTTGGTCCTGGTCATGGGCATTCCCCTCCCCCATCTCAAAAAATGAGAGCCAGAAAGAGCTTCGGAGTCAGGCCGGGAACACGTGGCCGCAGCTGGCTGTGAGGAGCACCCTTTGGAAGCCAGGGGTCCCCTCTCAGAAACTCCTGGGGAGAGTAAGAGAGTCCAAGAGCACTTACCGGGTCTCCCCCCGAGGCGAAGGAGATGGACTGCATGTGATGATTCGCGATAATCTGCCCAAAACGAGAAACAAATGTGCGGTTATCACCCTGTGCAGCTGTTGCTGTCGGTTACCAGGCCATCGGAACCGACGGGTTTTCCAGCAGGCTGGTGACAACAGCAGTCATAAAAGGAACTACAGTGGATGGCTTGTGAGAAGGGGTCGCACCTGACAGCCGCCGCCCCCCTGCAAGCTTGGGCAGGGGGAGCTCATTTAAGATTACCAGCCGCTGCGATGCAGGAACTAGCGTAAGCCCGTTTTACAGGTGGGAGCCTGAAGCCAAAGGGGCTCCGAGGCTCCCTTAACTGGCGGGTGATCAGCAGGGCTGTGCTAGGACGCCGGGGCGCCAAGACCAGGCCCAGCTCCTAACACCTACACCTCTTCCACCAGGAAAACATCACAGCCACACGCAAAAACATTTAAAATGTGTCCTTTCTATTTCCTAAATCACACTGGGGCCTCGACACAGATCCTGCAGCTAGGATGGGGTTGGGCGGGGGGAGTGGGGAGCGTGGTCCAGCCCTTCTCCCTCCATCCCCTTTGTGCATATGTATTACAAAGCTGGCACCCACGATTCAAAGCCGGTGCCATCTAAAACACTCTTGTCATTTATCCATTCGAAAACCAGAGAGGACATTCCAAGTTAATTTCAAAATGGAAAATTTCCATTAGCTTTATAAGCTGCAATGGACAGAGGAATTTAGTAGACACTGAGTAAATTAAATGCTGCCCTAAATTTAAAAAGCTGCATAAGTCTTCCATGCTATTTTTATCTTTTTAAAGACAATGCAGTGACATTGAAGAAAATTTCACGGGGTAGGAGCAGAACTCTCGTCTATATCCTAATGTAACCAGGTCTATTTCTGCATAATCCCCTTAGACTCTTGTCTTCAGGCAGGCAGAATTCACTATCATCATGCCAGCCAGGGGATTTTTCTAAACAAGCTCCTGCAAGACTTGAAATCAAATACAATTGAATTATAAGATATTTTGAAGTGCCTGCTTTGGTTGTGGGCACTTGCGAACCTTCAGAGTCCAGAAAAGTCTGAGTATGCAAGTGAATGCGAGACACTGAGGCCGGCGGGGTGGCCTGTGTGCGCCCCAGCCCCAGCCCAGCTGAATCCAACTGATCCTAGATACCCCGCAGCTGTCTGAAGTCTTGCCTCCAGGCCAGGGCAGAGAGCTCCTGGGAAAACAAGGGAAGAAAGCAATTCCCAAATAATGATCAAAGTTGTTTTTTTAATGTTCATCTAATAAGGCAGCTCTGAAACTGAAGTTTGGAAATTCACCTGGAAGCTGTGATGTGGGAAATAAGTAAGTGGAGGTCACATGAGGGCACTGCAGAAAGTTCACGGGAAATGGACCCAAAGGTAAGCCTGGGGAGCAGGCCTTCAGCATAGCAGTTAGGATGCCAGCACCACGTCACACAGGAGACTGCCTGGGCTGGGTGCCCAGCACCGGCTCCAGCTTTCGGCTTCCTGTTATGGAGATCTTGGGAGGCAGTGTTGGTGCTGGCTTGAGTACTCGGGCCTGCCCATGCACATAGTAGATTCACACTGAGGGTTTGGCTCCCAGTTTTGGCCTGGCCCAGCCCCAGTTGCTGTGAGCATTTGGGGAGTGAACCAGTGGAGAGGAGAACTCTCTCTCCCTCTCCTTCTCTCTCTCTCTCTCTCTCTCTCTCTCCTCTCTCTGTTTCTCAAGTAGCTATAAAATCAAGAAATATATACAAGTTTATTTTGGTGCCAAAAATTCAGAAATCCATGCATGTTTTTTTCATAACAGCACATTTTCGAACAAAAAATTCCTTTCATCTTTTTCACCAAAATTTTAAAGTCCCCTGGCATTTGGCTGACACAACAACACGTGACCATTACTGTGTGATTGTATGTAATCCCTTTGACTAAGATGGAAGCCAAAAGCAGGCCAGGAAATTCAAGCTAATGGCCTCCGTCATCTACAGCATGGGTTTCATTTCGCTTCTTCCACTTGGACCTCCGTGGCGTGGGTGGGCGCTCTCTCTGCTCTCTCCATGTGCTCTGTGGAGTCAGGAGGAAGCACTAGAGCAACGGGAGCTTTGGGTCCGCCTGCTGCAGACTGCGCCCTTGTCTTCCAAGCTGGACATCTGGAGCCTAGAGCTCAGTCCCTTGCCCCCAAACCAGAAAGTGCCAACTGGACACACGCACCAGGCCCTGTAGGATGCAGTAGCACCCACTACAGGGGCTCACCCTCACCGCCCCTTCTGGGAGCTCATTTCTCTTTCACTGACGTAGGAAAGAGGAGAGAGTGGAGGAATTTGGAAACAAGACCTTGCAGAACTGAGGGCTCCTAGAAGCAAAAGACCCATAGCTGTCCAGAAAAAGAATGGATGTGGGCATAAGTGTGGGTGCAGAGCCGAGAGGAGCAGCACCCACGAGCAGCAAGTGCAAGGCTGGGCCTGTCCAGCAGTGAGAAGAGTTAACACGGGGACACCCAGGAGATGGAAGGATCCAGGGAGAAGTGGTGTCCAGTTTCATCCAAACAAAGCCTGGGCTTTGCCTCAGCGTCCTACACCAGATCTAGAGTGAATCTCAGCATCTTGAGTGGCAGGGAGAGGAGTAAGTGCAGCTGGGAGGTCTACCAGCTGGCCTGGGCGTGTGGACTCCACAGACAGGAATACGCCAGCAGCAGAAGGTAACCCAGGGCAGGAGTGTGTTGTGCGGAGGTCTGGACAGGGCCTGAGGCATCCACGCACCAACCCCCACCTTCACATGGCACAGGCATTTTCCTGCCTCTGCCCGATTCGACCTTCAGAACAGCTACTCACAGACTCATTCTTCCAGCTGCAGGAGCTAATGATACATAGATCAGAGAAACCTGCAAGACAGACACTGCACAGGAACCACCACCCCCCCCCCCCAACAGAACTCTCCTCGATGAACGTCAGGGCTGGGCCTCCTCGGGCAGCTCTGAGATACGCCGCATCCCACCCATCTACAGTTCTGTGAAGATGCCCCCACATCGTGAACCACCAGGGGAAGAGAAATCTGCTGTCAATTAGGTCATGATAAGCCACCCATGTCACAGGGGACAAAATTAAATGCAGTCTATAAAACTAATGGGGGAAAATGATACAAAAGAAGAAAAAATAGGAACTAGGGCACTAGAAAGAGAGTTTTGCTTGAATTCATGCATCACATTTTTTACGTGGTATAAATAAGCTGATGATTTCATACATTATTCTCCCCCCAAAAAGGGGGGGGGAATGCACAGTAGAATTGAAAGGAACTGCGGTCATCCATCATTCCGCGGGGATCCTTCAAGGATCCAAGGATCCAAGCTCACAGAACAGAGATTTGAAGCAAGCATATTCCCTGTGGGCTCACAAAGCTGCAAGCAGCCTGCAGGACACCTGCCACCGGGGCTCCAGGCACCCTCGCACCTGTTTGGAGTCGGGCGTCCTCAGGTTGAGGCTGGCGGTAGAGACGGTGAGAGAGATGCTCATCCCTGCGAACTGGAGGTTGCTCTTCCCCAGGATGCTGGACAGCATTTTGCTGGGCGGCTGCAGAACAAAAGAGCATTCATGTAATCTGTTATGTACTGGAGGCCTCTGAGCTGTTCCGGGCTACGAGGGTGGGGCCAGGGGTGTCTGCCAGGCCTTGCACTCCCACTGCCCACTCCTCCCTCCTGCAGCCCAGGAAGCACAAAGGGTGAGCTGGAACACTGAGAGCCTGTGCCAACCTGCACAGGCCAGAACAGGTGATATGCAAATTGCAAAGGCTCGCTCTTGGGCCACAGCAGGGCCTCTCTTGAGGGTCCCCAGTAGGGGAACCGGGGGGGAAGGTGCCGCAGGCCAGGGCCAGCCAGCCTGGCTCCGTGACCCTGAGAGTGACACCAGCTCTGAGGGGATACGAAAGTGGACCACTTGGTGGAGAGGATGGGGCGACCCCACGGGGTCAGGAGCACGCCCACTGCTGAAGGGAAGGGTCCCTAACATCTGACCTAAATCTGCTGGGTTTGGCACCAGCACAGGACGGGCAGACACAGTGGCTCCAGCTGATGTCTGCACCACCATGCCAGGAGGGTCCTTGTCCCAGGCACCGGCATGCTGCGGTTCCCAGCCAGGCGCCGTCTCCCGGGCACCTGAGCGGGCTCCACTGACACGCCTCCCTCTGTCCTTTGGGACACAACACCCTTTCCTCTTGGATTAGGATGCTTTCCCCTAACCGGGCATACACTGCTTTTTAACTCTCTTAAAGGAGCTGTTTGAAAATAGAAGTGCCCAGGCCCTTCCTGGGAGGTTCGGCACTGTTTCTACCACTCTCACCAAGAGAACCAGGCGGATGCCCCAAGACTTGCCAGCACCACCTGCTCTGACAGACAAGGCTCCTTATCTCTGTTCCCAGATGACTTCAGGGTCGCTGTATTCAGGGCTCTGCAGCTTACTTGGTGTCCCATATCCCCCAGGGGTGAGCAGAACACAGGCTGGCTCAGCTCAGGCTTGCCCAGCGCTCTCTGCCTGAAACCCCTCGGCCATGCACGAATTGTCCCCAGGCTCTGAAGACAGAAGCAGCCCAGAATTCTGGACACAGCAGAGCCAGGGAGGACACCCCCAAATGATGCAGAGTCGAGGATAGACACCCATGTGCAGACTCAGAGATTTCTAAGGGCCACTCTCCCTGCCACTCAGTCAAGGCATAGAAAGGTCTAGGTGAGTGGGTTTAGTTCTGTATTTATTCAACATTTAACTAAGAGATTTTTTTTTGGTACTTCCTCTTAATCCATATATTGTTTTCTTCTGGTCCAGCCATCTCCAGGATGAGCGTGCAGCCAATGGAGCAGGTGGGCTGGGCTTGATCTCAGCACCCCCCACCCCACCCCATCACAGCTTCTCTGCTTTGCACTTCAATTTTTATTGCCGGTACCATGGGGATTTCCAGTGGTGGCTTGTACCAGCTAATGAGAGCCAATTATTAAATTTGTAGGAATTTTATGAGCTGGCTATTAAACACAGCTGTTATTAAAAATTAATTTATGCAAACTCACAATTAACCAAATTGCATCTAACAGACAGAGATAAATACTGAACATTCATTATGTCCTAAGCGTTTTGCTGCATTAACTATTCACTGTGCTTTTCAGGTGATTAGTGTCTACGGAAATGGTACAGCTAGGGGGACCCAACTAGGAATGTCACCGTGAGAGCCTGAAATCCCAGGGGAAGTATCGCCACCAGAGAAATTGGTAAATGCTACAAATCTAGCATTATAAATTGTCAACCCCGAGAGCCAGCTGTTAACCAGATCTTAGGGTGTCTACTACCAAGAATTGCCATGATTAAGTGCATGAATGTGGGGCTCTGAGGAATGCCTGAGCCTGTTGTGTTTGTCCTCCATGTTGTGGCTACTGCCACAAACTTCAAGATCTTCAAGATCTAAGCCACAGGAAGTAAGCAGGGTGCCCGACCTGTGTGTGACAGCCAACTGGCCCCCCTACCCCACTGTGCAGGAGAGTTATCTCAGCTCTTACTGCTTTTAGAGGTGCCAAGAGCCAGGCCACCCAAAGAGGATGGCGAACAATTTTGTGGTTGAAGATGTTGAATGGTGACACGAGAGGAACGTCATGGGGGAGACATGGCAGGTGCTGAGCCCCCACGCCAGTACCTTTCTCTTCCTGAAGGCTCCTTTGGCACCAGGCACAGCTTCACAGACACGGCTGATGGCTTCCCTGGGAGGACAGGGAGAGAGATGTGTTTATCACGTGTGGGCAGGGATGGTGTGGCCCAGACACTCGCCACTGGCACACCCAGAGGAAATAACCACCTGCTTAGTCCAGCACAGACAACAGCCCTGCCCATTCAGAGAGTCTCCCACTTCTCTCAGAAGCAAGCCCTCACAGAGCACAAGCAAGAGCCACCCTAACTGGCAACATTCCGGCTCTTTCTGGGTGCTGTTTTGTGCCAGTAGTGTAATTTGTATCAATGTCGCAAAGAGTCTATGGTGTTTGTTTTTTTTTTTTTTTTTTTTTTTTTTTTTTTTTTTTTTGACAGGCAGAGTGGACAATGAGAGAGAGAGACAGAAAGAAAGGTCTTCTTTTTGCCGTTGGTTCACCCTCCAACGGCCGCCGCGGCCGGCGCACCGCACTGATCTGAAGGCAGGAGCCAGGTGCTTCTCCTGGTCTCCCATGGGGTGCAGGGCCCAAGCACTTGGGCCATCCTCCACTGCACTCCCTGGCCACAGCAGAGAGCTGGCCTAGAAGAGGGGCAACCAGGACAGAATCCGGCGCCCCGACCAGGACTAGAACCTGGTGTGCCGGTGCCACAAGGTGGAGGATTAGCCTATTGAGCCGCGGCGCCGGCCAAGACTCTATGTTTTAAAGGCAACACCCTCAATGTATTCTTCCTGGCATTGTCTTCATTGCTACAGTGTGGGCTTAGGAACCACCCCCCCCCCAAAAAAAAAAAAAACACACACATCTACAGATCACAACCTTTGTGTAGGTTGTAAATAAAAGAAGTATGGTCCTCTAGATGTTACTCCCAGTGTTCACAGCTATAAACAGACATGGTCCCCAGCTTAACAAGGTGCAAGTTAAAGTCCTTGACTTTTCAATGGAGTGAGAGCCGAGAGCCAGCACACACTGAGTAGAAACCAAACCATACTTTGTGTTTTGAACTTTGATCTTTCCCAGGGCTAGCGCCCTGCAGCCACACCCTCTCTGGCAATGTCCACCTGCAGAGTGAGTCAGTGTCCTGAGCATGTATCAGGAGTTGAGGCTAACTAGGAGATGCAGGAGCCTCGAGGAATTCTATGCGTTTTCCACTCACAGCAGTTTCGGCTTTGAATGGAGTGATGGCTTAGCAGGGCAGGACGCCATGGTAAGTAAGGAGCATCTGTATTATAAAATCCGGGGAGGTTGGAAGGGGAAGAACTTGAGCTGAAAACCTAAGTGAGCCAGAAAGGAGGCTGTGTACAGGGCAGGTTAGGTAGGCTGCTGCCACACCCCAGGGCAGCGCCCCTAGTGTCAAGGGACGGGGCGGCAGCGCAGAGCCCTCACACCGGCGTCTGACCCCACAGGGCCAGGAGGGCCCAGGAAGGCCAGGAGGCAACAGGAGGCTGCTGAGGTCCAACTGCGGGTGGCTGACAAGGAAGGGGATGCTTGAAAGTAAACAGCTCTGCTTTGGGACTCAAAGCGAGGCAGGGTGGGGAGATGGGGCGAAGGCGGGCTCCATGTCAGGGGCCCAGAACCGAGCTGGGAGAATCAACCCCCACGTGGAGAAGGGAGAAGATACCACAAGAACACAGAGAAAGACAAACAGGGATTTGAGACACACTGCGGGAGAAAGAAGATAACGGGTCCTCAGAAACGTTCTCCAAATGTCCTACTCTGAATACAGCTCAAAACCAGCTCCCAGCATCTCGATGGAAAATCATCACCATCACAATGCAGTGCTTTTAAGAGAAATATGTCACTGTCAGATTAGGCAAGAGACGGTTGAGACAAGTGTACATTTACCATTCAATTCATTGTAGAGAGTGAGGGAGGAAGTATTTTTCTAAAAGTTCAGATGCCAGAAACACTGAAAACTATGATTCATCGTGACTTGAAGAAAGTGAAATGAGAAAGAAATGTTTCTGAGGTTTCTGATTCTCCTATTTATTTTATTATAATATTCTAACTGTGGTTCTTTCAAAATGATCAATCACGTATCATCCCAAGTACTTTCTAAAAGAAAATTCCATACTGCAGAAGGTCAAGTCATCTCTTTACAGAATTACATAAACCCCAGCATCTATATTTCATCCATTTAATTAAAAAAAGAACAGTCCGATGGATGTCTGCACCGTGCTCAGTATATTAAGTGATATATTTAGCTCGGCACGGCAGCTAAGCCTCCGAGGGGGCCAGGAGGAGCCTGGGAGGTACTGGATGGCAGAACATCTCCCCTGGGGCGTTCCTCCCCCATCCACCAGCAGGGCACATCAGAGGAAGCACACTCCCTGTCGACCAGTGCTTATCCAAGGCACACACACCATGCCGCCGGTGTTCAGCCTGGTCAGGCCACGAGGCTTGGCAGCAGCTCTGGCCTACAGGTGCTGCTCCCGGAGAAGGGTGCTGGAGACCACACATCAACATAAGAAGGGGTCACCAGGCCCTGCCAGCAATAAGCCGGTCTGTGTAGGAAGCCATCCCACAGAGAGGCAGGCAAGAGTCGCCGGGGACATTTGGGGCCTCAACCCTTCATCCTGAAACTTTGCAAATGGGACAAGTTCCAGAAACATCTCAGAGCTCTTGTACCCAACACAAGTCCCAACCTTGCAAACCTTCAGAATCCCCAAAAACATCCTCCAACCCGACTTATTATTTTTTTAAAGATTTTATTTATTTATTTGAAAATCAGAGTTACACACAGAGAGAAGGAGAGGCACAGAAAGAGAGAGAGAGAGAGAGGTCTTCCATCCGCTGGTTCACCCCCCAGTTTGCCACAATGGCTGGAACTGCACCAATCGGAAGCCAGGAGCCAGGAGCTTCTTCCAGGTCTCCCACGCAGGTACAGGGGCCCAAGGACTTGGGCCATCTTCTGCTGCTTTCCCAGGCCATAGCAGAGAGCTGGATCAGAAGTGGAGCAGCTGGAACTAGAACTGGCACCCATATGGGATGCTGGCACTGCAGGTGGCGGCTTTACCTGCTACACCACAGCACCAGCCCCCTGACTTCTTTTCAGAAACACACTCTCCCTTCCTAATCAGTGTGCGCTCACTGCTAATGTGCGAATGAAACGCATGTGTGTGGATCCTCATTTCCACCATTTCTGATGGAAACAGAGACCTGTCAAACTATTCAGAAGGGCAATATTTAGATGCCTGAAATGAGTGACTTTAACTCCAAAGTCTAATTTTAAATATAACCGTTCTCATTTTCCCTCACTGTTTTAGCACAGTGCAATGTACTGAGCAGTACTGCTTCAGTGTGTTCACGTAATAATAATTATTTAGCTTTGTGTCATTCCATTTAATCCCCTTTTCAGTTCCAGGTACCAATTTTGCCCTGTTTTTAATAACAGAGATTGTTCCCTCACATTCTGTTCAGTACGGCCTCATTTTGCTAAGCCAAATCCCTGACCTCAGAGCTCAGCTAATGTGAAAATGGAACATTTGGCACCCTCCACGGTCATCTGGAAGTAACCAGGGCCAGCGCTGCCCGGAGGCTAGCTCTTGCTGTCCTTGCGACTTCCCCATTGTCCCCGACCCAGCCCCAAACTCTCACCACCACAGCCAGCGCCTCCCACACGCTCACTCTGCCATTGGATGCAGATCTACAGAACGGGATCCTCTGAATCATGCAGCACCCGCTTCTCCTTACTCACCCATCTCACCACTGATGGCTCATCCCCCCCCCACACACACACACACGTGCCCACGGACACACCTGGGCTTGCACAGACTGAAACAATGAAAAGCAGAACAGTAGATCAGCTGGCTGCTTTCTACCCTGGTGGGTTTATGTTCTAATAGGGGAAAGGGCACCAAACAAACTACTATATTTAACAGCAAATTGAGATCAGTTTCACTCAGTCACACACACACACACACACACACACGCACGCACACGAGTGATCTACGTGATACATGTGGTACTGCCTATCAGTAGAGAAAGCTAGCCAGGACGTAAGTGGCATGTGCGTGAGGGAGCACGCAGCTAAATATCTGTCAGGTTCCTGTCTCCTGTCTTATATGCATATTGAATTTCTGATGGAATCATAAAAGTACAAACAGAAAGCTGGGAAAGATTTTCTTTTATATCTCTTTGAGTGGAAGGCTTATGCAAAATACAGAAACCATAATAGAAAATATTGACACACTCAATAGGAAAAAAAAATAAAAAATTGTGCACAAGAAAAACATGGTGGGCCAGCATTCTGGTACAGCAGGTTAAGCTGCTGCTTGGCACACAGGCATCCCATCTCAGAGTGCTGGTTCTAGTCCCGGCTGCTCCACTTCCAATCCAGCTCCCTGCTAATGCGCCTGGGAAGGCAGCAGATACTGGCCCAAGTTCTTGGGCCCTTGCCACCCACATGGGAGACCCGGATGGGGTTTCTGGTTCCTGGCTTCTGTATAGCCTAGCCCCAGCCATTGTGGTCATTTGGGGATTGAACCACAAAATAGATTAATTTCTCTCTCTCTCTCTCTCTCTCCCTTGCTCTGCCTTTTAAATAAATAAATCATTAAAAGAACCTGGTGAACATTTCACAGAGATAACCATCTTATTAGAAGTCAATGAGGGAAAAATCAAAAGTCCAATGGAAAAATGGACAAAGGCTAGGAGCAAAGAACTCACATGAAAGGAAATATAAATGGTTCTTTGCTCACAACAAGAACAAAAATTAAAAATTCCACTTCTTATGACCGGCATTATGACACAGCGGGTAAAACTGCGACTTGCAGTGCCAGCATCCTATATGGGTGCTGGTTCAAGTCCCGGCTGCTCTGCTTCCAATACAGTTCCCTATCTGAGAAAAGCAGAAGATGGCCCAAGTGTTTGGACCCTGACTTCCATGTGGGAGACCAGGAAGAAGCTCCTGGCTTCTAGCTTCTGCCTGGCCCAGCCCTGGCTGTCAGGGTCAATTGGAGAGTGAACTGGCAGATGGAAGATCCCCCCATCCTGCCCACAACTCTGAATTTCAAATAATAAATACATCCTTTTTTTAAAAAAAATTTTGTTTTCACAACCAAATAGTTCAGCGTGGTTATGCTTTTCAAGGACATGGGCACCTCCGCATTGGTGCATCTCAGCACAGCCTTGGGGCAGCCTGCTCACATCCCCAGCATAGTGGGAGAGGTGCCAGCCTTGGTCCAGGAGAACACTTGTTCCAGATGATGCTCAGGGACGGGCAGGTGACTCAGGATCACGGCTGTGGATCGCAGTGATGCTTTGCATTGACGGGGGACACGCTCCAGGAGCGTCGTCAGGCCCAGCTTACCAAGCCACGGTCCATCGTACACTGGAGCCCCAAAGGGCTTAGCCCCCTGCTCCAGGGCCCTCCAGCCCCCTCCACGTTCTCAAATCCAGTGGGTGGTTTCTGCCCTGGGCAGACCCCCCCCCGGCACTTTGACATGCTGTGTCTGGGGGTGTTTCCCGGCTCCTCTGAGTCCCAGGGCTCCCCAGGCCCATCTCCTCTCTGACCTGTGTGTCCAGGGTCTTGGAGCAGAGGATGCAGGTGTCACAGGGCCTGACTCCCTCCCCAGCCCACAATCTACAGCCATGTGCACAATGGGCCCTGGGAAGCCCGGGGGCATGCCCCATACACATCCACCTGCTTTTAGACAAGAAAAAGCCCCGGACCACTTATGAGCTGCCTGAAGTCTCTACTCTCAGTAACAAACATGAAGGCCCACAGGACTGTGAAACCCCAACTTCCTTTAAAATGAAATCTCTCCTACTGCTCGCTAAGGCCCGCCCAGAGCTGGGGCCCTCCAGGCAGCTGCAGAAGGAAGTGCCCCCCGACCTTCCACAGGAAGCGGGAACCTGAGAAGGTACCAAAGGTCAGGGGTCCCGGCAGCCTCCGCGCTCCCAGGAGTCGTCTTCCCTGCTTATCCAAAGTTTCACTTGCCAGTTTCAACCACCCAATGTCAACAGCCATCTAAAAATGTTAAATGGAATAATCCAGAGTAAGCCATTCATAAGTAGTAATTGGTACATAATTCTGATTGTTGTGAGGAAAGCCTGCTCCATCACACTTGGGACATGAACCATCCCTTTGTCCAGCATATCCACGCCGTGCACCTGCCCGTTAGCCCCTCAGTAGCCATCTCGGTTATCAGGTCACAATGGTATCACAGTGCTTGCGTTTGAGTCACTCTTACTTTATTTAACAATGGTCCCAAAGAGGAAGAGTGGTGCTGCTGGCCATGCAGGTATGTCGAAATGCTTCCTCTACGTGAAAATGTGGAAGTTCTCAACTTCAAAGGGAAAGGAAAAATGAGAGGCTGAGGTTGCTAAGATTTACAGTGCTGTGAGATATTTTGAGAGAGACCACACTGGCATTCGTTTTGTTACTGTGCTGTTGTAGTTGTTCTACTTATAATTAGTTATTGTTAATCTCCCCCTGCCTGAATTAAACATTAACATAGTGTTTTAGTCCGTTCTCTGCTACTATAATGAAATATCAGAGGCACGGCAGCTTTATGAAGAAAAATGGGCCCAGTTAGTTCATAGTTCTGGGTGTTTAAGTGCATAAGTGCAGGATGCCAGCAACAGCTCAGTTCTGGTGAGGGTCTCATGGCAGGTGGCCTCACATGATGGAGCCCAGGTGAGAGGCACAGGAAGCCACACAGAGGGGGGTCCGCTATGACCTCCCACTATGCCCAGCTCTAAAGGGTCAACAACTTCCCATAACACCACACTGGGCACCAACCTCCCAGGATACTCGCTATGTGGACTGTGATGAGCTCACAGGTGTGGACACTAGTCAAAACTCAACGAATTTTGCATTTTTTAAAACACTGAGGGGCAGGCGCTGTGGCACAGCATGTCAAAGCAGTGCTGGCATCCCATATGGGCAACGAGTCCAGTGTGGCCGCTCCACTGCTGATCCCACTCCCTGCTAATAATGCACCTGTGAAAGCAGCAGAGGACGGCCCAAGTCCTTGAGCTCCTGCACCCACACGGGAGACCCAGAAGAAACTCCTGGCTCCTGGCTTTGACCTTGCCCAGCCCTATCATTGAGGCCATCTGGGGAGTGAACCAGTGGATAGATGATCTCTGTCTCTCCTCTGTAACTCTACCTTTCAAGTAAACAAATAAATAAATCTTTTAAAAATTAATTAATTACTAAGTACAGTTCATCATATGCCACTTAGACCTCAACAAAGCCATTTAAAAAAAAAAACCTTTCCTTTGTGCTGTGATGTTATAACATGAAATTCTAGTTCATTATCTATTATTTGAAAAAAATATCAACCAAATAAACACACAATCTTATGAGATTCTCCTGCTTCCTTGGTTACAGTATTTTTTTAAAGATTTATTTATTTATTTGAGAGGTAGAGTTACAGAGAGAGGGAGAGACAGAGAGAGGTCTTCTATCGCTGGCTCATTCCCCAAATGGCCACAATGGCCAGAACTGAGCCGATCCAAAACCAGGAGCCAGGAGCTTCTTCTGGGTCTCCCATGTGGGTGCAGGGGCCCAAGGACTTGGGCCATCTTCTGCTTTCCCAGGCCACAGCAGAGAGCTGGATTGGAAGTGGTGAATCTGGGACTAGAACCGGCACCCATATGGGATGCCAGCCCCATAGGTGGAGGCTTAGCCTACTATGCCACAGTGCTGGCCCCTGGTTAGAGTACTAAAGATGGGAATTCAAGTGCCAGCTAGTAGTTAAGAGGGAGGCTTTCGGCAAAACCCACTCAGGTTCTTGCTAGCTATGCATCTTGGGGAAATTATCATCTGCCCTCTACATGTACAGGTTCCAAATCTGCAAATTCCATGGCCACAGGTTCCATCTCTGTGGTTTTCTGTATCTGCAGCTTCCACGGCCACAGGTGCAACCAACCATAGGTGAAAAATACTCAAAAACAAAGCTGAATCCACACTGAACCTGAGCAGACTTTTTCTTGTCATTATTCCCTAAACAACACATCATAACAACTATTTGCATAGCATCTACACTATATCAAATATCACAAGTCTTCTCCTCCCTTCCAGCCAACAGTCCTCCGTCAGTCCCAGCACCGCAGAGATCCCACAGCTCCTGCAGGCCCTGTGTCTAAAGATCTGCAGGCAGCTCGCACACCCCTGCACACATGGCTTCCTTTGCAGGAGCGCCAGCGGCCACAGCGGAGGACCACAGAGCTCAGCTCTCCAGCTGCCCTCCTGTGCACACACATGACTGCTGTGGTTGGAACAGCATCTGTCCCCACCAAAACTTCAGCTGAGGCTTGGTCCCTGGTGAGGCGGGGTTAGGAGATGGGGCCTTGTGGGAGCTATGTGGGTCCCAGGGGCAGAGCAGCGCCCTTCTCTTGGGAACGGGTTATTGATCGTGGGACTCCGGCCTCTCCTCTCTTCTGCACAAGCCCACATGCCTTCCCCTTTCCACCATGAGCTGAAGCCATAAGGGGCCCTCACCAGAAACCAAGCAGATGTTGGCTCCATGCTCAGGTGGACCCCCAGCCTCCAGCGCGGGAGCTAAGTGAACCTCTATCTTGTAAAATCACCCAGCCTCGTGCATTCTGTTATGGCAACAGGAAGCAGACTGAAACACTGAGGCCCTTGAGGAAAATAGCCAGGAACTCAAACAGTACCCCAGGGCTCATCTTCATAGACTCGGCCACTGGTTCTATTGCTGCCACCAAAAAAAAAAAAAAGGATGACTTCTCAAGCTTGCGTCCCTCCAGGCTCGCAAAAAGGATTTAGAGACAACCACGCCCCTGGAGGGTCGGCTCCTTCCCCTCCCATCCTAACTATACATGGGGCTCTTTGCAGACCAGACAATTGGAGCTGGCATTTCTGTGTGTTCAATGCCACGATGCTACAGTCCCTGCTTGCTCCAGCCCGAGGGGCTCCTGTGCTGCCACCTAGCACCTCATAGCTCCTCTCGCTTCTCATTGGTTGTCAATTCTAGCAGCATCTCACAATCCTCCAGTAAAAACTCAGCCACAGTGAGGCTCAGACTCAGGCCCTGTGGTACCACACAGAGGAACCATGATGGAGGAGAGGCAGCCAGCAAAACAGTCGAGAAAGGAGAGTTGACACTAAAATGCCAGGCCCCCGATGTCACAGACACAACGTTGCAGAATATAAATAAGGAAGAGGACAGCCAGAAGTTAGCAGCACTGGGTGGGACCCAAGCATCAACTTCTCAGGGCTAGAAATGGAAGGTGCAACCACCAGGAATTAGGTGCCGAGGTGAACAGCAGAAGTGGAAGTACGTGCATGAAGACACAGAGCAGGGGAACAAGAGACATCATAGGAGGGGGGTGTGACTGCCCCCTGGAAGGAGGAGACAGACCACGAGGCGGTCCTGATACACGCAGTATTGCCCACAAAGCTTCGTCTAGCTGGAGGTGCTTCAACAATTGTGGGGGGGGACGAAGAACTTGCCTAGCAGGTAGGGAGCCAAATCCTAAACCTAATTTTGTACCAACTCTGAACTGAAATGATTGTGGGACAAGGAAGTGCCCAGTGAGGCTGCGGGGGGAGGGGCTTGTGGGTGGAGACGGGCAGGGGAAGGTGGGCATTGGGAGGCAGGGAGGCTTGGTGAGTCAGGGTGCGTGTGGCCCTAACTGATCGAGGGAGACCATGTGGTACAGAAGTGCTGTGCAGGGAGGTGGCAGGTGAGTAGAATGAAAGGCAGCCATACACTAGGCGGGCGGGCTGGTCCAGGCTGCTGGCTGTGCTCGTGAGCTCGGGACCTGCGTCCATCACAGAGACTTCCTTGCGCACAGGTGTCACTGAACCACAGGCACACAGGCGCCACACCTGGCCTCTCCCCTCAACCTTCTGTGTTTCTGTTTCTTTGGAAGTCACGGTGAGGGGCTCCACTAGCCAGGGCAGTTCACACATGGAGGCTGGGCCAGTCCTCACCCTATGCTCCCCAGAGCACAGAGACAGACGGAGTACTTCCCAAGAAAACTTCCCCCCCAGGACCCCGCAGGCGCACGGGTATCGCTCCCCCTCTTCGTGGAGGAACGACACTAAACCCTGCCTAGGCTTCATATCCGAGTCACGGCACCATTATGTCGCTCCCCCTCTTCGTGGAGGAACGACACAGGACCCTGCGCTGTTCTTTTGTCTGCTCGGCCCTCCCCGGGTTTGCTGCTGGTTCTTCCCGGGTTGGCTACCGTCCCTTCCACCTCCGTGGAAGGGCGGTTCCCCCTGCCACTTTCCCCACTTCCGCGGGGGAGCAGCACACCGCCGGCCGGCTCTCTCGGGGGCTGCACAGGTGTTCCTTCAGATGTTCCCCTTAGATGTTCCTGGTGAATGCCGTCTCTCTCCTCCTTTATAGTCCTCCTCTGCCAATCCTAACTCGGCTGCCCACACGCCGAGCACGCTGCTCTCCTCCAATCAGGAGCAAGTCCTACAGTTTATTGGCTGAACTGGAGGCAGCTGTGCAGAAGCTGTTTACTTCTCTCCCAGCGCCATATTGTGGGAGAGCAGATGCATAGAATAAGTCTTAATTCCAGTAACTCAGTCCAGTCCGGGCTGCTCCCCACACACGGGGTTTGGGGAACAGGAACCTTTGTAACTCAGCCCTAATTAGCAGTCCTAAGCCACAGGGACATGTCATCTGTGTCGTTTGTATTGGTCCACATGTGGCCTAGCAGGTTTCTAACTTCTATTGTACTGGGCTTTGTACAAGGATTTCCAAGGGCAACAAATCCACAGAAAGTAACCTGGAGCCCACCTCCCAAAGACACACACCAAGTTCCTAAAACAAGGACACAGAACTCATGCGTAGTGTGACAACTACACGAATGTGTCCCAAATGGCACCGGTTCCCCAGCAAACAGCAGACATGAACTTCCCTCTACCCGTGTTCCTGGACGTACACAGCTCGGCACACAGCCCTCCGTCTGGGATGAGGGTGAACAACCTCCCACTGTGTGCTTTCTGCAAGCCATCAACGACATCATCTACGAATCCACGGAACTTTGAGACCGTAACCATGCCCAGTCCAGGGCAAGCACAGCTTACCCAGTGACATCATCAGTGTCCAAATACCAGCTGCCTGGAAAGGAGCGCCTCCGAGGATGGAGGCATGCGAGCAGACACTGAAGCTGATTTTACACACGTGAGGGGTCTTCACAAGCTTCATGGAGATGTGTATGACGGGAGAACTATGCAGGGGTTTCAAAATGCTTTCCAACTAAACAAATGCACCTTTTAATTCCATTTTCCATGAGCTTTCTGAAGTTCCTTCATATAAATGCATTAGAGACACAAACATATAGAAAGAGCTGGAAATGATAAAGTTCTGGAAGCTAATTCTGGCCCCAGGCACCACACACATTCCCAGTGACCATAATCTGATTCATTTATAGACATGCAGTCCCAAGAACCATAGGGTCTCTAGAGAATTACAGCAAAATAAGCAGAACCATGAGTAAGCATACGACAGTGTGAAGTCCATTTTTGGACTTGGGCTAAGTTTTGTTATTATTATCATCACCACTATTGTTATGTGCCAGAGGCTAGGCTGAGGAGCAGTGGCTGCTGATCTTGCATCCATAGAGATGCGGCACACACGACACCCATGAGCATGTCCGTGGGTATGTGTGGTGCACCACGGAGCGCCACACACCCCTGGCTGTGACGCACAAATCCTCAGGAAGTCCATGGTGGAACTGGGATTAAAACTACTCGTCCCAAGGCTGGCACTGTGACATAGTGGGTAATGCCACTGCCTGCAGTGCCGGCATCCCATTTGGGCACCAGTTCAAGTCCCAGGCACTCCACTTCCAATCCAGCTCCCTGCTGAGGTGCCTGGGGCAGCAGTGGAGAATGGCCCGAGTACTGAGGGCCCCTGCACCCACGTGAGAGACCCAGAAGAAGCTCCTGGCTCCTGGCTTTGGACTGGTCCAGCTCTGGCTGTTGCGGCTATTTGGGGAGTGAACCAGTAGATGGAAGATCTCTCTATGTAACTCTGCCTTTCAAATAAATAAGTAAATCTTAAAAAACCTGATTGTCCTATTTTGCAATCAAGAGGAACATGATGAAGTCAAACACGTACACCATAGTCAAGTGGTTGTCAATGAGCAAATTCCAGAAGCTCTTTATCCCGAGGAACCTAAATCACATCTCCTTGATTCCTGAGATAAAAGACCGGCTCCAAGAGCATTTCTCCAGCCCTGGCCCCTTTGTGTTGGGAACAAATGAAGGGGAAATGCTGCAGTGACTCATCCAACAAGCACCACCCCCGCCCCCACCAAGCCGAGCTCAAAGGGAAAGCGACACCATCTCCACGGCCTCAGGCCAGCTGGTGGCCATCCTCACAAGCTCTCCCTGCTGCTCTGGGGGCAGCTGTGGGGGCCGCAGGGCTGCCTCGGAGCTCAGGCTGCCAGGAGGGGGACGCGGGGCTCCCACACGCCTGCTCTTTGGGGCTACGCTCTGCTGATCCACTGTCACCTCGTGTATACAGCATAATCACTGTTAATCATCGGGCTGAGCACGCTTTATCTAAAACACTTGGAACCGGAAGTATGTCCAATTTTTGATTTTTTTTCAGATTTCAGAGTACTTGCCATCTACATAATGAGATATCATTGGGACAGGACCCATGTCTAAACACAAACTTTACGTTTCCTCTACGCCTTATGCACACATCAAATAATATCCTTAGTACACCTGTGTGTTGACTCCCTCCAGTCCCATGAGGTCAGATGTGGGATTTTTCACGAGCGGCATCGCATCAGTATTCAGAAAGTTTCAGATTTTAGAGCATTTCAGATCTCAGGTTATTGATTAGGGATGGTGAACCTGTACCGTACACTAACTCTGAAAGATGGACACTGAGGGACACAGGCAACCAGAGCATGAACTCCTAGAAATAAATACTCCATACACAGAAAGGCTCCATTTTTTTATAAATCTTTAATATCGGGGAAAGAGGTATAATGCAATCAGTAAATGGCTATTCAGTGTACACTGTCAGAAAAGGTGAAGGAAGGCACACTGAGGGGTGGGAAAGGCTGAAGACGCGATGGAGGACAGAGAGGCTCAGAGGGAATGCAGGGGAAACAGCAGAGGACCATCAAGAATGCACCACGAGGCCAGGGTCCTGGGAGGACCCAGCTGCGGCCGTCAGTGCAGCCTCAGCCCGGGGGAGGCAGCGTGAGCCTTAGCGGACGGAGAGCACCTGCAAGGCAAGAGAGAAGATGCTGTTTAGGCTTCCATTACTCACAGCCGCCCTGTGTCACCTTCAAAGCTCCCAGCGGGAGATGGGAGGTGGGGGATCGGGAGTGGGGGCGGGGGGCTTCCCACTACCACCCTCTGGTCTGCGACAAGTGTTGCCTCCTGGAAAGAGCACCCTTCCCTGTCCTGGCATCTGTCCATTGCTGAGCTGTCCGACTAAAGGGCAATCCTGACTTCCGACTTCTCTTTGTCCGGATTTGCAGATCTCTATGTGGATTTAAAAGGAAAGCCCAGCTGATGGAATTAGGGGAGGAAAAGGAGAGAGGGAAACTTAAGGATGGCTTGGAGGCTGGCATGCCATATGGATGCTGGTTCGAGATCTGACTGCTCCACTTCTGATCCAGCTCCCTGCTAATGCACCTGGGGAAGCAACAGAAGATGGCCCATGTGCTTGGGTCCCTGCACCCATGTGGGAGACCCAGAAGAAGCTCCTGGCTCCTGGAGTCAGCCTGGCACAGCCCAGGTTTTGTGGCCATTTGGGGAGTGAACCAGCAAATGGAAGACCTCTCTGAATCTACCTCTCTGTAACTGCCTTTCAAAAAAGTAAACAACTAAATATTTTTAAAAATTTAAAAGGATGGCTTGAATGAAACTCTAGAAAGTGCTGAATAAGATTTTAAGGAGTCGTACTGGGGAGGCTGCTGCATCAAATGGTGGTCTTAGAGTTGGTGATGTTGGAGTTGACTTGGATTAGGGTTAGGGTTATGGTTAGAGATGGGGGATAGGAGCAGGGTGTCCAGAAGTTGCCCAAAATGCTACTGTCAGAGAGGAGTCCACATGCCCCCATGGCGAGCCAGCAGTTCCCTTGGGGAGAGGACACCCAGCCTTGCTGATGGCCCACACATGCCGCTCGTGTCCATGTTCTCACATCACTGAACCCAGTGAACTCAGATGCAGAGTGCCAGCTCCCGCTGGGAAAAATAAACTAAAACAAAAGCAGCAAACCTCAGAGAAGGTTCCCTTCCCAGAATCACATGATATTGGTAAAGCCAAATCTGAGTTGAGATTTTCCAGACCCCAGAGCTGGGCTTTTCCCAGGCTCTGAGCCTTCTTACAGGCATGGGGAGAGGAGTAGGCCCTAGAAGGAGCCCCTACTGCCCTGACTGTGCCCAACCACACAGCGACCCAGAGGGTTGCACCATGGCTACCATCTCTTGCAGGCAGAGGCAGCGCCCCCAGGTCCACAGCAAATGGGAGGCAGAGTGTGTGGGTCGGTATCCTGTGCCCACCTGACAACTTGTGCAGTCACCACAGCATAAAACAGACCAGTGTGCAGGGAGCTGGGGTCATGCAAGGCTCATCCTTCCTGCCCTGACTTTTCAAGCTACCCAGTACACCCCCAGAGGCATGTATGGAAATGGGAGAGCCTGAGCTACCAGCATGGGTAGCCCCATGTCAGCAGGCCCTTATTTAATTAATGAGACAGCATCTCGATTAATTTGTAGGGTGGCACAAAACGTAGACATTCATCTTTATTCACAGGTCACCCTTACTCTCTTCTCCAGGGGCACAGAGAGGTCCGGCACGCTGGCCAAGACCTTGAATCCTCTCTGGGACCAGATGGCTGGAGTCACGGAAAATAATGCAGGATGATATCCAGCCAAATGCTTCCTGATGTGGTGACGCCTTCAGGAAAGGCAAGATCTCAGGGTCTTCCAGGGCAAGGTCAGAGCTGAGAAGTGGTTTTGCACTTGACAGCAAAGCTGACCCACTGCAATTTTGACCAAGTGATCTGTTAAGAGGATGCTATGACCAGCGGTCAAGGAATACCAGTCATTCCGCTCCACCCCAAGGAAGAGGTCTGCACAGGCCCTTGGAGGCTGGGGAAATGATAAAGGCAAACACACAGAAACGATGGGAAGAGAAGTGGAGATGGGTCCAAGTGGACCAGGGATGCACTGGGGGAGGTGAGCGGCCTGGAGAAATGCCATGGAGTGACGCCCAAGAAAACTGGCAAGGAGCTAACAGGGAAATCAGGTGATGGAGAAACAGGAAAGAATCTTTTCCCTCTAACAGAAATGGAAGTGGTAATGATGGATGGAGAGGACATCCCAATCCAGGACAAACCCGACAAGACGTGGGCAGCACGTAACAAGTCAGGTACAGCCCGCATGAAGAAAAGCAAAAGTGCCTTATTGAAAGATGTAAAGCAAGACCTAAGTAAGTGAAAACTTGCATTTGGTCCCCAGAAAGGACAGCCCATGATTAAAATGCAAACGCCTTCCAAATTAGTAAAACAATTACACTTAAAATAATTGCAGTCTTGATGAGATCTCTGCATGGAGCAAGATGATACTGTGCTTAAGAAACTGGAAAAGTCGTGGGCATTTTTTGAGAAATGAAAAAGACAGACAAGGCAATAAGCACATACTGTCACATAACAAACATGACGATGAGACAATCAGAACCAAAGGCAGGGCTTAGCCTAGCTGTTAAGACACCAGTTACAACACCTGCATCCCATATCAGCGTGCCTGAGCTCAGTCCACGTATCTGGTCCTTAACTCCAACCTCCTGCTGATGGAAACCCTGGGAGGAAAGAGGGGGTGGCTCAAGCAGTTGAATTCCTGTCACCCACACGGGAGACCCGGGTTGAGTTCCTGGCTCCCACACGGGAGACCCGGGTTGAGTTCCTGGCTCCCACACGGGAGACCCGGGTTGAGTTCCTGGCTCCCAGGAATACTAAACCCAGCAAAGACATGAAGGAGAAACAGTCTTTTCCAGATAAGCAATAACACAATTACCATTAGACCAGCCTCATAAGAAATGCTTAATGGAGAACAATATCTGGAAACAAAAGGAAAATAATTGAAACACTTCATGGAAATACATGGAAGAATAAAACTAGTAATGCAGACACACAAATGAAAAAAAAAGTTGAACTTTATCATGACAGTTAAACTGCATCATGCCAGAATACCACCAAACTACACAGACAAATGATGAAAGGCAAACATATAAAGCAATTAGAAAACAATTAATAAAATGACCAAGAGTAAGTTCTTATCTATCAATAACAATCTTGAATGTAAATGTGTTAAATTCTCCAAATAAAATATACTTATTGGCTTAAAAGATTAGAAAACAAGCCCCAATTGTAGGCTGCATACAAGAAACTCACTTCACTGGTAAGGACACACACAGCCAAAAGTGGGCTTTTGGAAAACTATTCCATGGAAACAGAAACCAAAATCAGGAATAACTGTACTTAAACTGACAAAACTTTAAATAAAAACTGCAAAAAGAGACAACTAAAGTCATTATATATCGATAAAAAGATCAATTCAGCAAGAGTATTTAACAATTTTAGATATATATACCAATACCAGGTCACCCAAAGATAAAAGAAAATATATTAGATCTCAAGGGAAGCATAGAATTGAAAGACACAGACTGACTGAATGGATTAAAAAATAAAACCCATCTGTTTGCTGCCTACAATAAACATATCTCACCAACAAAGATGCACGGAGACTGAAAGTGGAAAGATGGAAAAAGATATTCCATGCTAACAGAAACCAAAAAGGGCTGGTATAGTCATCCTAGTATCAGACAAAATAGAGTTTAACACAAAAACTGTTAAAAGAGACAAAGGAGTACACTAAGTAATGATTAAGTGATCAATTCAACAGGAAGGTGTAACTATTATAAACATATATGCATCTAATTACAGGGCACCTGGCTATTCAAAAGAAATGTTAAGGGATCTAAAAGGAGACATAGACTCAAATACAACAGTAATGGGGGACTTCAATATCCCACTTTCAGCAATGGATATATCAACCAGACAGAAAATCAGCAAGGAAACAACACAGTTAATCAACACTAGAGACCAAATGTACTTAACAGATACCTACAGAACTTTTCATCCTACAGTTGCAGAATACATATTCTTCAACAGTGCATGGAACTTTCTCTAGGATTGAACACATGCCAGGCCATAACACAAGTCTCACCAAATTCAAAAAAATCGAAATAATATCATGCACCTTCTTGGACCACAATGGAATGAAGCTGGAAGTCAGCAACTCACGAATCCCTATAACATATGCAAACACATGGAGACTGAACAACATGCTCCTGAATGAACACTGAGTTATAAAAGAAATCAAAAACTTTCTGGAAACAAATGAAGATGACAATACAACATATCAAAACTTATGGGATACAGCAAAAGCAGTGTTAAGAGCAAAGTTTATAACAATTGGTGCCTACATCAAGAAATTGGAAAGGCACCAAATAAATGAGCTATCAATGCATCACAAGGATCTAGAAAAACAACAGCAAACCAAACCTAAAACTAGTAGGAGAAAATAAATAATTACAATTAGAGAAGAGATCAACAAAATTGAAATAAAAAAAAACAATACAAAAGACCAGCAAAATGAAGAGCTGGTTCTTAGAAAAAATAAACAAAATTGACTCATCATTGGCCCAACTAGCCAAAAAACAAAGACCCAAATCAATAAAAGATTAGAGATGGAAAAGGAAATGTAACAACAGATACCACAGAAATAAAAAGAATCATCAGAAATTACTACAAAGAGCTGTATGCAAACAAACTAGGAAGCCTAGAAGAAATGGATAGATTCCTGGACATATACAGTCTTCCTAAATTGAGCCATGAAGACATAGAAAGCCTAAACAGGCCCATTACCAAGACAGAAATTGAATTAGTAATAAAGACCCTCCCAACAAAGAAAAGCCCAGGACCATATGGCTTCACTGGTGAATTCTACCAGACATTTAATGAAGAACTAATTACAATTCTTCTCAAGTTATTCAAAACAATTGAAAGGGAGGGGATCCTCCAAAATTCTTTCTATGAAGCCAGCATCACCTTAATCCCTAAACCCGGAAAAGATGCAACAGAGAAAGAGAACTACAGACCAATTCCCTGATGAAAATAGATGCAAAAATTCTCAACAAAATTCTAGCCAATCAAATCCAACAACACATCAGAAAGATCATGCACCCAGGCCAAGTAGGATTTATCCCTGGTATGCAGGGATGGTTCAACATTAACAAAGCAATCAATGTGATAAATCACATTCACAAACTAAAGAACAAAAACCATATGATTATCTCAATAGATGCAGAGAACACATTTGATGTCATACATAAGAGTGTTAATTGTTAAATTAACAACAGGAATCACTGTGCACTTACTTCCCATGTAGGACTTCTATTCTCAATGAGCTATATTATGCGAATTAACTGTAAAAGTTGTTCTCAGTTTGTGTGTGTGTGTGTGTGTGTGTGTGCGTGCAAATTGTTGAAATCTTTACTTAGTATAGAGTTGGTCTTTTGTCTAAAAAGTTAATTGAAAATTAATCTTAATGGAGAATGGGACTCAGAATGGGAGAGGAAGAAGGAGGTAGGGTGGGACTGGGTGTGGGAAAACGGATATGGTAGGAAGAATCACCATATTCCTAAAGTTGTACTTATGAAATTTGTGCTCATTAAATAAAAGGTTTCTCTGGGAAAAAAATCATATCATGTATCTTTTCTAACCACAACAAAATAAAACTGGAAGTCAACATGAAGAAAAATTGGAAATATATAAGCACATGGTAATTAAAAAACATGCTTCTGAATAATTAATGGATTATTGAATACATTAAAAAAGGAACTAAAGATTTTCTTGAACAAAAGAAAATGTAAACACAATATGCAAAACCTGTGAGATACAGCAAAAGCAATACTAACAAAAAAGTCCATAGCAATAAATATATACATTAAAAACTGAAAGATTTCAGAAAACAACCTAACAATGTACCTCAAGAACTTAGAAAAACAGGAATAACCCAAACTCAAAATTAGAAGAAAGAAACAAATGATAAAGATCAGAGCAGAAATAACTGAAATAAAAAATAAAAAAGATCAACATAATGAACACCTGATTTTTTGAAAAGGTAAATAAAACAGATAAACTACAGCCAGATTAGCAAAGACAAAATTAGAGAAAATGAAAATAAATAAAAATAGAGATAAGAAGACAACATAACTGATACTACATGAAAATTAGATGCTAGTAAGTTGGAAAACCTAGAGGAAATGGATAAATTCATGGGCACATACAGCCTATCAAAACTGATTCAAGAAGAAATAAAAAAATCTAAACCTACCATGAACAAGTAACGACACTGAAGCAGAAATTAAAACCTCCATCAAAGAAAAATCCAAGACTTGATGGCTTTATAACTGAATTCTATAAAATATTTAAGGAAGAATTAATTCCAATTCTCTTGAATATTCTAAGAAATTGACAAGGAAGGAATGCCACCAAACTATTTTTATGAGGCCAGCATTATTCTGCTATCAAAATCAGAAAAAGACACAACAACAAAAACTGCAGACCAATATCCCTGATAAGTATAGATGAATACAGAATACCAACTCCGGGGCCAGCGCTGTGGCACAGCAGGTTAACACCCTGGCCTGAAGCACTGGCATCTCATATGGGTGCCAGTTCTAGTCCCAGCTGCTTCTCTTCCAATCCAGCTCTCTGCTATGGCCTGGGAAAGCAGTAGAAGATGGCCCAAGTCCTTGGGTCCCTGCATTCACGTGGGAGACCCAGAAGAAGCTCCTGACTCCTGGCTTCAGTGCAGCTCCAGCCATTGCAGCCGTCTGGGGAGTAAAGCAGCATATGGAAGACCTCTCTCTCTCTCTCTCTTTGTCTCTCTCTCTGTCTCTCTCTCTCTGCCTCTCCTCTCTCTGTGTAACTCTGACTTTCAAATAAATAAATAAATCTTTCAAAAAAAAAAAAAGAGTACCAAACCCAACAACACATCAAAAAAGATCACATGGCATCATTAAGTGGATTTATCCCAGGGATGCAAGGATATTTCAATATTCACCCATGAATAAATTCAACAGAGAGAATAACAAAATCATATGATCATCTCAATCGATACAGAAATAGAATACAATAAGATTCAACATTAATTTATGATAAAAACTAGAAAAAAAACTAACTAATAAAGAATAAAGGCTCTGTATGACAAACTCACCAATATCATACTCAAAGGTAAAAAACTAAAAGCATTTCCTTTAAGATCTAGAACAAGACAAGAATGTCCACTTTCACCTACTCTTATTCAATATAGCATTAGAAGTCTTAACGAGCAATTATGCAAAAGAAAGAAATGTTGCATGCAAATTGGAAAGGAGAAAATCAAATTATCCATGATATGATTTTATATGCACACAAAGAAAAATCTAGAGTTCATAAAAAATTGTTAGAATTGATAAACAAACTCAGTAAACTTGCAGGATACAAAATCAACATACAGGGGCCAGTGCTGTGGCATAGCAGGTTAAGCCACTGTCTGTAGTGCCGGCATCCCATATGAGTGCCAGTTTGAGTCCTAGCTGCTCCACTTCCAATATAGCTCCCTGCTAATACACCCGAAAAGCAGCAGATGATGGACCGAATCCCTGGGCCCCTGCACTCACATGGGAGACCCAGAAGAAGCTCCTGGCTCCTGGCTTCAGCCTGATCCAACCCTAGCCATTTTGGCTACTGGGAAGTGAACCAGCAAATGGGAGATCTCTCTCTCTCTCTCCCCATCTCTCCTTCTCTCTATATATAACACTGTCTTTCAAATGAATAAATAAATAAATCTTGTACAAAAGTCAACATACAAAAACAATAGCATTTTTATAAACCAGTAATGAAGTTGCTGAGAAATAATTCAAGAAAGTAATCACATTCACAATAACTACAAAAACAAATCTAGGAACAGAGTTGAATAAGGAAGTGAAATACATCTAAAATGAAAATGATGACATACTAATGAAAGACATTCAAGAAATCACACACAAATAAGGAAATATATCCTATATTCATAGATTAGAAGAACTAACATTATTAAAATGACCATACTATTCAAAGCAATCTACAGACTTCATGCAATCACTATCAACCTATCAATGACATTCTTCAAAGAAATAGAAAAACAAATTCTTATGAAACCATAAAAGACCCATAATAGACCTCCAAGAAAAGCAGAAATAGAAGAAATAAAGAAAAAGCCAAGCTGGAGGCATCACAGTACCTGACATCAAAACATACCACAAATCTATACTAATTAAAGCAGCTTGACCCTGACACAAAAAGCAACACACAGATTAGTGGAACAGCATAAACAAGCATAAACAGCATAAATAGCATAAGCATAAACCCAGAAATTAATCCACATACATACAGTCAACTGATTTTTGACATAGGTGACTGGTAAGAATGACTGATGTATTGATTTCAGCACAATGAGGCCAGTGTCAAAATTCTGAAATACATACTAAATATGTGTTGTTTTAAAACAAACAATCCAATTAAGATATGGGCAAAAGACTTGAATAGGCATTTTTCAGAAGATGAGACTCAAATGGCCATCAGATACATGAATAAAATGCTTAGGATTACTAGTCATCAGCAAAGTGCAAATAAATGCCACCATGAGTTTTTGTCTCACCCCAGTTAGAATGGCTATCACACAGAAATCAAAAAACAATAAATATTGGTGAGAGTGTGGGGAAAAAGGTGCCCAAATACACTGTTGTTGGGAATGTACAGCCATTATGGAACACAGAATGGGGATTCCTCAGAAATCTGAAAATAGATATTCCATATGACCCAGCCATCTCATTCCTGGGAATTTGCCAAAACAAAAGGAAATCAGCATATGAAGGAGTTATCTGCACCCCCCATGTTTATTGCAGCTCAACTCATAATAGCTAAAATATGGAATCAACCCAGATGTACATCAACCAATGACTGGATAAAGAAAATGTGGAAAAATATACTATGCAATACTACTCAACTATAAAAAAAAAGAATGAAATCCTGTCTTTTGCAACAAAAAGAATGCAACTGGAAACCATTATACTTAGTGAAATAAGCCAGTCCTAAAAAGACAATATCATATGTTTTCCCTGATCTGTGGTAACTATTAGAGTATAAAAAATGTAATATATAAGCATGAAATTGACATTTTGAGATTTGATTATTGTTTACAGTCCTTGTCTCTACTGTTGAGGAACAGCTGTTTTTTTTCTTCTTACTATTTGTTGAATTCTTTACTTAGTGGAGCATTAAGCTTATAATTATAAAATAAACTGAAAGTATGTCTATGTGAAAAAATGTGTGTTGTTTTAAGCTATGTAAATAAATAAATAAATGGCTATGAATGTGAACAAACAGTGAAAATATGATTTATCATCAATTAGTGGAAAATTCATATTTACCTTTCTAGTCAGATATCCACTTGCTTTCCCAAGTGCCTGCACTATTTTATATTCCTACCAAAAATAACATGCAACGAGATGATAATCCTCAAGGCATTATACTGAGCAACAGAAATCAGCACAATTCCATTTATATGAAACTTTAGAACAATCAAAATTGTAGATCTGTAAACTTCTGTGGTTGCCTAGAGGGTGTCTGGGGAAGGCCAATGACTGCAGAAGGGCACAAGGGGATTTGGGTGTTGGAGCCATGTCCTACATTTTGACTATGGTGTCAATGACCATTATATGCAACTGCCAGCAGTCATCAAACTGTATATGTAAAATGGGTGGACTTTGCTTATGCAAATGAGACCTCAATGAAGCTATGGAAAAAATGTGTAGTTCAAAAATATTTTTTAACAAAACAAGAAACAATCTGCCCTTTGACCCACTGACTGCATGCAGAGGTGCATGTCCAGGGGGAAGCAAGTGCTCGCATCATTGGCAGACACGCACAAGCAAGCGCACTGCGGCTCTGTGGGGACTGCACACCACACAGTGGAGAACTGCTGAGTGATGACAAAGAGCAAGCCATGGAAACAGCAAGCAGGCAACAGCCTCCAGAAGGTTGGAAAGAGACAGCAGTCCCAGGACACAGTGTATCCTCCCACTTAGTAGAAGATCAAGGACAGGCAAAACTGCAGTGGGCAAGTAGCAAGAACAGGCAGTGGGAGAACACACGTGGTTGGGACAATTCAGGGGCCTTCTTGGATCTCGGGGCAGTTAACCAAAGAACGCATATGGAACCCTCATGCTACACACCCTTTAGATTTGGGCCTCTACAAAAGGTCCACTCTACCTCAGCAAATTAATGTTTAATACAAAAATAAAAGCAAGAAAACAGGAAGAGAGACTAGTGTGTAATATTTTATATTGTTAGCAGCCACTTCAGTTTTGGAATCTAGAGAAAAATGTTGAAAATTATTTCAGTCTTAAATTCAAGAAGGTGGAAATTTTATTATTTCAGACCACAATGGTATGAAACTAGAAATAGTAAGAGGAAAAATCTTGGAAAATTCACTAATCCATGGAAATTAAACAACATGGTGCTGAATAACCAATGAATCAAAGAAGAACTCTAATCTGAAATTTTTAAAATATCTTGAGACAGGGGCTGGCATTGTAGTGTAGTGGGTTAATCCACTGCCTGCAACGCTGGCATCACACTAGTTCAGGTCCCAGCTGCTCCACTTCTGATCCAACTCCCTACTAATGCTCCTGGGAAAGCAGCAGAAAATGGTGGGAGTGCTTGGATCCCTGCCATCCACATGGGAATCCCAGATGAAGCTCCTGGCTCCTGGCTTCTGCCTGGCCCAGACCTGGCTGTTGCAGCCATTTGGTGAGCGAACCAGGGGATGGAAGATCTCTCTCTGTCTCTGTGTCTCTCCTTCTCTCTCTCTCTCTCTCTCTCTCTCTCTCTCTCTCTGTAACCCTGCCTTTCAAATAAATAAAATAAATCTTTTTTAAAAAGATCTTGAGACAAATAACAACGGAAACACAGTCTACCAAAATCTATGGGGTACAGCAAAAGTCCTAAGAGGGAAGTTAGTAGTAAGTAACAAAGGCCTACAGCAAGAAAGAAAATAACTCCCAAATAGTCTAACATCATGCTTCAAGAAGCTAAAAAGAGCAAATTAAACCCAAATTAGAGGAAGGAAGGAAATAATAACAGCAGAAATAAATCACATCGAGAACGGAACAAAGTGGTTCGTTTATTCTTTTAAAAATAAAGGAAGTTGCCAAACCCTTAGATAGTCTAAAAAAAGAATACAAATCAATAAAATAAAAATAAAATCAAAGAATTACAACAGATGCATCAGAAGTAAGAGGACTATAAGGGATTATTATAAGCAATTATATGCCAACAAATTGGATAACTAAGGGGAAATGGGGAAATGCCTAGAAAATACAACTTACCAAGACTGAGTTAAGGAAAAATAGGACGTTTGAACAGAGCAAAAAGAAAGAAAGAGAATTCAGTAGTAATTAAAAACTTTCCAACAAACAGAAGTCTAGGACCATTAAGTTAATGGTGGAATTCCACCAAACATTCAAAGAATTACTCAAATACTTCTTAAGTTCTTCCAAACAATACAGCTGGAGGGAACACTTCTAATACATTTTGTGAGGCCAACATCACCTTAATCCCTAGGGCCAATGACATCACAAGAAAAATAAAATGACAGGCCAGTATCTCTGCTGACAATTGACACAAAAATTCTCAATAAAGAATTAGTAAACTGAATCCAACCACACACCAAAAAGATTCTGTACCACAACCAAGTGGGACTTAGCCCTAAAATGCAAGGTTGGTTTAAGATATACAAATAAATTAATGCAATATACTGCATTTGCAGAATGAAAGACCAAAATTATCTGATCATCTCAATTGATACAGAAAATTCATTTGGCAAAGTCCAACATCCTTTCATGATTAAAAATTCTTCATAGTTTAGGTACAGAAGGGAAGCCCCTCAACAAAATAAAGACCATTTATTAAAATTCACAACTGACCTATAATTGATGGGGAAAATCTAAAAGTTTTCCACTAAGACGCCACAGAAGGTGAAAATGTCTGTCCTCACCGCTTGTATCCAGCACAGAACTGGAGGCCCCAGCAAGACAATCAGATGAGAAGACTACAAGGCATCCAGGAGTTCCAAGATGGCGGAACAGGGAGGGCGCTTACTGATCTAGTCCAGGAGAAGACAGTTTAGTAAAAGTGGAGACAGTGTAGTCTCAGGGAAGAGTTGGGGGAAAATGGCAGAGGAAACGCTTCCGCAATTAGAGAGACATGGCTCGGGAACCCAGCAGCCAAGAGCCTCCGCACTAGCATTGGAAAGTGAGCTCTCTGCTGTGGCCTGGGAAAGCAGTAGAAGATGGCCCAAGTCCTTGGGCCCCTGCACCTGCATGGACACTCTGGCTATCTGAGGAGTGAACCAGCAGATGGAAGACCTCTCTTTCTCTCTCTGTCTCTCTCTCTCATCATCATCATCATCAAAACTCCTGGAATGTTAGCAGGAGATTGCTTCATCCAAATCTTATCCCATTATTTTGTCCTTCCTTTGCTTAATTATGTGTGAATTATTTGTGAAACCAATTCACTGATATCTGACTGGAGGAAGGAAAATAATCCTTTATTTTATGAAAAGTGAGAGTAAGAGAAATATTCAGGAATGAAATAAAAATTATATTTAACAGTGAAAAAAAAAAGAAATCCAAATTGAAATGGAAGAGGTAAAATCATCCTTATTGGCAGGTGATATAATCCTGTATTTAAAACTCAAAGATTCCAAAAGCTATCTGTTAGAACTAATAAAGATGTTCAGTAAACTTATAAGATATAAGATCAAAATAAAAAATCAGTAGCATTTCTACACACAAATAATGATCTAACTGAAAAAGAAAATATTCCCACTGTGACAGCATCAATAAATAAATAAATATTGAGGTGAAAATCTATACTATGAAAACTATAAAGTTCTGATGAAAGAAATTGAAGACACAAATGGCTGTAAAGGTATTCTATACTAATAGATCAGAGGAGTTAATATTGTTAAAATGTCCAGATGACCCAAAGCAACACACAGATTCAAGTTTCCAAGGCACTTTCACAGAAATAGAAAAAAAAACCCTAAAATTTATAGAGAAACATAAAAGACTAGAATAGTCAAAACAATTCTAAGGAAAAAAAAAACAAAGTTGGAGGCATAACACTTGCGATGTAAAATTCTATTGTAAAGGTAAAGAGATAAAAACAGTATGGCAGCGGCATGAAATCAGACAAATTACAAAGAACAAATTACTTTTTTAATCAAATGTTGGTAAGAGCATGGAGAAAATGGACTTAGATACGACTGGTGGGAATGTAGACTGATTCAGCCATTATGAAATTAAAAACAGATACATCCTATGACCTACCAATCTCTTCTTTTCAGAAACCCAAAGAAAAGAAGTCACTACCTCATCAAGATAACTACTCTCACCATGTTCACTGCAGTAGTATTCACAACAGTTAAACTACAGAACAATCCAAGTGTCCACCAATGGAGGACAGGATAAAGAAGCTATGATGGAAAATATTATTCAGCCCTAGAAAAAAGAAAGAAGAGATCTTGCCATTTGGCACCACGTGCATGAACCTGGAGGCCAGCATGGTATATGGAATAAGGCAGACACAGAAAGAGAAAATGTTGTATCAGCTCACTTAGATGTGGGACCTAAAACAATAAAAAGGTCAAATACACAGAGGCAGAGAATGAAACAGGGGTTTCTGGAGGTTGGGGCTGGGGGCAAGTGGGGTGGTATAGACCAAGAGCACTAAGTAGCCGGTGTGTAGATGAACAAATGTAGAGACCTAATGGACATTGTGGGACCGCCGTGGGATAGTATTTGAGATCCTTGCTAAATGAGTAGATTCTAGCAGTTCTTGCCACAGAAAGAAAAACAAAACATGGCCAATGATGTGATATTGCAAATATGCTAACTGGCTATACTACAGTAACGATTTTACTACCTATATGTCTCCCATAATGGCACAGCTATGCCTTAAATGTACACAGTGAAATTTATATTTTAAGACAGTGATTTCAAAGCAGGCATGCCGTGTTTTTTCAGGAAGCCCTGAAGGAAAGAAACAAGGCCCAGGAGACCTGACACCCAGCAGAAGGAAGTCAGAGACCCAAGACGCCTCTCAAAGAGGAGCTCGAAGATAATGATGCTGAGCCCGGCGAGCAGGCAATGTTACGCTCAAGGTAGGCACAGTGCAAAAGTAACAGCAGCCACATGAACATTCACAGCATGTTTACTAAGTGCCTGCCCCTGTGCTGTGACATCATGTGTGCGCTAGCCCTTTAATACTGTCAGAATCACACGATCCCCCTTTCATGGGTAAGAACCTGGGAGCAGACAGGGCTGTGCAGTTAAGATATGGAGGCCGGGAGGGTGTGTAGCCTGAAGCATAAGCCCTGCCCACTGAGACCAGGAGACCCAGTCCCGCTGAGAATGGTCAGAGTCAAGAGCAGACACTCCTGAACTCACACGCCAGGGGACTTCGGGGTGATAAACCACGGAGGCCACGATGAGGTACCACCTGACACCAATCAGGATGGCTGTTGTCAAGAGAGAGAGCACAAGTGTTGTTGAGACCATGGAGAAGTCGCAATCTCACACTGCCAGTGGCAGGGCGAAGCAGAGTAGCGAGTGTGGAGACCAGTGTGCCAACCTGAACCACAGAAGCAGCACACCGTTGAGCAACCCCGCTCTAGGCAAGCCCCCAAAGGAACAAGAAGCAGGGGTTCTGAAACAGACACTTGTTGTCATGTTAACTGTAGCAGGAGTCACAACAGTCAACGTGTCCGTGAGCTGACGCACGGACACGCATGCACTGTATGGATGGTCCGCTTTATGGCCTCAAAGAGATCAGAAATCCTGGCACTTGCTACAACACGGATGAACACTGAGGATATCATGCTAAGGAAAATAAGCCAGTCACACAAACACAAATACTGCTCGATTCCACTTCAACAAGGCACGCAGAGTACACAGGTCCACAGAGACAGAAGGTAGAACGGTGCTTTCCGGGGGGGTGGGAGGGTGTGAGCAACAGGCAGTTAGTGTTGATCAGGGCCAGAGCTTCGGTTCTGCAAGATGAAATGTTCTAGGGATGACGGCTGCCGTGTATATTTATATTTCCAGTAAGTAAAGAATTAAGTACCAGTTAAAAACAAAAGTAAGATAAACTAAATCATTGCTTGTTCTAGCCAAGCACCAAGTGCTGTGTGCACAGCACCTGCTGAGAAGTCCCAGCATGCCCTTGGCCCATGGGCCTGCGAGGACCAGCGGAGCCTCACGTGGCTCTTCATCTCGCCCTTTACTTGGGGCTTAACTGCACCTTCAGTCGTCCCTGTCCAACTCGCCATCGTTCTGCAAGGTATTTTAGGCCTCGCATGCTAGCATGCCTGCCCGAGACTATAAATACACGAGCTAAGCACTTTCCAAGCTAACCGGCAAGAGCCTCTGGTGGGCCGTCCCCGGCAGCATCCCGGCACACCCTGTCCTCCGGAGCTATTAAAAGGCTCTGTGGGCGTCGGCCACATGTCAGGAAGCGCTGCCTCCGATATAAACAGACCGTGGGGAAAAAATAACACACCGTGTATAAATAGACACATCCATTTCAGAGAAGCCAGCTTTACTCTACTACATGCGCGGACCTTGAATGCAGATCAGAGTCACATTCAGCTGAAAACAAGGAGTCATGCAAACACACAGCAACGCTACCTGCTACCGCGGGCCTGAGATGATTCAAAATCCCCCAGGACGGCGGAGTTTCCCTTTCCCAGAGACTGGGCGGCAGGCACAGCCTCCACGCTCCCCCAGGGACGTCGGGGCTTTCATCCGGCCCCATCGAACATACAGGGCCCAAAGCTCATTTCTGTTCACACAGAATGAGCACATGGGAGAGGACGGTCATGAGACCTGCACGCCTGCTATGCAACCAAATACAGGAACACACATGCTTCATATGAGGGGACCCCAAAAAGTTGAGTGGAAAATAGAAATAAAAGGCAAAATGTTTGCAAATCCATATATAGTGTTTTCATAACACCCATTTTGCTGAACCTCACACATGCATGGATTTCAAAAAAAAATGTTGCATGAAAAGTACACATTCTTTAACTCCATTTCCACGAACTTTCTGAAGTACTCCCATATTACACTTATGAAAAAAAAAAATGACGAGCACAAAATGCTGCACAAAATGGGGTTGCAAATATGTGCACAAGTAAAGAAAAACTCCACCCACATTTCTTGTGCCCTTCGTTGTTTCCTGAAATTTCTCTAAGCATGAAATAAAATTCATTTTAAGAAGTGGGCCTTGTGGCGCAGTGGGTTAAACAGCCACATGTAATGCTGGTATTCCATATGGGAGTGAGAGTTCAAGTCCTGGCTTCTGTGCTTCTGGTCCAGCTCCCTTGCCAATGCACCTGGGCAGACAATAGAAGACGTCCCAAGTGCTTGGGTCCCTACTACCCTGTGGGAGACCAGGACAGAGGTGGTGGATCCTGGCTTGGGCCTGGCCCAGCTCCAGCTGTGCAGGCATCTGGGGAGTGAATCAGTAGATGGAAGATCCTCCCTCCCTGTCTCTCCCACCCTCTCTGTCACTCTACCTTTCAAATAAATACATTTATTTTGAAAGCATGCAGGTTAGTGCAGAGTAGTAGTTTTAACCACCACCCCCCATATGACAGTCTGAAGGCAGTTTTGATTGTCACAATGTTTGGGTAGGGGGTGTTGCTATGACATCCAATGGTAAAGGTTGGTGGGATGGGCAGTAAACAACCCAAATGCACAGGACACTGGCCCCCAGGGCTGGCCAGGCCCAGAAGGTAGGCCTGTTTCTCTCTCCCACTAGGGCCTCTGATGCAGCCAGGGGGTCCTGCCCCCAGACACGCCTCTCAGGTGCGTTTTCCCAGGAGCAGTCCAGAGTACACCTTGTGAATGTGTAACACAGTGGTTTCATCTATTTATTTATCACTTTTCTTTTTTATTTGAGAGGTAAAGAGACAGAGAGAAAGAGAGTAAAAGAAACAAACAAGCTCCCACTTACTGGTTCACTTCCCAAATGCCTGCAATGCTAGAGCTGGGCCAGGACAGAACTAGGAGCTGAGAACTCGGTCTGGGTGTCCCATGTGGGTGGCAAGGACCCAAGTACTTGAGCCATCACCTACTGCCTCCCAGGGTGTGCACTGCAGGAAGCTGGGTGGGGAACAGAGAGAACTCGAACCCAGCCAGGCACTCTGAAACGTGAGGTAGGCATCCCAGGCAGCGTCTCACCTGCAGCACCAAACTCTCCCTAACACAGTGTTTGGATGCCCATGAAGCAGCCTGGTCTATCACAATCTACCCTGGGGTAGCTGCTCCCTGGCACAGGCTGGGGGTGGCCGTGTCACCTGTGTCCTCTGCCTCCTTCCACAGTGAGGCTGGGAAGGAAGGTACGGGGGAGCAATCTGGGCCTCTGACCCAGGCCAAACACAAAGAAATAAATGTCCTTAGTAATGTCTCATAATTCAGGTAACAACAGGTTTTTTCCACTAAAAAAGGGGGGGTTGGGTTTTCTGCTTTTCCTCTCTTTTCTCCTGACAAGCAGGGCAGGTAGGTATTTAAGACAAATAGCTGGGCACAGGAAGAAGCAGGGAGGTGCTGCAGACAGCTCCCTGCACACCCGGAATCCAGGTCCCAGGGAGTCACAGGGATGCTGGGGTGGAGGAGGGGGTGTCTGGACTCTGCAGAGAGCGGAGGAGAGGGAAGCGTCCTGCGGTCACCTCCAGGAGACTGGCTCTGCTGGGACAGTGAAAACAAAACAAAAACAAAAACAAAGAATGACCAGGGCCTCATGACAGCACCGAGGAGCGAGGGCGGCACTCAGCTGGGAGTGCCCTCCTCCCAGGCGAGATGAGGAGGCAGCCTGGTGGCTCTGACTGAGGGAGCATCCCACGGTGCTCACCGGCTTTGAGGCCAGCCTGGAGAGCTGGAGGGGGTGATCAGCAATGACTTTGCTCCATAAAAGGAGACCCAAGCGCCAGACTGAATTTGCTGATGGTGGATCTCTGCTCTGACTCAGGGAATAGCGGGCAGCTTGTGCCAGGGATGGGGTAGCACGCAGGGCAGAGAGTAACCCCTCTGGACCCTGTGAGTGTGAGAGTTCTGGGCATAGACCAAGGAGCTAAGAAGGCAAGAACTGTGGCTGGATTCCTGTGTGTCTGTGCAGTCTGAATGTGGAGACTCACAGCTCCCTGCGCACTGGGAATGGGGACACACTAGGAAGCTGGGAGGTGTTCTGTACGGTGCACATGCCTGGGTGGGTGGTGTGCACATGCACCGTGAGCTCACTCCAGGCCATCCGTCGGCTGGTTCACCTTGGCACACAGGACTGGCATGGTGAACACACTACCCAGCTCCAACAGCTCCTCCCATGACTGACTGTAGCCAGAGGTGCTACACCATGCCCAATGTGGGTGTCCCTCTGGAATCTTGCCCCACCTACAAATGGTGCCCAGAGCTCCCTGATCCCGCCCAACACACATCCCTGGAACTCCAACATAAGCGTTGGGCTCTCCGTGGAGCCAGAAAAGCACATTTCCAAAAATAAAGCCATCAATCAAAAAAAACAAAAAACCAACTCCAGAGGAGATAAACAGCACATTTGTGATGCCCCAGACATGCAAACACCAACAGGGAAACAAGAAACATAAACAAGGAAGACAATACGATCCCCTAAAAGAAACAGACTTGTATACCAATATTGGACTACAGAAAAGAGGAGACTGACAAATGCCTGAAAAGAAATTCAAAGGAATGACTGTAAGATTACTCAGGAACACAGAGAAACAGTGACATGAAATAAGGAAATCTATACATGACATGGATGAGGATATACAAACAGAGAAACTGAAGAAAAATCAGACAGAAATATCCAAGAAATCAAATGCAAATACAGTGGGCAGCATTAAGAACAACTTGGTGAAGTGGAAGAAAGACTATCTGACCTAGATGACAGGCCTTTCAAAATATCTCAGACAAAAAAGGAAAACAAGACAAAATTAGAAAGATCAAAAACTGTGTTCAGGATCTATACCATCAATGACCAAATATATGAGTCTTAGGAGTTCCTGAATGTAGGTGAAAAAGAAAAACTTAGAAAACCTATCCAGTGAAAATAGCCAGAGAATGTCCCCAGTTAGGATAAACATATGCATCCAAATATGGGAAACACAGAACCACAAACAGGCATGATCAGAAAGCATCCTTAATACATTACTGTAAAACTTTCAAAAGTAGACCATATAGAGAATATCCTAAAATACTCAAGAAAGAAGTGCTAGAGCACCTTTGAAAGATATCAGATTTCTCAACAGAAACCTTATAAGCCAGGAGAGAATGGAGAGATACAGTCCACGTCCTAAAAGAAAAATAAATGCCAAACCAGAATACTTTGCAAAGCTCTCATTCAAAAGTGAAGATAAAATAAAGACCTTCCAAGATAAGCAAAAATTGAATCTGTCACCACACAGCTAACCTTACAAATGATACTAAAGGATGTACTACACACAGAAACAGAGAAGGACACGCAGCACCATGGAAGAATGTGAAAGCAGAAACCTCTTTGTAAAAAAACAAAGGGGAGGGGCTGGCACTGTGGCATAGTAGACTAAGCCTCAGCCTGTGGCAACAGCATCCCATATGGCTGCCCCTACTCCAATCCAGCTCTCTGCTAATGGCCTAGGAAAACAGCAGAAGATGGCCCAAGTACCCACAAAGGAGACCCAGAAAAAACTCCTGGCTCCTGGTTTCTGATTGGTTCAGCTCTGGCCATTGAGGTCATTTGGGGAGTGAATCAGTGGATGGAAGATCTTTCTCTCTCCCTCTCTCTGCCAGTGATCTGCCTCTCAAATAAATAAATAAACCTTTTTAAAAAAAGGGGATTCAAAAAATAATAGGAATGGAATTTTCATAGGAAAATGACAGGATCAAGTCATCACTCATCAGTAATAACTTTAAGTGGACTAAATTCCCCAATTAAAAGATACAGACTGACTAAATGGATAGAAAAACAATACCCACCTATATTCAGCCAACAAGAAACACACTTAACCAATAAAGACACACACAGACTGAAAGTGAAAGGATGGAAAAAGATATTCCATGCAAGTGGAAATAGAAAGTGAGCAAAAGCAGCTATTCTCATATCAGATGAAATAAGCTTTAAGACAAAAACTGTTAAAAGAGACAGAGAGGTCACTATGCAATGATTAAGGGGTCGATTCAACAAGAAGGTATGACTATAGTAAACGCATATGCACTCAATGCCAGGACACCCACTTTTATAAAACAGGGTCAATGGATCTAAACGGAGACATAAACTCCAATACAGTAACAGCGGGGGACTTAGCACCCCACTTTCACTTTCATCAGTGGACGAATAATCAACAAAGAGACAGCAGAGCTAATCTACATTATAGAACAAATGGGCCTAAAAGATTTCTACAGAACATTTCATCCCACAACTGCAGAGTACATTCTTTTCATCGGTGCATGGAACATTCTCTAGGATAGACCATATACTAGGTCATAAAGCAAATCTCAACAAATTTTTAAAAATTAAATCATACCATGTAATCTTTTCTGACCAAAATGGAATGAAGCAGAAAATTAACAATAAAATATACAAACACATGGAGATTGAATAACATGATCCTGAATAAACAGTGGATCATAGAAAAAAAATCAAAAGAAAAGGGGCCAGCGCTGTGGCACAGTGGGTTAATGCCCTGGCCTGAAGCGCCAGCATCCCATATGGGCACTGGTTTGAGACCCGGCTGCTCCACTTCCGATCCACCTCTCTGCTATGGCCTGGGAAAGCAGTACAAGATGGCCTAAGTCCTTGGGCCCCTGCCCCCACGTGGGAGACCCAGAAGAGGCTCCTGGCTCCTGGCTTCAGATCGGCACAGCTCCAGCTGTTGTGGCGTATCGGAGAATGAGCCATCGGATGGAAGAACTCTCTCCCTCTGCCTCTCCTCTCTCTGTGTAACTCTGACTTTCAAATAAATAAATAAATCTAAAAAAATGATGATGGTTATAAAAAAAGAAAATCAAAAGAATTTATTGAATGAAAATGAAAACAGAACATATCAAAACATATAGGACACAGCAAAAGCAGTGTTAAGAGCAAAGTTTATAACAATTAGTTGCATTAAAAAATTGGAAAGATATCAAATAAGTGATCAAACAATGCATCTCAAGGACCCAGGAAAATAAGAACAAACCAAACACAAAAGGAAGAGGAAGAAAGAAATAATAAAAATTAGAGAGAAAATAAAAATAGAAATAAAACACTATACATAAGATCAGTGAAATGAAGAATTGGTATTTTTTTAAATAAACAAAATTGATAAATCATTGGCCCAAACAACCAAAAAGAAGACAGACAACCCAACTTAAAATCAGAGATGAAAAAGAAGCTGTTACAACTAATACCAGAGAAATACAAAGAATAATTAGGAATCATTACAAACAGCTCATATGCCAACAAATTGGAAAATCTAGAAGAAATAGATTTCTGAACACACATAATTTCCAAAAGTTGAAGCATATTGAGACCAATAACCAAGACGTAGACAGAATCAGTAATAAAGAGTCTCAACAACAAAGAAAGTCCCAGGACCATATGGGTCCTGAATTTTACCAAACTTTTAAGAGGAACTAATAATAATTCCTGTTAACTATTCAAAATAATTTAAAAGTAGGGAACTCATTTTATAAGGCCAACATTACCATAATTCCACACCAAAAATATATAAAAAAAAAAAAAAGGAAAGCCATAGACAAATATCCCTGATGAGCTTTGATGCAAGAATTCTCGGCAAAATTCTAGCAAATTTAATCCTATAAACACATCAAAAATATCATCCACTCACACCCAGAAGGATTTATCCCAGGTTTGCAGAGATGGTGCAACATATGCGCATCAACAAATGTGATAACCAAATCAACAAAATGAAGGGTAAAAACCATATGACTATCTCAAGAGAAGCATTTGATAAAACACAGCATCGATCCCGCGCCACAGCTCACTAGGCTAATCCTCCGCCTTGCGGCGCCAGCACACCGGGTTCTAGTCCCGGTCGGGGCGCCGGATTCTGTCCCGGCTGCCCCTCTTCCAGGCCAGCTCTCTGCTGTGGCCCGGGAGTGCAACGGCAAAGGAAGACCTTTCTCTCTCTCTCTCTCTCTCACTGTCCATTCTGCCAAAAAAAAAAAAAACAAAAAAAACAAAAAAAAAACAAAACCACAGCATCCTTAAAATGTAGGTACAGAAGGAACATATGTTAGCACAGTCAAGGCAATATATGACAAACCCACAGCCTGCATCATGTCAAACGGGAGACAAGCTGGAAACATTTCCTCTAAGACCCAGAACCAGACCAACATGCTCAGACTATTATTCAATATAGTTCTTGAAGTTTTAGCCAGAGCCATTAGGCAAGAAAAATAAATTCAAGGGAATATAAATTGGAAAGGATGATGCCAAATTACCCTTGTTTGCAGAGGACGAGATCCTGTGTACAGGGGAACCAAAATACTCCACTAAGAGATCATTAAAACTCATAGGGAATTTGGCAAAGTTGCATGATGTAAAATCAACTCACACACATCAATAGCGTTCACATACACCAACAATGGTCTGGCTGAGAAAGAACTTGTAAGATCAGTACAATTTACTATAGCTACAAAAAAAATGTAAATACCTTGGGGAAAATGTAACCAAGGATGTGAAAGAACTCAACAAGGAAAATTACAAAAGATTAATGAAAGAAACAGAAGACTCAAGAAAATGGGAAAATCTTCCATGTCCATGGATTGGAAGAATTAATATCATAAATGTCCGTACTATCCAAAGGAATTTACAGATTCAGTGTAATTGCCATCAAAATGCCAAGGACACTCTTCACAGATCTATAAAAAAATTCCTAAAATTCATATGGAAACTCCAAAGACTCAAAGTCAAAGCAATCTTAAACAATAAACACAAAGCCAGAGGCATCACAATACAAGATTTCAAGAAATATTATGGGGGGTGCTGGCACAGAAGACACGTAGGCCAACGGAACAGAATAGAAACCCCAGAAACGAGTCCACACATCCATAACCAACTATTTGACAACCAAGCTAAAATCAATCCCTGGAGGAAGAACAGTCTCTTCAACAAACGGTGCTAAAAAAATTGGATCCACACATGCGGAAGCATGAAACAAGACTCCCTACCTTGCACCTTATACAGAAACCAACTCACAGTGGATCAATGATCTAAACCTAAGACCTGACGCCATGACATTACTAGAGGAAATCATAGGGGAAACTCTGCAAGACATCAGCCTATGCAAAAACTTCTTAGATAAGACCCCAGAAGCACGGGCAGTAAAAGCAAACAATGGGACTACATCAAGCTCGGATGCCTGTGCACAGCACAGGAAACAACAAGGTGAAGAGGCAACCGAAAGAATGGGAGAAAATACTTGCAAACGATGCACCTGATAAAGGTTCACTATCCAGAATAAGTCAGGAGCTCAAGAAACTCCACAACAACGAAACTAACAATCCAGGTAAGAAACTGGCAAAGGATAGGAGGAGGCTTTTTTTTTTTTTTTTTTTTTTTTTTTTTTTTTTGACAGGCAGAGTGGACAGTGAGAGAGAGAGAGAGACAGAGAGAAAGGTCTTCCTTTGCCATTGGTTCACCCTCCAATGGCCGCTGCGGCGGGTGCACCATGCTGATCCGATGGCAGGAGCCAGGTGCTTCTCCTGGTCTCCCATTGGGTGCAGGGCCCAAGCACTTGGGCCATCCTCCACTGCACTCCCTGGCCACAGCAGAGAGCTGGCCTGGAAGAGGGGCAACCGGGACAGAATCCAGCGCCCCGACAGGGACTAGAACCTAGGGTGCCGGCGCCGCAAGGCGGAAGATTAGCCTAGTGAGCCGCGGCGCTGGCCAGAAGAGGCATTTTTCAAAGAAGAAAATACAAATGGCCAACAGACAACTGAAGAAATGCTCAGGATCACCAGTCATCAGGGAAATGCGAATGAAAACCACAGTGAGATATCAGCTCACCCCCGTTAGAATGGCTCTCATCCAAAAATTAAAAAATAGCAAGTGCTTGTGAGGATGTCAAGAAAAAGGTGCCCGAATACACTCTGGTGGGAATGCAAATTGGTACAACTATTATGATAAACAGTACGATGATTCCTCTGAAAACCGAAAATAGATCTACCATATGACTCAGCAATCCCAGTGCTGGAAAAATATCCGAAGGAAATGAAATCAGAGTATGAAAAGTTACTTGCACTCCCACATTTATAGCAGCTCAATGCACAATAGCTAAGATATGGAGCCACCCATCAAGTCCATCAAGTGCTGATTAGGTAAAGAACATTTGGTGTACATATGCACTACAGAATATTACTCAGCCATAAAAAAGAATAAAATGCTAACATTTGCAAGAAAATGGTTGCAACTGGAGATCATTATGCTAAGTGAAATAAGCCAGACCCATAAACACAAATATCACATATTTTCTCTTCTTTGTGAAAGTTAACAGAGGTAGGGGAAGACAAAAAACGAGTGGCTGTCATGTAATTTGATTTTTAGTTACAAATGTTGCTTCACAGAATCATGCTGTATAAATGACAAGATATTCTTTCCCCTCATTAAAAGAGAAAGAAATGGAGAGCAATAGTGAGGACTTTTGGAACACTAACAACATTTTGTTCTTAATTTGGGTATTGGATGAGAGTGATCAGAGGATATTTATATATATTTATCTGCATGTTTTGGTATGTTTCAATGAAATATTTAAATTTTTTTCAAAGATTTTTTATTTATTTATTTATTTGACAGGTAGAGTTACAGAGAGAAAGGTCTTCCCTCCATTGGTTCACCCCCCAAATGGCCACCACGGCCGGTGCTGCGCCGATCCGAAGCCAGGAGCCAGGTGCTTCCTCCTGGTCTCCCATGGGGTGCAGGGCCCAAGCACTTGGGCCATCCTCCACTGCACTCCTGGGCCACAGCAGAGAGCTGGCCTGGAAGAGGAGCAACCGGGACCAGAATCCAGTGCCAATATGGGATGCCGGTGCCACAGGCAGAGGATAACCAAGTGAGCCACAGCGACAGACCCTGAAATATTTAAATTTTAAAAATAAAATTAGTAAAAATAAAAATAGCTGTGAAAGGGTACATCCTTGCCTTGTTCCCTGTCCCACAAAGGAAACGTTCAGTTCTCACCTTCGCTGTGAATGGCTGCGTGTGGATGCCTTGTTATCAGACTGAGAAAGTTTCCTTCTATTCCTGATGCTCTGAAAGTTTCTATCATGAATTTGTTGTTGAGTTTTGTCAAAGGTTTTTCCTGCATCAGCTGAGATTTTTATACAATTTTTCTTTCTCAGTCTGCTCATATGGGGAATTACATTGATTTACTTAATGTTGGCCAATACCCCAAACTTTGGAAAACCCTTCCAGAATGTGATGTCTTACCTTTTTGAAATATTGTGCAACCAATTTGTGAAAATCTTACTAGAGTTTTGTGTCTGTGTTCATAAGTTTTCTTGTAATACTTGTGTCTGGTTTTAGTATCAGGGTTTCACCATCCTCATAAAATGAATAGGAGAGTGCTTCCTTCTTTTTTGGAAAACATTGTGCAGACTAGGTAGAACTCACCAGTGAAACCACTGGGCCCTGAAATTTTCTCTGTGGAAAGGGCTTTATTTTTTAATATGGACTGAATTTCTTAAATAGACATAGCCTATTCAGAATATTTATTTTATTTTTCAAAGATTTTGGTCTATTCCATCTATTTTTCAGATGTATTTGTTTTAACTTGTATTTATTTATTTTAATTTTTATTTCAAAGTGAGAGAGAAGAGAGATCTCCCATGTGCTGGCTCACTCCTCAAATGCTGCTACAGCCAGGGCTGGGCCAAGCTGAAGGCAGGAGCCCAGAACTCAATCTGGGTCTCCCACACGGATGTCAGGGACTCAGCTACTTAACTGCTGCCTCCCAGGATGCACTCTAGCAGGAAAGTGGAATTGGGAGCGGTGCCAAGCCTTGAACCAGGCACCCGGATACAGCATGCAGACACTCCTAGTGCTCTTACTCACTGCACCAAATACCTACCCCAAGTTGTCAAAGTTATTGGCATAAAGGTGCTCATAATATCCCTATTACTCTCTCCATGTCTATAGTTCTATAGAAATATGTACCTGTCTTCATTCCTGACATTGGTCATTTGAACTTTGTCTTTTGTTGATCAGTTTGAACAGTAATTTATAGGTATTGTGGCATAACAGGTAAAGCCACCACCTACAATGCCAGCATCCCATGTGGGCACTTTTTCATGTCCCAGCTGCTGCACTGCCAATCCAGCTCCATGCTAATGGCCTGCGAAAGCAGCAGAAGATGGCCCAAGGGCTTGGGTCCCTGCCACCCGGAAGAAACTCTGGGCTCCTGGCTTTGGCCTGGCCCAGCCCTGAGCGTTGCAGCAACTGGGGAGTGAACCAGCGGAAGTACCTGTAGATAGAAAATCTCTCTCTCTCTCTCTCTCTCTCCCCCTCCCCCTGCTCCCCCCGCCAGTAAGTCTTTCAAATAAATAAGCAAATAAATCTTTTTAAAAATAAATAAGTAGTAATTTACCAATGCTAGTGATCTTTTTGAAAAAAAAAAAAAACTTTTCATTTCAAATATTTTCATTTACTTTCTGACTTCCAATGCTCATGGAATTGCCTAAAGGACAATAAAAATTTCAGGAAAAAAATAGTAATGATCTGAGATAAGAAATGATTCAATAATATCCAGACCCCAAATGAAGAAATTGTTAGGCATACCTTTTTATATGGCTTATACTTCCCTTTCAGCAGATGTACAAGGGCTGCAATGACATAAACCTGTGTACACAGCTTTTTTAGCATTTATAACTTTATTTCAAGTACTATGAAAGCATCGTGTCACGTTTCAATAGGCGGTGGTTTTTTAGCAGTTATCAAATCATGAAGTGTTCCACGGCAGAGGGTATTTCAAAGCAGATGAAAGATGGTCTGTGTCTTTGAGCCAAGTACCACGTGCAAAGAGACAGAAGTCTCTAGGAATTCAGACCAAGCTGTCTTTCAATCTGTGGCTGGATATGCAGGCTCCAGGGCACTGACCAAGAGGATGGCAACAGGTGTTCAGTGTGGAGGCTGCAAAGGAAGCCCCAGGATGAGTGTTTGCAGTATAGGACTCTGAATGCCAAGAACTTCATCACAGTAGTCTTCAGATAACAGGTGGAAAGTGGAATTTACTGGGGAGTAATAGGTTTCAGGCATAAAGGAATATGTAGCAGGAACGAGAGAGAGAGGGAGAGAGAGACTAGGAAAATAGAGGGAGGGAAATCACTAACATGGCCTTCCAGGGACCATCAACGAGTGTCAGCAGTTGACCAAGGGAGAGGGATGAGAGAAACCCGATTGGAAGGGAGTTTTTCAACTCGGGAAGAAGGCGAGGGCTGTGCTGAACAGCCATGGTGACAGAGGGAGATGGGGCAGTACACAGGACGGGAGGCATGGCAGAGGCAGGGCTCGGGGCCCCCACTGCTTGAGGACTTGCAAGCTAGCCAGGAGGCCTATTCCAGCAGCTGCTGTTCATAGAGGCCCGGAGGTCGGAGCAAATCCACAGGTGGAGATCCGGACGTGTGACTTACAGACACGGATGTGATGACAATGAGAATACGACATTTCCCAACATGTCTGAACCCTCCCGTGCACAGGATAGTGAGTGAAGTGCCTGCCAGATACTAACTAGTTCTCAACCCTATGAAGGAGGTATCACAGCGGTTCCCACTGCACCTCCCAGATACCAAAGAACTTGAATCAGGGGCACCCGTCACAGCTGGAAAGGCGGAGAGCTCAGAACAAAACCCTGGCAATCCACAGGCAGACCTGCTAGAGAGAACGGATCCACCCTTGTGGGACGATCTACCGGGGAATAAGTGAGCGCAGAGAACCAGACGGGAAAGGAGCAGTCAGAAGGCTGCCCCGTGACACGAACGTGCTTCTGGCATGAGATTTTTAAATATGCATCCTCCAGATGGCCCTCAGAGACAGCCTGGGAATGAGTGCCACGGATTCGTGTCATGGATTCTATTTAAGCCATTCTCAGCCACCTAGTTATCTACATTCTCCGTTTTTAAAATTTCTGGATGAGTGGGATCACTTGGAGGAAAAAAAAAAGCAGGCTCATTTTCAAAGCTCCAGCTTCATAGATGGTAGCTGCAAATGGTTCAGAAGTTAAAAATAGAATTCTAGGACACTGGCTGTCAAAATGAGGTACCTGGGCCCGCAGCACTGGCATCTCCTGAAGGCATGTTGGAGAGTCAAACTGTCACACACACACACACACAGCCCTAGACCTGCCTGGCCAGAAGCTCTGGGGACAGGGCCCAGAAGCTGGGTGCTAAGAAGGCCTCCAGGTGATTCTGATGGTGTGCCAAAGTTCGAGAACCACTCCACTAGAAAATGAAATGATTTGGGTACCAACGATGGCAAAACATTGGCAGAAAATGAAAATGAAAGCTAAGTTAATGGGGCCGGTGCTGTGGCCTAGTGGGCTAAGCCTCCACCTGCAGCACCTGTATCCCATCTGGGCGCCTGTTCTAGTCCCGGCTGCTCCTCTTCCCATCCAACTCCTTGCCATGGCCTGGGAAAGCAGTAGAAGATGAACCAAGTGCTTGGGCCCCTGCATCCACATGGGAGACCCAGAAGAAGCTCCTGGCTCCTGGCTTCAGACTGGCCCAGCTCTGGCCATTGCAGCCATTTGGGGAGTGAACCAACGGATGGAAGACTTCTCTCTCTGTCTCTCCCTTTCTCTTTCTGTGACTCTACTTATCAAATAAATATTTTTTAAAAAGAAAATTAAAATTAAAAGCTAAGTTTATGTTAGTGCAAAAAATTGAAATCCATACATAGCTTTTTCATAATACACATTTTCCAATAATATTTTGAAGACCCTTGTGTGTTTACCAAATCTCTGAGGACCTTGTCCTGAGTCAGCCTCAGAGTACAGACCACTCCTGCCCCTTGCTCTGAGCAGCCTGCCTGGTTCTTTAAAAACTCACACTCCAGTGGAGCCCAAGTCAGGTGAGAGGTCCTTTCCCTCAGGTGTAACATGGTGGGGAAAACACACAGATCGGTTTCCTGTTCTGATCACCCAGAGGCATACGGCAGGACCCCTGGGGTCGCCAGGCCTCACCCTCACCCCCAGAAGCAGCATCTCCACGGGAGGGCACCCTCTGTTCCCCCAGCCATCAAGGAGACGTCTTCCCAAGCAGGCAGTCCCATCAGGAGCGAGAAAGAGCCAGCTTTCAGGCTTCCAAAGAAGTCGCGAAATGAACTAATCAACAGATTTGCCATTCTACGCGGTAAGCTCTGCAAAGTCCTCCACTTTCTCTGCTGAAGCTCTCAGACACCATGCATCCAGCCACCTGCTCCCACCAGCTTAAACTGTTTCCTCTGCATCTCACTAACATCTGACTCCTTCCAGCACTTGTCCTCCCTAACGGCATCCCCTGCCAGGTCACTGTCACCTTCATCGCCCTCCTGTGCCAGGGTCTGCTGTCCCCCACGCACTCCCAGTCAGCTGGGAGTCAGCCCCGGGGAAGATCTCCCCTTCAGGGTCCTCTGAGACACGTTTCCGTGCCCAGAGGCAACACGTGTCCCTGCCGCTGCAGACACACAGCTGCGCCAGAAGTCCACAGCAGCTGGCCACAGAGTGATGATGAGTTGGCTGCCCTGGCACAGGCTGTTAACCAGGGCTCAAAAACGCAGGGGAAGCGAGGACACAGAACGAAACACGGTCTGTTTCCCAGTGCCGGGGAAACGAGAGGCACAGAGTCTTATTCAGACGTTCAAGGTGAGCAGAGGAGGGTGGACCTCCCCTGAGCCTCTTGGAAAGAAAGATGGCACCTCATCCTTTCTCTCCAGCCAATCCACCTCACTCCTCCCACCCCTCCTCTCCCCTTCTCACCCCACCTCTGTCCAGACCGCCTACCTCTCCCCATTCTATCCCACCCTTCAACCTTTCCATAACGTATTCCTCCTAACTTTTGTTTTTGCCAAGAAGACCTTCATTTTGTTACATTTCCTTCTGGCACACAGCAACAAGGATGGAAGGGGGCAGGAGCGCGGGGGAGGGTGGCTTAGGCAGAGACCACCTGCTGTGTAGTTCACCCTCTTCCTAGACTTGTCCCTTCAACCCAGCAGGTGCCAAGGGCCTTGGCATCTGTTCATTTCCTTCAAGTTCATTTCCCTCATACTTCGAGGACATCACACCACTGTGACCAGGAAATGCCCTTTGCTTAACACAATTTCCATCCTCCAAGTGGCGTCCACCTGCTCAGCCTCCCCATGGGACTTCTCCTTACACATGGCTTTCTGAAGGATGCAAACCCGTTTCGCAAGTCCAGGTTGAACATCCTTTATCCAAAGTGCTTGGGGCCAGAGTGCTTTGGATTTCAGACTTGGGAATTTTTGCATATCCATAGTGACATATCTGAGACATGGGACCTACGCCTTAGCACAAAATTCATTTACGGTTCATAGGCACCTCATGTACATAGTCTGAAGGTAATTTATACAACATATGTAGTGATTTTTGTGCATGAAACAAAGCTTCATGGTATAGAAATTCCTACTCGTGGCTTCATGCAAGTGCTCAGATTTGGAGTTTGGATTTTCGGACCAGGGATCCTCAAGCTGCAGCAGCAGAATGGACTACTGAAGAGTTAAAATTGTATATGTGCAGGTGTAAAAAGTTAAGCTTAAACTTACAGGTTTAAACCTTCCTGGTGTAGCTGTAAAAATAAGACAGAGTGAAGTAGCACCTTGACAGTAGGGACTCCATTTTGGAGCACTTGAGACTCCATTCTGGAAAAGCACCCACCACCGTGAGACTCTGGTCTGAAACTATGATCTCAAATAGTCGGACAATAGCAGTGCACTGCATCACGCTTGGCAGAGCACAAAAACCCCCCAGCATGATTGCTCAAGCTTAAAAGTAAAAAGGTTGCACCTGGGTTACCTGGGCTAGTAATGAAGATGTGATTTGTCTATGTCTTAAGATCATAATTGCTGATTGTAAGATTTTGGCAACCGCTTAGCAACCGTGCATTCCCCCCCACTTCCCGATTTTGCGGTTTTTGCCTTTATAAACCCTATGCTGTAGTTCCTCGCTGCTCCTCTGTTCTTGTATGTTCAGAGAGCCCCAACATGTTGGATCAATAAATCTTTAACCCTTTGCTGGTTGCATGAGAGAAAGTCTCTTGGAGTTGTTCCTCAGGTGGTGGGCATTTTCGGACCCTAACACTACACGTGACTTTCAGCTCTGGATTCAGACTGCTCTGTAAAACCTCAGCTTTGCTGTGTTCTAGCCATGCAGTCTCAGACAATTTGTGCAAAATCCCCAATGCTCAGTTTTCTCACCCTCCAATGCACCCAACCTGTCTCCCAGGTTACTGAGAGAAGACACCATGCACCCTCCTCAGTGTCCGAAATGACTATGCTGAATGATACGACATGGCTCTTTTGGTTCCCCTTCATAGACTACTTATGTTGAGCTCTGTAGATTGACCTCCCTCTCCCCACTTATGTAGCACTGTTCTCTGTATTTAAACAGTGCTGGACATGGCATACACTCGATAAACACGTGTTGAATGAATGGATGACATGCTTAGTGCAGTGCCTGCAACACAGAAGAGGCTTGACATCGGTGCCGTCAGAGCAGCAGCAAAGCCAGGGCATGCAATGATATTGCAGGAAACATTGGTTCAAGTGAAAATGAATGCCTGCTCATCAAATATTTTCACCAACTTCAGTGTGTTGCAAGCTCTCTTATTTCGAAAAAAAAAAAAATGCCCTGGATTGAGTCGGTTGCCATTCATAATTGTCATCTATCCATCAGCAACTGATGGATGTTTTCAAATGTGGAAATGTATGAAGAGTCCATACCAAAGTGAGATTGATGATAATAACCCTATCTGGATTTTCCCAGTACCTGGCTGTTCTCGTTTCTAAGCCTCCCAGTGAGCCTGTACGTAGGGGTTCTGCACCTGGTCCCCGAATGAGGGCCGCCCTGGCCCTAAGCAGTGTGACAGTGTGTGTCTCTCAGTGGTCTGTGCTGTGCTGGTACCCCGGGTCCTGGTCCTTACCCACTGGATAAGGATGCTTGCCTGGTGTCTACCGTCCCAGCTCCAAGGGGTCAGAGCCTACTGTTCAAAGACTGGACCAAGACAGCTGTTCAGAGGAACCTCAGCCAAGACGTACAGGTGAAGGAGACAGACACTGGGTGCCTTCAGCCAGAGCCATCAGCTGGGAGCGCTGGCCACTCTGAGCCACGTGATCAGACCCTAAACATGACCGCTGTCCCCTGAGTGGCCGTGTCTGGCCTCCACCACTCTCAGAGTAGCTTCTCCAGCTTTCGCAGCTGGCTCAGCCTGGCCCCAACGAGCCAGAGAGCACTGAGGGGAGGCAGTTGGTGGGCAGACACCCAGTGTCCCCTCAACGGGTCTGTGAGGTTGAGCCCAGCACCCACACCCTGCACAGAAGGTCCGTCCACTGCTCCTCTGGGACCCCTTGGATAACCTCTCTGGGGAGCAGGGAGGGGCTCAAACTGAGACTCCTGCCCCTGGGGTCTTCCCTCCACCACAGCTGTCCCAGACATTCCCACGGCCGTGTGCTGCTTAACCTCACAAACTAATACACCTCTAGTAACTTGCATTATGCTTGAGGGACTGAACACAAAAACAGAACAGGGTGAGGCCTGGAGGAAGCACAGCCTGCGAGGCTCGGGCCAGACCCCGATGGGCACAGACTGTCTCTGATCCTTCCCTGAGCGGGCTCAGGCCCTGCCCTTGGGCAGGCATTTGAGTCGTCGCCCAGGGAGGACAGGCAGAGTTGATTCACCACAGCATTTCAGGAGTGGCTCTGCTCACAATGCAGGCACCTGTGACCTGCCCTGAGGACCCGGTCCGGGTGTTAGCAATTACCCAGTCCTATGCCTCCTTCAGTTTGACAGAGACAATCACCCTGGCCTAAATGTAGCCTCTTCTGAGAAGTCTTCCTGGACTCACTCAGGCCCATAAGGACTCTCCCCTGTGTTTCCGTGACAGTCTGCACACACCAGCAGTGGATGCATATCCATTGCCTTGCTACTCTAGGTCTCTCTCTTGCACGGTGGCCCCCTGGAGACCTGGAATCCTAGCAACCCCTGGGTCTAGCACATTGCTGCACACCCGGATACAACAATTACTGTAGCTGCTATCTGCCCTGGAGTAGTAACAACACACGGGTGAGTTCTAGTGCACACACGTGCAGGTGCCCTGGTGTTTCAAACAATTCTAAGCTGCAGAAACACTAAGCCTCTTCCCAGCCAGGCAGGCCTCGCCCCTCTGCAGGGCCAGGACAGGGAGGAAGAAGCTCAGTCACAAAATGCATTTAGAATAAGCACCTTTAGAATGAGCCCCTAGGGCTGAAATTGAACCCCCGCCACTCCGGCACAGGGGCGAGAGAGGGATTATCCATGTCGGAGTTCTCCTTTCTGGCTCTGAAATCCAGTCAGCCTCCGACAGTCTGTAGAGAAGGCTTTGCTCCTTTCCCTGGCACATCTACCCTAAGTCGACACTGGCAGTGTTTATTTTGGAGGAAAGAAGGAATCCTGGAATATCAGATCTACAGATCAGGGTCGCTGTCAGACCTGAGGAAGACCGGGTGCTAAGGTCGGCTCTGTGTTCTACACCTTGTGCCTGGAGGTGGGGACGCGGGGGGAGGAGGGGTGTACAGGTGTACATCTTGACACCACTGCTGTGCTGGATTACCAAAAACAGAGCCTCTCAGAGTCACGACTCCTGGGCTGGGCGAGCGAGAAGTCACCCTCACCCTAACACGATGCCCTCCAGGAGCACACGGCGCCAGCAGCCAATCCCTGCCATGTGGTACAGTTCATACTGCCTACTCAAAAAGGAAGTAATGGCCACAAAGCCTGAACCAAAGATATCCAGACCCCCACTGCCCCAAGGTGTCTCCCTCCTGCAACTGGGCAGGTGCAGTCACACCTTCATGGCATTCCAGAGACTTCTGAAGCTTCCTAGGTTCCGAGGGGCCCTGGTCTTACCTGTCCTTCATCCTCTTCATCCATCTTCTGGTCCACACACCTTCTGCAGCCGTAGTGATGGCCTGAGAATAGGAAAATCCTCTACAAATAATGCAAATGTCTTGTTAGTAAGTGTGGTCTTTCCTAACACGGCACAGCATGCACTGTTGGATGGCCAAGGAACCTGGGTGCAAACACCCACGCGGCACAGAAGTGCCTGCGGCGAGATGACAGCGGTGTCGGCAGAAGCTCGCAGGTGGGAGCAGACCCAGCACACAGCCTGGCCAAGCTGTCTCCTGCAGGAAGTCAGACGAGGGTGCACAGCAGTCTCAGGGAAGGCGCTCATTCCCATGAGAGCAGGCGCCGAGGGGTTGGGGCAGAGCGCACACAGACGAGGGTGCCCACGACGGGGTGGAGCAGAAGGGCCGTGTGTGCAGGTTTTCCCCTGGGGCTGCTTCTTCCTCAGAGCCTTTTCATACTGTGGGAAGCCATGGCTGAGCTGCGCCAGGCCTCCCGGTAGACTCTTAGGAGAAGAGAGGGTGGACGGAGTCGTGAGCTGTGATGAGGCTTGTCCAGCTTGTCCCCCTCCAGGCTGAAAAGGACGCCCTGACACTGGCGGCAGAGGGAGCCTCCCCATGCTCGCCAGGCTGCGATTCTGCAAGTCAGACCTCTCCAAGTCTCTGCTCCCTTCTTCCTCAGTCCTCAGTGTCCGCAGACACAAAGTCCTGCAGCTACCGCAGTGCCTGGCACTTTCCGACCAGTGTCACCTGGTCCCAGGCCACCTTCTAACCCCAGTCCCTCGCAGGAAACGTCAGACGCAAATCACCCCCACTTCCCAGCCTTCTGACCGCTCACTCGCAGATGGTCGGTTCCTTGGTCCCTCGGCCTTGTTGCTTCAGTGTTGTGAGGGTGCCATGGCCAGCAGATGGTACAGGTACTATGAACTGAAACACACATGCACACATGTACACATGCACACACATGTACACATACACACCACACAGCACATATGCATACACACACGTACACACACACATATACACACTTGCACACACACATGGACATCCATGATGACAGTCTCCCAACATCACAGCCCACACAAGAGTGAGAACGAAAAGGAACTGGCTTTCCTAAAAGCAAGATGCTTGATTTTGGTTTTCAAACGAAAGGAGACTCAATGCATATCCCTGGAGAACTGTCACGACACCGCCGTCCAGGAGTGGGGTCCTCAGGAGAAGGTGCGGGGCGCTGGTCTCTAAGCCACGCCCACCCGTTGGAGCTGCACTGGTGGTGGCCTGTGTCAATCTAGGTCAAAGGTTTTAGGGCCATTGAAACTATGGGGACTTCCAAAGACAGGAAAAGCTTAAAGCTGATTCAATTGTTCACTCTGCAATTTGAAGAAGCAGGTGCACGCTGAGTCCTGGATGATGAAATCCGCCTGCCACCCACCCTAGAAGCGTGGCAGAAGCTCACGTAGCGAAGCGCACATGTCCTCAGGACTCGGGGTGGAATGGACCTGACATTGCCTAGCACATCCGGGCTGTGCAGGAAGTCAGCAGGATAAACACCCCAAATCCACATCAGGTGTTCGCGGTCATTGCTGGGGAAGGCCACGTCGCCAGGTGCTCTGGGTTTAACCGGAAGCAGATTTATTTACAGCTGTCCATGTTCTAGGAATGACTTGGGGTAGCTTAAATATCAGATAAAACTGGACATTGCAAACACAACTTAAAAAGTAGCCGAGGAAATCAAAGTACAGGGGATAGAAGGTCAGACCACAGAGGCATAGGAGGCAAGGCCACAAGGGCCTCCTGCACATCTGTAAGACCAGACCCCACCGGGCTGCACAGACCCTGTAGTTCGGCAGGTCAGATACTGCGGACAGCAGAGGGGAAGAGCACAGCCCCTCCATGGCCACTGCACATGCTCAGCTCCGGAGCATGGCCCCCACTCCAGAGCCCTCCTACGGGAACTACAACCACACAGCTCCCACCATCCCTCAGTGTGAGATGACAACCGCTCTCCCTGAGGCACACATAGGACAGCCAAACACGAGCCCACCACGGTGGCTGTTCAGCACTTGCAGCTACAACCACCAGCGTGGAAATCCGGCAGTCCAATTGGGATGGAAGCAGAAGTCTCCGACCGACCTCCAACTGAGGCCCCACCTCCACCAGGGTGACAACACCTCGTGCCCCGTCCCTGCACAGCAGGCTGAAATCCAGGTCACAGGCATGGGCAAGGGAGGAGGGCTGGTCCCTGTGGTCCACTGAGCAAGTGGGAGAAATTCTAGAATGGCCAAGCATCACTGTCCTCTACAGTGGGAGTTCTATGTAGCTTGGACATTGTAATATGCGTTGTGAATCTACAAGGGGGCAGTGTTATGTGCCGCACTTCAAAGCCACATTCAACTAGGGACGCCGTTAGCAGGCATGAGCTCAGGCCTGTCCCCGGTAAGGCTGTGCTGGCTGAGGCTCGTGGCCGAGGGCACACTGGGGAGGAAACTCTGCTGGCAGAAACTGCTTCTTTCGGTGTGTCTCTACTCCCAAGAAGGCTTGCACAAACAGTGCACTCCTTGAGTCAAGGCCAGACTTCTTACAGGCGGAAATCAGCAGAAGTGAGCTCCACAGCCAGGCTGTCTCCTCCGTGTGCTGGGCACGGATTCGCCAAGGTGTAGGGCACAGGCGACATGCAGCGGCTACCCTGACACTGATGACGTAATCAATGGCAACTTCATTTGCAGTGAGGCATCAGGAATCCGTGCCCAAGGTTTTTGAAAATACCACAAAAATTTAAACTCAGACGCCTGGAGCAGCGTAAAACTTAACCAACCCTGACAAAAAGACTCATGTCAGAGTCACCAGACTTCATCTAGGTATAATTTTTAAGTGACATCCAAAATTGAAAATAGCACCAACAAGCAGGTATATTATTGAAAACACATATTTTTCTGAAAATTATGGCTAGAGGGACTTTGGAAGCAAGATTTCCTTGTGTCCAAATAATATAACTTAATTTCAACATTCATTTCTCTACATCTTTCCAAGAATGTCCCTGGTATGTAAAGTCAATTGGTGGCAGAATTCAGGCTAGACGTGACTAACACTCAGTTACCACTGAGATCCTAGAAGCTCCACTGTGTGCCACTCCTACACGACACTGTGTGTCTTCTGCTCATGCTTGCAGAGGGCTCCCTTCTGCTGCTGACTTGTCCAAGTGTTTCTTTTGAGTGACCTCCAGGTGTTAAGTACCCGAAGCAACATGCCACAAAGGTCACAAGAGGCAGAAAGCATCAAGGCAACAAGCAAACACAATTTTCAAAAATTCTAACAGAACCCCAGACAATGGTGGTACAAGCAGAATTCAACATCAAGTTTCCGAAGTCCAACAATGGTGCTCAAGTTGTCCCGTTGCACTGCTTCCTTTCTGCACAAATCTTAAGGGAATCGGAACATTCCAACCTCCAACCCCAGCATGCCTTTCTCACCTGCTTTCTTCTACAATATTATTATTGCATCATCCCACTGGGGTTCTGCCCCAGGAAGCCCCAGAGCCATAGCCTCATCAAGTGGAAAACTGGAATTATCTACTGGTGCCTCCACTCCACTCTCATCTCCAAGGAGCAGGACCTTGTACGAGGCCCCCAACAATTTGCATATAAATCTTTGTCCTCAAGGCTGGGAGGCCTGGCAAAACAGCCCCTGTTGTCTAGTACATGGTGTGTACACAGCCAGCGAGAAATGCTCAATAAATGTAACAGGGAAACTTTGACATGAAATCATCTTGAAATTCTAACATCTGTAAATGGAGTTCAGGGAAAAAGAGCTACCGGTTCTCTCCTAATTGATTGCTATTCTTTTAGAAACAGCAGCTACTACACGTGAGAACATGAACAGAGTCATACAATGCCCACATTCCCCCAAGCACCGGCAAAGCGCTCGGCCCACAACAGTGGACTGTGTTTACCTTCTCATGAACAAAGCGGATGAACAGTTGACCACGGAACACAAACTTCTTTTAAATGCTGTTGCAGCAAAATACCACTTGTTTCCCATTTTCTACAAATATAAGGGGTCTTCAAAAAGTTCATGAGTGTTACGGAAAAAAATGTGATTTCAAAAGTAATTTGCACCAAAACAAACTTATCTTTTAAATCCATTTTCCATGCACTTTCTGAAGTCCCCTCATATGCTGGGGTGGATTCTCTCCTTCATGTAGTCATCAACGTTGGAACACTACCACCCGATGCAGCTCAAGCTGCTTTAGAGAAAAGCGAAACATCAACACTTTTGATCATGAACTTCCTTGGTCAGGAAGAAGAGGTGTCGTTATGGAGCTTAAATCAGAATTGAGGTGTGCACCTGACTTAGCAGCTAATTACCACCCATAATTGCTTCCTAAAGCTTGATCCTTAGACTGACTTGCTAAACCAAAAGGTGTGATTTGAGGTAGTAAGCAGGAGGTATTTTCTGAGGTCACTATTTAAATTAAGCAATTTTTGGGCCAGTGCTGTGGCATAGTGGGTAAAGCCACCACCTGCAGTACTAGCATCCTATACAGGCACTGGTTTGAGTCCTGGCCGCTCCACTTCAAATCCAGCTCTCTGCTATGGCCTGGGAAAGCAGAAGATGGCCCGCCCAAGTCCTTGGGCCCCTGCACCCGGGTGGTACACCTGAAAGAAGCTCCTGGCTCCTGGCTTTGCATCAGCGGCAGCTCTGACTATTGCAGCCATTTGAGGAGTGAACCAGCAGATGGAAGACCTCTCTCTCTCTCTCTCTCTCTCTCTCTCTGCCTCTGCCTCTCTGTATCTCTACCTTTCAAATAATAAAAAAAAAAAATCTTAAAATAAATAAATAGATTAAGCAATTTCACAGAGTAGGAGCAACTTAAACTTCTAATAGCCACAGAATGTAGCCATTTCATAGACTCCCTCCTGGCTGGCGCTGCAGCTCACTAGGCTAATCCTCTGCCTGTGGCGCCGGCACACCGGGTTCTAGTCCCGGTCGGGGTGCTGGATTCTGTCCCGGTTGCTCCTCTTCCAGGCCAGCTCTCTGCTGTGGCCCGGGAGTGCAGTGGAGGATGGCCCAAATGCTTGGGCCCTGCACCCCATGGGAGACCAGGAGAAGCACCTGGCTCCTGGCTTTGGATCAGCGCGGTGTGCCAGCCGCAGCAGTCATTGGAGGGTAAACCAACAGTAAAAGGAAGACCTTTCTCTCTGTCTCTCTCTCACTGTCCACTCTGCCTATCAGAAAAAAAAAAAAGTTAGACTCCCTCCACTTCTCTTCTTCAAAATGATTTGAAATTGACACTTTCCCAAAGACGCAAGCTCTACCAAGAACTATACACACAGTGCTAAAATGTGTTCTACAAGCAATGCTTAGATAGTGGCCCTCAAGAAGTTTAGAATCTAGTTGGTGATAGATAATAAACAAAACCAGGCCGGCTCCGCAGCTCACTAGGCTAATCCTCCACCTTGCAACGCCAGCACACCGGGTTCTAGTCCCAGTTGGGGCGCCGGATTCTGTCCCGGTTGCCCCTCTTCCAGGCCAGCTCTCTGCTGTGGCCAGGGAGTGCAGTGGAGGATGGCCCAGGTGCTTGGGCCCTGCACCCCATGGGAGACCAGGAGAAGTACCTGGCTCCTGCCTTCGGATCAGTGTGGTGCGCCGGCCGCAGCGTGCTGGCTGCAGCGGCCATTGAAGGGTGAACCAACGGTAAAGGAAGACCTTTCTCTCTGTCTCTCTCTCTCACTGTCCACTCTGCCTGTCCAAAAAAAAAAAAAAACCTATTCAAAAGCACTGACACCTTGAAGAACTGGTCCACCTGCTAAATGACCTATTTCCATGAATATTTCCAACTCCAGTTCTATGCATTCTCGGTGTGTACTGCTGGAAATTCTCACTTCACATCTTCTCTTTTGTAAAAAGAATATGGTTCGGTTGATTTTGAAGTATCAGGCTCATGTGAGAGTTTCATGCATTCAAAAAACAAACATAAGCACTGCGGTCGCTTGATTATATAAAGAGCTTGGAAGGGCACAGTGTCCTTCGAGATGCTCCTGCTGCGTGCATGTCACAGACAGACGAGCAAGCCAATGTCAGACACAGTGAGTCCTGACTCACTGCCACCAAGCACCGCCACTCCAATGGGCAAGGTTTCCTTCTGGAAATGTCTGGGCGATTAGAGATCTGAGATCTTCCCCTTCTAAAGTAAAATCGCAGGAGTTCATGTTCAAGGGGGTCTTACCTGGTAATCTGTGTTCTTGTACTGAAGTCAAGAGACCGCATAGAGCGTAGAACTTCAATGCAGCCCAAGTACTGCAAGGGGAAAAAATGGAAAGCATGAGCCCTGGGAACTGAGAGGCTTCCATCACACTTTACATGCTAGGATGAAGCTTCTGTCCTTTTTTTTTTTTTTTTTTTTTTTTAAGAAATAACCCAGGAGCAGGTGTGTAGGGTGCAGAGGTAAGATGCTGCTTGGGACACCTGCATTCCATATCACAGGGTCTGAATCTCAGCTCCATTCCAGCTTCCTGTCACATGAGCAGGGACCTGGATCAGAGCAACCAGGATTGGAACCAGCACCCATATGGGGTGTCAGTGTCGCAGGCAGCGGCTTAACCCACTGTGTCACAACAACGATCCACCAAAGAAATTTATAAGAACCAATAGCCCTGGCCGGGGCCACGGCTCACTAGACTAATCCTCCGCCTGCGGCGCCAGCACACCGGGTTCTAGTCCCAGTCGGGGCGCTGGATTCTGTCCCGGTTGCCCCTCTTCCAGGCCAGCTCTCTGCTGTGGCCAGGGAGTGCAGTGGAGGATGGCCCAAGGACCTGCACCCACATGGGAGACCAGGAGAAGCACCTGGCTCCTGCCATCGGATCAGCGCGGTGTCCTGGCCGCAGCATGCCGGCCTTGGCGGCCATTGGAGGGTGAACCAATGGCAAAGGAAGACCTTTCTCTCTCTCTCTCTCTCTCTCTCACTGTCCACTCTGCCTGTCAAAAATTAAAAAAAAAGAACCAATAGCCCACATCCATAAGAAAATATCCTGAGTGCTTAGATTGACTTCTCTAAAACTCATTAGTAAATTCATTTTATAACCATTTATTGAGGTATGATACACACTGTTAAATGCAGCCATCTCAAATGTTTATTTCAATGAGTAATTATTTAATTATTTCAATGATGATTTAAACATGTGTTTGCCATGGACCACAATTTCTAGTTATTTCTAGTTCTTTATAGGTTTATAGGTTCTATTTATTTCTAGTTCTTTATAGGTCTCCCAAGAATTTGTAACTTTTTTTAAAAAAGAAAAGAGAGAGAAAAGAATGAAAATGCTACATGACAATGCTTTCATCGAGATTAAAGTTTATTATCCAATAAATATACTTTGGGCTTTATGAATAAACTATAGATGACTTTAGTTTACCAGGAAGTCCTCGTTTGTAATCTTCACCATAAACTTTCAGAAGTTCAAATTTATTCATTATGTATAACTAAAACTTGACCAACTTCGCATTTGAAGAGGGTGTATGTGAATATATGGACATCACTACAATTACAGATAAAGAACTAAATGTAATATTTATGTTCCAAAGGCCTTGGGGAGTTTGAAGACACAAATATTTTTAGCAAAAAATGTCTTTAGATTTAGCAGGAAGAGACCTCATGGTATGATCCAAAAAATACTGCATTTGAATTATTCAGAAAACCTGAATTTGAGATTGGCTTTGCCATACCTTGTTATGCAACTTTAAGCAAAACTTCTTTGAGCCTGGGTCTTTATCAACAATCATAGTGATGTGTCTACTGCACCCACCATTGCACCACCACCAGTACTATGGAGCTGTCTAAACACCTCCACCACCATCACAGTTACGCGCATTCCACGGCCAATGCCACAGAGATTATATTAACTATATGCGATTATAGTCACCAACATCAGATTCCTGTAACAGAACCACTGTCACAGAGTTACATGATAAACAATATTATGGGTAATTCTGTGGTGTCAAAGTGCCTAGATGAAGGGATGCTTAGAAACCTGGAAAAGCATTATTTTGGGTGTGTCTATGATGCCTTTCCAAATGAGATCAGCCTGTGAATCTGAGTGCACTAGGTGGGAAGACTCAGCCTCCATGTGGGCGGGCACCACTAGTGGGCTGGCATTCTGCAACAGGAAGACGACTTGGGGCTCTCTCAAGGGCAAAGCTAGGATTCTGCTTGACTCCTTTGGACTCCAGGACCATACCCACAGCCCCCTTGCTAGCACTCAGGACTTTAGGCCTCCCACTAAGCTCAGATTTTCCACTTTTACTACTTTTCCACACTGCCAGCAACCCAGCTCTCCAGCCTGCTAACGACCTGCTATGGGACTTAGCTGTCACAATGGCGTGAGCCAAACCTCCTACTAAAGTCTCCTTCATGTGCTTATGTGCACATCCTACCTACTCTGTATCTCTAGAGAGCCCTGACTCATAGGACCAAGACCACCAAAGTCACAGAATTATGCAATATACCATCTATTGCAATGTGATATGGAAACCAAAACCAATGTGGCAGTGTTAATATGAGTACAATCAACAAACCAGTTATGTGAATACCACAGATACCAAAATCATAGAGCTATGGAAATACGAGTGTTGCCACTGCAGTTTCATTAATACCATGACTCACGTTACAGAATAATGAGAATAGCACCAAAAATTGTAGCAGTTACATGAACACCACCACCATCACTGTGGAATTATGGATCATGATAACGTCACAGCTGTGTGAAAACTGTGACTGAAAATGCATCATTGTTAGAGTTATACGGGTATTTGCCCCAATATGAGTGTGTATTTATATAAAGGACATGATGAAAGTCGCAGTCATGCCAATACCATGTGCACTATCACAGAGTTAAGTGGACACTATGGCTGATGGTATATGAATACCTACCCCATCAGAGAGGCATACAAGGGTACTCCAAAAGGTCACAGAAAAATGGAATTTAAAGGTAAGTTTAGGGGCCGGTGCCGTGGCTCACTTGGTTAATCCTCCGCCTGCAGTGCCAGCATCCCATATGGGAGCTGGGTTCTAATCCCGGTTGCTCCTTTTCCAGTCCAGCTCTCTGCTGTGGCCCGGAAGTGCAGTGGAGGATGGTCCAAGTGCTTGGACCCTGCACCCGCATGGGAGACCAGGAGAAGCACCTGGCTCCTGGCTTTGCATCGGTGTAGCTCCGGCCATGATGGCCATTTGGGGGCATGAACCAACGGAAGGAAGACCTTTGTCTCTCTCTCTCACTGTCTAACTCTATCTATCAAATAAATAAAAAAATAAATAAATAAGGGTAAGTTTATTTTGGTGCAAAAATGTTTGCAATCCATGCATACTCAGGATGTCAAAAAGTTCCTGGGAAAATGTGTTTTATGAAAAATTTATACATGAACAGTTATCAAAAATAAACTCAGCCGGCGCCACAGCTCACTAGGCTAATCCTCCGCCTGTGGCCCCAGCACCCCGGGTTCTAGTCCCGGTTGGGGCGCCGGATTCTGTCCCAGTTGCTCCTCTTCCAGTCCAGCTCTCTGCTGTGGCCCGGGAAGGCAGTGGAGGATGGCCCAAGTGCTTGGGCCCTGCACCCCATGGGAGACCAGGAGAAGCACCTGGCTCCTGCCATCGGATCAGCACAGCGCGCCAGCCATAGCGGTCATTTGGAGGGTGAACCAACGGAAGGAAGACCTTTCACTCTGTCTCTCTCTCTCTAACTCGGCCTGTAAAAAATAAATAGATAAATAAACTCATGTTTTAATTCAGTTTTTCATGAAATTCATGTGAATAATCAAAAACACAGATGTACGTGAATAGCATCATGACAGTTGCAGAGTTGTGTCACTATCACCATGCCCAACTTCACACAGATTTAAGAACACCACCTCCAACAACACTGTGTAGTTAAGCGAATGCCAGCAACAGGAAACAACTTCAGAGACATATATGAAGACCACAACCAGTAGTGGTGTCAACACAAGCACAACCATCACAGAGTTACACAAATAGCACTAGCACTATCACTAAGATGAGTAAAGACTGCGACCAACTTTGCAGAATAATGGGATCACCATTACACACACTAACACCACTACAGAGTTCTCACCACCACCACCACTCATCATCATGGAGTCGTCTGAAGGTCACCACCACTGTGGCAGTGCTAAAGGAACACCAGCACCAATGCAGTCATTTGAATTCCAACAACAAACTGCAGTGTTTTGTGAAAATCCTGACCAAAGTCACAGATTTGCGAGAACACCACCTCCAACCATGCAGTGAGATATTAAAGCCAAAGGCACTGTCATCATACAGTCATATCAGCACCATGACCAAGTGGCATTACATGCGTTACCACCATTGCTGCCATCACAGCATTCATGAATAACACCACCAATGCTGCAAAAGATGCCAATTCCATGAAAAACTTAGCAGGGCTGTAGGACTACCATGATGAATTTCACAGAACATGTGGATCAAACTCTACCAATGTCAGAGGGTCACATGAATACACGACCACTGTCACATAACTCATTAAGTATCACATCTACCACTAACATGTTATATCAATAACACAAAGTCATAGAGTTTTGTGAATAACACCAACAACATCAAAGAACTGCACCAACGTAACCACTACAGCTGCAGAGTTATAGGTGTGCCCACACCACTATCTCAGAGTTATGTTGATACTGTGGCCAATATCAAAGAGTTAGGTGAACAGATAAAACTGTGAGTGTCTCAGTGATGTCACAAGCATATTTGAACACATCACCACTGATGTTGCAAGGTTCTGGAATACAAATACTCAATGATGCAGTCATGGGAATACCACCACCAACACTGTTGCAGGGTTTGGTGAACACCAGTCCCAGGTTATTTAACACCACCACACTGGCACAATTATGTAAGTATCATGACCGCCATAGCAGGGTACTACTTGCCCCAACTTCAGAGAATATTTGAGTAACATGCATCATATCTCATAGTTAGACTAGTGCTGCCACCGCATCACTGCAGAATCAGGTCAGCACCACCACCAACTCTGAAGATTTCTCAGAATAATCCACCCAACTATCGAGTTATGTGACTGTGACCATGACCAATGTTCCAGAATGTCGGGAATACCACAGTGGTCAATGCCACAGAGTTACATGAACAGCACTACCACAACAATGCAAAGCTATGTGAAGTCCATTACCAACATGGGAGCATTATATGACCACAGCATCACTGTCAGAGAGTTATATGTGCACCACCACCATCAAGGTTGCAAAATTATGTGCCAAAATGGCAAACATCACAGGTGGATGTGAATATGAAAATTACACAAACACCACCATCGGCAATATTGCAGGGCTGTGTAAATGCCTCCATCAATGAACAATAATGTCAATACCATGAAGAATCTCCCAGAATTTTGGGACCACCATGATGATCATCTCAGAGTTGCACACATACCACGATGAACCCCACATGTCAACCCTGCTACCACCAACATTGCTGAGTCATGTCAACATCGTGACCACATCTCGGACTTCAGTGAATACTCCTTCTATCACCATCACAGTTGTGTGAATACTACAAATAGAGTCACTGAGTTATGTGACTACTGCCAACAGCATTGCAATACCACATGGGCACTGCCACCAATGTCACAGATCTATGCAAATACAAATGTCACTATCACTGCTACGGGAATAGAGCCACCATCACCATCACAGAATTATATGGACACCATGACCAATATAACAGAGTTATGTGAATACCACCACAAATGGCACATAAATATTAAATACCACCACTACCATCATTTTAACAGTGTAAGTACCACAACCAACATCAGAGTTGCGTGACTATCACCAGAGTTCTATGCATGCCCCAACCAATGCTGCAAAATGATGTGCATGCTATGAGTGCCTCAGTTTTGTGACTGCCAAAACAAACTTCAGAGTTATGTGAATAGCACCACCACAGATGGAGAAGTACATGTATACCACCACCACCAATGCCAGCATGTCACATGAATAATGCTATCACATGCTGCATAACTCTGTCAATACCAACAGATACCTGAGTTATGTGACTGACATTACAAACTTTTCCTGCAGTGTGACTACCATCATTGTGTTATGCAATACAGCCAATGTCACAGAATTGTATGAACACCAATATCACCACATTGTAGTTATGTGAATATAATCCTCACTACCATCATGGAGATTATGCATACCTAGGCCAATGCCACAGAGTTACGTGAGTACCACCACCAACATTGGTACATGGAAACTATGTACCATCATGGAAATACATGGAAACCACCACCATCACTAAGACCACAGCACAACCAGTGTTGGTTATGTGAACACCAGAAACAATCATACAACATTATATCAGTGTCAAAACCAACACTCGGCCAGTGCCGTGGCTCACTGGGCTAATCCTCCGCCTGCGGCGCCGGTACTCTGGGTTCTAGTCCCGGTCAGGGCGCCGGATTCTGTCCCGGTTGCCCCTCTTCCAGTCCAGCTCTCTGCTTTGGCCCGGGAAGGCAGTGGAGGGTGGCCCAAGTGCTTGGGCCCTGCACCCGCATGGGAGACCAGGAGGAAGCACCTGGCTCCTAGCTTCGGATCGGCGCAGCGCGCTAGCCGTAGCAACCATTTGAAGAGTGAACCAGTGGAAGGAAGACCTTTCTCTCTGTCTCTCTCTCTCTCTCACTGTCTAACTCTGCCTGTCAAAAAAAATCAACACTCAAAAGTATGTAAATACCATGAGCTCCAGTGTCACACTTATGGGAATACTATTAACAAGATTGCTGAGTTACGTGACTATCACCACCACCATACTGGCATTATCTTAACACTCCCACCAATGTCACAGGGAGATGCAAAATACTATGAACAACACTGCAAAACTATGTGGATACTATGACAACATTGCAATCATGTATCTACCACCAACACCATGACTGAGTTGTCTTTGTATCACAAGCACTAGCCCAGAATTAAGTGAATACCGCTATCATCCACTATCACCATCACAGAGTTATGTAACACCACCACCAAGGTAGTAGTTATTGTGTACGTATGTGACAGCCCATGACCAACGTTGTACAGATAAGTGATGGCCATCGCTACCACCATGATGGGAGCTGCACATCATCTGTTGTTTTCATGCATTTTCCATTGGTTTAATGAAATACCTGAAGCTGGGTAATGTGTAGAAGAAAGAAGTTTTTTAGTTCACAATTTTGGAGGCTGAAAGAACATGAATGGACAGTCCCATAAATTCAGTCTCTGATGAGAATCCCCTTGGCCGGATCACCACGTGGTGATGCATGATGGTGGGAGGATGTCCAAGAAAGAAAGATGACATGGGAAGACACAGCAGCCTGGAGAGGCCATGCTTGTGCTTCTGTAACACGTTCTTCTGAGCACTGACCACAGCCTGGCCACGCTCCCTTAATCTCTTCCTGGGTGATACTCCAAGGGACCTAACTAGCTGGTAGCAGCTCTCACCTCTTAAAGGTTCTGCCATCTCCCATACGGCCATGTTGGGGACCAAGCCTCCAACACACGATCCTTTGGGAGACAAGCCCCATCTAACCCATAGCACCCATGTCACAGGGGTGTGTGATTACCACGTACCACAGGGCAGCACTATGTGAGTAAAGGCTAGCATGACACAGTGACATAAATATGGCCATGATCAACACTGCAGGGTTGTGGGCATATGTCTGGCTCCTCTGTCACAGAGTCACGCTAAAATCACAACCACTGTTGCAGATGTATGTGAAAGCTACCATGTCCATGGTTACCACAATGGTTCCATGATTACCAACACAGAATTAAGTAAACAATACCACAGTACCTTTGCAAACTTATGTGTGGACCAGGACTAATCTCTCAGGGTTATGTGAATTCCACCACCACATTTGCAGAGGACGTCACCATCACCACCAATGTCAGAGAGGGATGATCCTCCCATGGTGAGGTGGAGATTTGTCCTCTCACCAGCAGCAGTGTGCACAGGTAAGCATAGTGGCCTCCGTCCTTCACACCACCATACCACATCAATCTTTTGTTCTTTGCCAAAGATGGGCAAGCGTATCTCATTTTGGTGGCACAACGGGTTATGCCACAGTTTGCAACACCAGTATCCCATATCAGAGGACCAGTTTGATTCCCAGCTGCTCCACTTCTAGTCCAGCTCCCTACTAATGCACCTGGGAAAGCAGGGAAAGATGGCCCAAGTAGTTGGGATCCTTCCATCCATGTGGGAATCCAGGATGGAGCTCCTGGCTCCTGGTTTCGGCCCGACCCAGACCTGGCTGTTGTGGTTATTTTGAGAGTGGACCAGCAGATGGAAGATTCTCTCTTTCCCTCCCTCCCTCCCTCCCTCCCTTCCTTCCTCCCTTCTTCCCTTCCCTTCCCTTCCTTCCCTTTCTTTTCTTTCCTTTCCTTTTCTTTCTCTCACTCTTTCTTTCTTTGTTTGTTTCTTTCTTTCTTTCTCTCTCTCTTTCTTTCTCTCTCTTGTCTCTGTATTTCAAATAAATAAATAGAACATAGATGATAGATGTTTTTTGAAAAAGGTTATCTCGTTTTAAAATTTTCCATTTTCTTCGTGCTTACTAGATTTTTTTTTCTCACTTGTTTATTGTCTGTTAGCATTTCTTTTCCTGGTAATTGTATCTTTTGCCCAATTTAGTATTCAGCTCCTAGTCTTCTGCTCATGGATTAATGGGCTGGTAACATCTTATTCAATCATTTTGTTTTGAGAGTGTCTACGTTTTACCTAACAACAGTTATTACTGTTTGAATACTACACTCACATAAGCCCATCATTTTCTGTATGACCTCTGAGTGTCCAGTCTTGCTTAAGAAGGTCTTTCTAACTCCAAGTCCTTACAATTATTTCCCTACATTTTATTTTACCAATAATTATTGGTTATTTATTTCTATCTGTATTGATTTACTCAAGTGTTTCACTTTTTGTTCTTCATCTAGTTCTACATCAGCTCAGGATGTCCTTGTCTACTTAGGGATTGATGTGATATGGACCTCTATTTATATCAGCACCATTTAGTTACCAATGCATCCACTTCTTCAGCTGAAGTGCCAACTTTGTGGTACATTGAATTCCGATTTCTGTGCGGGCCTTTATATAAAGTCTATTCTGTTATACTTCCTTGTCAGTCCTGTGTCCTGTATGTATTTTTAATAAAGAATTTTAAAACCATTTTGTGATTTCTCCCTACTCCTCAAAAAATATTTGGTTTCTGATGGAAACTCCATATTACATCTTGTACTTCTTCACCATATTCCAATTTTTTTAAAGTTCCAGTCACCATAGGGATTGAGGGTGACTTTTCCATTCTGTAGCTAAGAATTTTGCTAGCAGAGAGAAAATCTGCTGATCTAGAGAGAAGTAACAATCTCAATCTACAGACTCCAGATACGTACAAAACTGAAGAATTCCTAAAGCTGAACAGTGGATTCCAGAAAAGTCAAGTGCCAGAAGAATTGAAACACAAATAAAAGTGTAAAACCTCAGAGTTTAGACCCATCTTCCTCAAAGCAATTACAGAAAAAAATGTTAACTGAAGGGAAAGAAATACTCAATTATTAATAAAATAAAGTGGCTAATGTTAGATACAGGAGTGCTCATATTTGCAGGGCTCTCAGAGAACATGTGGAAAAAAAGTGCACTTGCAGATATTTAGTAACTTAATTACAGGACAAAAACATCAAGAGAGAATATTCTAAAAACATTCCATGAGTGGGGGGAAAAAAACAGGTTAGTCACAAAGGAAGGCGACTGTGGTAACAAAATTCTCTTCCTACAACAAACACAAGAAGACAAGTAACAATCATCCGAAGTCTGAAGAAGAGAAATATTGAGCCAAGTTTCTTATTTCCACAAACTCCCATACAAGTGGGAGAGCAGAACGGGAACTCGGAGAGTTACCACCCACAGACAATCTCTGAAAGAATGATTCCAGAAAGACAGCGAATGCAGTGAAGAGGAGGGTGTGGGCTGCAGAAACAATGATGAGAAAAGAACCAACAAAAGCCACAGGTACACGCATCCCTTGGTAATTCTGGATGCAGCGTTTTAAATACGCGTTTCATTAACCACTGTCACGAACTAAAGTCTCAGAAGATCCCAGCGTGCACAGAAGAGACAGACATAAATGCAGGGTATTCAAGCGACTACTGTGCTTTGTGGAGGCAGGTCCAGAACTGACGGATTCCAAGTAGCAGTAGAAAAACATAAATGTATATGTATGTAAAGTGTTAAAAACCACTGTAAACAAGAACAATAGAATGACGTCAAACCACGACAGAACAAAAGAAAGAAGCAAATAAAATTAGCCTCACCAGCAAAACAAAGGATTAAGAAAAAGAAAGTGCACAACGAAAAGCAAAGGAGAAAGATAAATATCAGTAATCGATCGAAACGTATCAGTAGTCACAATAACTGGGAATGGATCGACCTTGCCGATTAAAGCCAATACTATTCACAAAGGGTAAAAATATGTGTGCGTTTTAAAAGTGGTAAAGAAATAGTAAGAAGATTAAATACATTCTATGCCAGGCAGATGCTTGAAACGAGGGATAAAATAAGAAGGAAAATATCTCATTGACCTTAACATGAAAAATCATGGAACACCTTTAACGAGAAATATGCAACACCAAATTGAAGAACCCTTTCATGAGTGAATGAATGAATTAAAAAGGCCCTGCTCAGTTGCAAAAAGTATCTCATGCTCTCTAGATTGGACGATTTAATATAAAAGCATGCCAATTCTCCCCAAAATGAATCTATAATTTCACTGTAATGACAATTAAAGTCCCAATAGTAGTTTTCCCTCCAGAACTTAGAAAATTAATTCTGAAGTTTAAATAATAAAAGAAGCTCCTTAAGAACACAAAGAAACTTCTAAAGAAGATAAAAATGAGATGGAATAGGTAAAAGTAGGGGATACTGACAGAGGAATGGGATTATTGTCCAGGAGAAAGAGATACATATCCACGGGCATGAGAAGAAAAGGTGGTTGAGCAATAAACATGGTGATGTAATCGGTCACGCACTAGGGAAAGAATCTATCCATCCAGCTCAGCTGGGGACTGCGTGTATGGTTATACAGGCATGTGTTCCACACACCTCTAAGGAAGGGCCCTTCTTTTCCAACAGGCCAACCTATCCCCCACACAAAAATGAAGCCTAAAGAGGTTAAAGAGATAGAGCCATATCTCCATCAACTGGTGACTGGATAAAGAAGTTATGTAATAGATACACTATAGAATACTTCTCGGGGGACAGCGCTGTGGCATAGTGGGTAAGGCTATATGGACACTGTTTTAAGTCTTAGATGCTCCACTTCCAATCCGGCCTGGGAGGGTACTGGAGGATAGTCCAAGTGCTTGGGCCCTGCACCTGCATAGGAGAGCAGGAAGAAACTGCTGGCTCCTGGCTTCAGATTAGCACAGCTCTGGCTGTTGCGGCCATCTGGGGGGTGAACCAGTGGATGGAAGATCTCTCTCTCTCTCTCTCTCTCTCTCTCTCTCTGCCTTTGCCTCTTTGTAACTCTGCCTTCTAAATAAATCTTTAAAAAAAAAGAATACTACTCAGCCATAAAAAAGAATGAAATCCTGCCTTTTGCAACAAGACGGATGCAACTGAAAACCATTCTACTTAGTGAAATAAGCTGGTCCCACAAAGACAAATACCATGTGTTCTCTGATTGCGGTAGTTAATAGGGGACCAAAAATGTAATATATAGGGGTGAAATAGACATTCTGAGCGTCAGTGATTGTTTGCAGCCCTTGTCTCTACTGTTGAGGAAAAGTGTTTTTTCTCTTCATACTATTTGTTGAATTCTTCACTTAGTGTAGGTTTAATCTTATGAGTATAACATAAATTGAAAATAGATCACTGTAAAAATTAAGAGAGGGAATAGAAGAGAAAAAAGGAAAGAGTCAGAGTGTGGGCATGAGGGAGAGAGGGGTATTAATATGTTGCTAAATCTGTACACCTGAAATTTGTATACCTTAAATATAATTTTAAAAAGAGATAGAGCTCGGCTCACTAGGCTAATCCTCTGCCTTGCGGCACCGGCACTCCGGGTTCTAGTCCCGGTCGGGGTGCCGGATTCTGTCCCGGTTGCCCTCTTCCAGGCCAGCTCTCTGCTGTGGCCAAGGAGTGCAGTGGAGGATGGCCCAAGTGCTTGGGCCCTGCACCTGCATGGGAGACCAGGAGAAGCACCTGGCTCCTGCCATCGGATCAGCATGGTGCGCCGGCCTCAGCGCGCCAGCCGCGGCGGCCATTGGAGGGTGAACCAACGGCAAAAGGAAGACCTTTCTCTCTGTCTCTCTCTCTCACTGTCCACTCTGCCTGTCCAAAAAAAAAGAGATAGAGCTGGCCAGCGCTGCAGCTCACTAGGCTAATCCTCCACCTGCGGCGCCAGGACCCCAGGTTCTAGTCCCGGTCAGGGCGCCGGTTCAGTCCCAGTTGCTCCTCTTCCAGTCCAGCTCTCTGCTGTGGCCCAGGAAGGCAGTGGAGGATGGCCCAAGTGCTTGGGCCCTGCACCCACATGGGAGACCAGGAGAAGCACCTGGCTCCTGGCTTTGGATCGGCACAGCGCTGGCCACAGCAGCCATTTGGGGAGTGAACCAACAGAAGGAAGACCTTTCTCTCTCTCTCTCTCTCTCACTGTCTAGCTCTGTCAAAAAAAAAAAAAAAGCCAATAAACAAAATTATAAAAACAATGTAAGAAAATAAAGAATAATACTTTTAAATATTTGTTTATTTATTTATTTACTTATTTATTTATTTATCAGGCCCGTTAGTCTGCTGGCAGTTATCAAAGGACATTCTGTCCTGCTGGCTTCAGTGAAAGGTAGGGGTGGGTGTTGGTGCAACCTTAATGAATACAACTTCCGTTTCCTTTTCACATCCTGATTAACAAAATCAGCCACTGATCTCCTAATTAGAGTGTCTGTTCAACAGATAAACAATGTCTGCCTGAAAATTCTAGAACTTGGCCTCCAGCGAGCCCCCACCCCCACCCTGCCATCATAACCAGAGGACTGGATTTATAACTGTAGCTGCACGTAAACCACTGTGACTGCAACCAGCCCCTTATCACCAGGCTGGAGGCCAACACGCAGCTGGCTTAGCCTTTATCCCCCTTGTTTCTGCCACCCCCATACCACCCCCTTTCTCCTTTCAAAAGTTCTCCTACGAGCTTGCAAACTGTGACAAGCATATTTGGGACTAAAGGAGCTGGCCTTCTCCCAAGATGGCCAGCTTCTTGATTAAATCTGTTCCCTTGCATCAGCCCTGGTGAGTTGGCTGCCCAGCACCCAGCAGCCTGCACCTAATTTTAACCTATATCACCAGGAATAAATGGCTCACTTTAGTCCAGGTTCTTAGGGCCACCTTCTTATGCATGGTCGAGGGCTCAGCTGCAATTCACATTTAGCTAAAAATGGCTTCAACTTCAGGGTGCTTCATTTCTTCAAAGGTGACCTTGAGGATCCCAGAACACCATGGCTTGCTCCTGGGGCTCCTCCTGTCCTGCAATAAGTCCTGGGCACATGGCTCCCATTCGGTGCACGAGAGAAATCCCAAATATCAGAAAATCGATGACACAACAGTGATAGATAGACTTTTTGAAAACTCAAGTTCATGATATTAAAAAAAATCGTAATTCTCAACAAGTTTCTGAAATCTTTCATTGGGAAACAGGAATGTGGGGAAACAGCACTGTTATTAAAAATAATAACTCAAGGGCACGGCATAAAATTAGCTTTCTGAATGAGGAACATTAAAAGGAAGAACGCTGAGGGGTGGAGACAGAGTTCCTGTAACAGCAATGAGAATGTCACTGACAGAATGGACTGAGCTGGCTTGCTAAAGAATTCAAAGAAATAATGGGAGTGTGTAGGCAAGAAATCAGAGCCATCAGAAAAAGAGCTGCAACTTACAAAGGCCTCAAAAGAAAACTCAATTCATCAGGAGCAAGAGGAAAATAAATGAGAAATGTTGCTCCTTCAACGCAGAAGAAAAGACTGCTAAGAGCCCAGAGTACAAGACAAAAGCCATTATTTTCTAAAGGAGTCTTGACAAAGACCCTTCTCTGCACTGTGTCTGAGCAGGCGGGCAAAGGCACGGGAGAGCCAGAAGCCACACAAGAGCTGAGAAAGCTGAGCTGAGCTCTGTCACCCCCTCGGACCCTGGGGGCTCCTGCCCCACCCTAGGGAGCTGAGAGCTGCCATCTCTGAGCTCTGAGGAGCCCTGGCAGCCTTGGTCTTGAGTGTCCCAAGGATGAAGATGACAGCAGCTCTGTCCTTTTACCAGGGACTCTTAGAGAGTTCCAGGTTTAGGGAACACATTGTTGGAGCCAGAACTGCAGAAGGGTCCATCGAATTGAAAACAAAAAATTCTGAGCTGTCCTAAAGTGTCGCTCCCCGTCTTCGTGGAGGAACGACACAGGACCCTGCGCTGTTCTTTTGTCTGCTCGGCCCTCCCCGGGTTTGCTGCTGGTTCTTCCCAGGTTGGCTACTGTCCCTTCCACCTCCGTGGAAGGGTGGTTCCCCCTGGCCACTTTCCCCACTTCTGCAGGGGAGCGGCACACCGCCGGCCGGCTCTCTCGGGGGCTGCTCAGATGTTCCTCAGGTGTTCCTCTTAGATGTTCCTGGTGCATGTTGTCTCTCTCCTCCTTTATAGTCCTCTTACACCAATCCCAACTCTGCTACCCACACGCCGAGTATGCTGCTCTCCTCCAATCAGGAGCAGGTCCTACAGTTTATTGGTTGAACTGGAGGCAGCTGTGTAGAAGCTGTTTCTCCCTTCTCAGTGCCATATTGTGGGAGAGCAGATCATAGAATAAGTCTTAATTCCAGTAACTTAGTCTAGTCCGAGTTGCTCCCAGTTGCTCCCCACAGATCCCCCTTTCTTTTTATTTTTGGCGTTGATACGCGCCTGTCTTCGGTGCCCCGCGGCACACACTCTGCTCTGCTTGCTAGAGTTGCCCAGAGGTGCTTACAAGCCCTATCAATCAGGCAAACCGAATCTGGGTCCTCTCTTCGCCATGTTGTGAGGAGGTTTTTAGGCGCTGATGCGTGCCTGTGTTCGGTGCCCTGCAGCGCATGCTCTGCTCTGCTAGAACTGGCTGCAGGTGCTTACAAGCCCTATCAATCAGGCAAACCAAATCCAAGCCTTCTCATTGCCGTATTGTAGGGAGACTTATTGGTGTTGATTCGTGCCTATCTTCGGTGACCTGCAGCTCATACTCTGGTCGAGCTGCCTGCTGGTGCTTACCGCCTTACTAATCAGGCAGACCAAATCCAAGCCTTCTCATTGCGGTATTGTGGGGAGACTTATTGATGTTAATTCGTGCCTGTCTTCAGTGACCTGCGGCGCATAAGCTGCTAGCCGCCTGCAGGTGCTCACCACCTCCCTAATCAGGCAGACTGAATCCAAGCTCTCTCATTGCCATGTTGAGGGGAGGCCTTATTTTTCTCTATTTCTCTATCTCCGGGCATTCCTATCTCTCCTATTTCACTTCTATCTACCAGCATTCCTATTTCTCTCATTTTACTTCTAAACTTCTGTTTCTCTTATCTCCGCGGCTTCCCAGCGCCCGCCCTGAGGCTGCTTCTCGGCGCCTCGCCCCGCGGCGGCTTCAATTTCCCTAACATTTTTCTCTACCCGGTATGTTTCCTAACTTTTCTTCCAACAATATTCCTCTCTCATTTCTCCTGGCCTCTCCCCACAGTCCGTGGTGTTCCTTCTAGGTTTCACTTTCGCTTTCAATCTGCAGTCCGTATCTAAGTTTCTTCTTGCTTTCACTTTAAATCCTAACTTCTTTCCCACAGTCCGTATCCGAGTCTATGCCTAGGCTTTCAATAGCTTCTTCCGGCACCTTTTCCGTCCAGCTTTTCCCTAGGCTCTTTGCTAGTCTCTCTCTCCGGTATTTTCCACTTCTTCCCGTTTCTTCCCTCCTAAGTTTCCTATCCAAGTCACGGCACCATTATGTCGCTCCCCGTCTTCGTGGAGGAACGACACAGGACCCTGCGCTGTTCTTTTGTCTGCTCGGCCCTCCCCGGGTTTGCTGCTGGTTCTTCCCAGGTTGGCTACTGTCCCTTCCACCTCCGTGGAAGGGTGGTTCCCCCTGGCCACTTTCCCCACTTCTGCAGGGGAGCGGCACACCGCCGGCCGGCTCTCTCGGGGGCTGCTCAGATGTTCCTCAGGTGTTCCTCTTAGATGTTCCTGGTGCATGTTGTCTCTCTCCTCCTTTATAGTCCTCTTCCACCAATCCCAACTCTGCTACCCACACGCCGAGTACGCTGCTCTCCTCCAATCAGGAGCAGGTCCTGCTGTTTATTGGTTGAACTGGAGGCAGCTGTGTAGAAGCTGTTTCTCCCTTCTCAGCACCATATTGTGGGAGAGCAGATCATAGAATAAGTCTTAATTCCAGTAACTTAGTCTAGTCCGAGTTGCTCCCAGTTGCTCCCCACACTAAAGTTAATTACAAGGGCTAGAAAAGAGATAAGGGAATTTAATCATTTAACAGGTACAGGTGAAATCAAGACTTTCTCACACTGAATGTATGTGGAAACCTTGACTTCTATTCCATCACGGTGGGCCCCCAGGCCCACTGTGCCCTGTTTGCATATAAACTTTCTGGACCACTAACCCTAATCTGGAAGCAGCAATTACTTCTTACGGATTGTACTTCTACCCCAAAGCTGTCCCTAATTTGCATTTTCTTACCCTTCTTATCTGTAGCCAATGTAGGGTCAATGTAAGTGATTTATGCTTTCATTCTCCAAATTTTCATTGTAAGAATAGTCTTGGCTAGCTGGCGCCGCAGCTCACTAGGCTAATCCTCCACCTTGCAGCGCCAGCACACCGGGTTCTAGTCCCGGTCGGGGCACCGGATTCTGTCCCGGTTGCCCCTCTTCCAGGCCAGCTCTCTGCTGTGGCCAAGAAGTGCAGTGGAGGATGGCCCAAGTGCTTGGGCCCTGCACCCCATGGGAGACCAGGAGAAGCACCTGGCTCCTGCCATCGGATCAGCATGGTGCGCCGGCCGCAGCGCGCCAGCCGCGGCAGCCATTGGAGGGTGAACCAACGGCAAAAGGAAGACCTTTCTCTCTGTCTCTCTCTCTCACTGTCCACTCTGCCTGTCAAAAAGAAAAAAAAAAAGAATAGTCTTGGCCGTAAGGTCCAGTGGACATTTTTCTAACTGCTGTCTAGCATTGTGACTGGAAGTCACAGGAACTTGTCTCAGAACCTGGTCCTTTTCTGGCTGGCATCTATTAATGGCTCAATAAACCCAAAGATCTTAAACTTGAGCATGCATTAAAATCCTCTGGAGGGCTTGTTAAATAACAGTCTTCCAGGCCCCAATCCAGAGTTTCTGAATCAATGGATCTGGGGTGGGACTTGCAGCTGATCTCTGGTCAGAGGCCATGCCTGGAGAAGCAGGCCTGGAAGAGGAGGAGTGGTGAGCTTGGTGTGTCACTGGACGAGCCAGCATTTGGTCTTGGACCACCTCCCACCAGACCCAAACTCTTGACCTCCGCCATCTGCTGACCAGGGATATCTTTGTGTGGCTGGATGAAAGCAGATTTTGTTTATTAGCCATTTTAAAAAGTATAATATGGACTCATTCTGAAAATCCTAAAACTATACTTTCTCTATTTTTCAAAGTCAATAAGTAATCACAGCTTTGATGATTTAACAAGTTTATGTACTGAGCCTCCTTTGTCTCAATGAAGTTCAAGTTAGAGATGGTGAGACATCTAGGACAGACCACAGCTCTTTGGGCCATGGGGATGTTCTCCCACTAACAAGCTGGGATAACAGCCCAGAGCATCCACTCCCTATGACCAGATACCCAAGGAAACACATGTATGTTGGGATTCAGACAATTTTTTTCTATTGAAAAAGCTAATAAAGTTTCTACATGATGTTGGCAATGTTTATGGATAAGGAAGCCTCTGCCTTCCATTCAAACACCCATCAATAACAAAGATTTTTGGAGCACAAGTGAATTCTTACCCACAGTGAAAGACAGAAGAAAAGAGTGTCAGGGGACCAGCCACCTTTAGGCAATCCTGAAAAAAGCAGAGTCCATCACAGTAGAGCTGAAGAAAAAAATCCCAAGTGCCATGCCTGCAGTGGAAGACGAGAGTGGCACGGAGCACAGGACGCACCGGGGAGACACACCAAGTTGCCAAGAGAGTGCTCTGTGCTGCTCAACTTCATTCTGGTTCCTGAGCCAGTCACACGCGGTGGGGACATGATTGCAGTGACTGGCTTAGGAGAGCCAAGGCCACCCTGAGAGATGGGGAGAAGTTCCCAAAATACATTGCTGCTACCCAACAAGGAGGGAGCACATGGACCTTTGGGAATCAACCACAATGAGCACTACACAGCACAACAGACAAAGCCAGAATCTGTCGAAGCAAATTTAAGAGGCCTGGACATGCAGATGTGCCAACAGCCATCTAACAGAAGGTCCAGAAGTAAGAATGCAAAGAGGGTATTATGGAAGCCTTTTCCACAACTGAAGACCCAAACCCTCATTTGAAAAGTTACACCAAGAGCTGAACAAGATCAAAAGCATAAATGGACAACGAACTTCATGCTGTGGCGCTGTCAGGATGGTGGCAAAGACATGATTGGAAATGTTTCAGGAGTAGAGAATTCCATGACACAGAAAGAATGAGATGCAGCAACATGAACACACCTCTGAACTGACACTTAAAATGCTTTAAATGGCAAGCTTCATTATGCATATTCTACTGCAATTATAAATACATATTATTGTTTAAAAAATAAAGAGTGAGCAGATGGACAGCAGACTTCTCATCAGTAACTTCAGACACTGAAGGCAATGGATCAACGCCTTCCAGACTCTAACGGGAAATAACTTTTGAACCTAGACTTCAACCACAGCTAAACTATGAAATTGGTTCCAAAAGTTCATGGTACAGTGAACTTAAAAGGGAATTCTGTTTTGATGAAGCAATGTTTGAAAGCCATGCATAGTTTTTTAATTAATATACATTTTCCAGGAATTTTTTAAAGACCCCAAATACATTGCAGGGGTGAGAGAAAAGTAGAGAGTGTTTTCATTTATGTATAGGTTCAGAAAGTTTATTACCCAGAAGCCCTCTGAAAAAATTAATTAGGTTATATGCAATCAGGGGTTAACATAAATCCAAGAAAAAAATGGAAAGAAGCAATGCTGAATAATTGATAAAATCAGTGAAGGCTAAGTAACTGTTGTGGTTATGTTTTGATAGAGTAATATTCTGGAAGGGAAAGTCCAACCAGACACAGAAGGTGGAATGAGCACGGGACAGGAAGAGTGGCATTGGAGGCAAGCTCATGTCTCCTCTGGGCTGAAATAGTCCTTAGCTTCAAATATAGAGCTAGTATGAGAAAAATGCAAGTTAAATTTGTACATTAAAATTTCAGGTCATTTGAAGTGACAGATACAGTCAGCAGGCCCAGGTAGACACATTGTACACCCACAAGGAGGGTAGCATGGAAAATATCAAGGGTGAGAGAGGACATGGAGCCACGGGAACGCTCATTCATGACTGAGGGAGTGCAAATTGGGTAAAACCTTCAAAAAATTGGCATTTTCTTCAATAGCCTAACATGTACACACCCTGTGATGTAGCACTTCCACTCTGGAAGAAATGAGCTCAAATGTACACCAAAACAAATGTTCAAAAATATTCATAGTAATAGCATCCATAGTAGCCTCAAATTGTAAGAGAAGCAGATCTCCATCCCCTGGGAGAGGCCTCTGTCTCCCCACACCCTCAGCAGCCACTGGTGGCCACTATTCCACTCTCTGCTTCTATGAGGTCAGATTTTTTTTTTTAGATTCCACATGTCTTTCTATGCCTGGCTTATTTCACTTGCCATAATGATCTGCAGATCCTCGCATGTTGTCATTAGTGACAGATTTTATTCTTTTTTTTAAAGACTGAATAGTATCCCATTTTACAAAGACTATGTGTCCTTTAACCATTCACCCATTGATGGGTACTTAGACCAATTCCTCACTTGGCTGTTAGGAATAGTGCTACAACATACATGGGAGTATAGATATCTCTTCAAAATATTGATTTCATTTAATTTTAATATACAAAGGGTCTTCAAACAGTTCTTGGAAAACGTGGTTATGAAAAAAATAATTGCACCAAAATAAATCTAACTCTTAATTCCATTTTTCCATGAACTTTTTTTTTAAAAAAAGATGTAGTTTTCTTGAAAGGCGGAGTGAGAGACAGAAAGATCTTCCTGCCACTGGTTAACTCCCCAAATTCTCTCAACAACCAGGAGTAGGTCAGGCCAAAGCCAGGAGCCAGGAATGTCATCTGAGTCTCCCATGTGAGTGGCAGAACCCAAACACTTGGGCCATCATTCGCAGGAAGCCGGATCAGAAGTGTGGGCTAGCCAGGACTTGAACTGGGCACTCCAATGTGGAATGTGGGTGTCCCACGGGGCAACTTAACCCACTGTGCCATAATGCCCACCTCTTGCATGAGCTTTGTGAACTGTCCGAACATACTCAGCCCTGAGAGTGCTAGACCATGTGGTAGTTCTACTTTTTTTTTTTTTTTTGACAGGCAGAATGGACAGTGAGAGAGAGAGACAGAGAGAAAGGTCTTCCTTTGCCGTTGGTTCACCCTCCAATGGCCGCCGTGGCCGGCGCGCAGCGGCCAGCGCGCTGCGGCCAGCGCACCGCGCTGATCCGATGGCAGGAGCCAGGTACTTCTCCTGGTCTCCCATGGGGTGCAGGGCCCAAGCACTTGGGCCATCCTCCACTGCACTCCCGGGCCACAGCAGGGTAGTTCTACTTTTAATATTTTGAGGAACGTCCATGCTGTCTTCCATAATGGCTGTCCTGACTGTATCCACACCAACAGTGTTTTGGGTGAGTATCTGGCAAAGAAGGTCCTTATCCATTTGTTAGTCATCTGTGTGCCAAATACTCCCCCTTGGCAACAGCAGCAAACAAGATGAGTGAGGCCCTGCGCTTACTGAGGATTTGTTCTGGCCAGGACAGGAAGCCATAAATGCGAACAAATAACCAGCCTGGTCTTTATTGCCTTCTGCGCTTCACACGCCAACTACACTCATCCTGCTGTCAAGCCAAATTTTCCATTCCCATCCTGTTCTTTCACACATCTTATTTCTGCATATGCAATTCCTCCTGCTGGAATCTGTCTTCCCTCCCTGCCTCCCTCCCTCCTCTCTTCCCTTCTCCACTTTGCAGATCCCGTCCAATCCTCAATGATTCACACCAAATATCACGTGACCACTCCTTGAGTAATAACATTCCTCCCTCACAAGCAAATTCTTGCTGTTGAATTAGCATTGACCTCTTCGCCTCTTTGCAAGATGTCCTCTCTCCTCTTTTCCACACTGTAAAGCTTAGCACAGAGAATGTCAGAAAGCCCAGCTGCCAAGACTCAAAACAGGGACGATGTAAGCCTTTCCAGCTCTCTGGGACTGCCTTCTCCTTCCTCCCTGTAGACACCTCACACCCCAGCTCATCTCCAACATGTTGAGCCAGGGGCAGGTGTTTGGTGAAGCAGTTAAGATGCAACTTGGAACATCCACATCCCACACTGGAGTGCCCGGGTTTGAGCCCTGTCTCTGCTTTGGATTTGGTTTCACACTAATGCAGGCAGATGTGACAGCTCAAGTACGTGAGTCCCTGCCACCCACATAGGAGACCAAGGTTGAGTTCAGGGCTGCTAGCTTTGGCCTGGCCCAGCCCTGGCTGTTACAGTCATTTGGGGAGTGGAACAGCAGATGGAGGATCTCTGTGTTTGTCTGATCAATCTCTCTCTCTCTCTCTCTGCCTTTCTAATAAATGAAAATCAATAAGTAAAATTTGTTAAAGACGATGTTAATGTCGAGCCATGCAGAGCCCTACCCCATTTCCCCCAAACACAGAGCACGGCTCCAGCCCCCATTTCCACCTTTCACTGTTCAGAACCTACGTGCTCCTAAGGCCTCACACGTAATGAGTACAAAAGAAATGTTGAATGCTTTCACCAAGGGCTAACGCAGTTGCGATGCTTCTGACAGCCTTGCGGTGACTAGGACTTAAAAGCCGACAGGACAGCACTCTGCTTGTTGGCACAGGGTGCTCATGAATCTCAATTTTTCATTAACTTTTTATTTCACTTATTAGCTTCAATTTGTGCTGTTTTGTGATGCATAAAGTATTGGCATTTCTCTGTGTTTCCTGAAATTCTTCTGGAATGTAGACATTCACTGTTAAGTGAATGGGTCTGTCTGCTTCGCTACATTGATCCAAGGGGCTGTCTGAGAATATGTGGAAGTTACAGTGTGATGAGAACAGGGAGGGGGCTCTTAGCAAAGGAAAAAAAAGAAGTAACATGAGCATTGTATTTGTAACTTCCTACAAGCCTGTAATTATTTCCAAATAAAAGTTAAGGTGTGGGCACTGTGGCTTAGCAGGTAAAGCTGCTGCTTGCAGCACCCGCGTCCCGTATGGGCACTGCTTGAAGTCCCCTGTTGCTGCACTTCGATCCAGCTCATTGTTACTGCTCCTGGGAAAGCTGCAGAAGATGCCCCCAAGTGCTTGGGCCCCTGCACCCACGTGGGAGACGGGGAAGAAGCTCCTGGCTGCTGGCTCCTGGCTTCAGCCTGGCCCAGCATCAGCTGTTGCTGTCATTTGGGGAGTGAACCAGAGAACTGAAGATCTCTCTCTGTCTCTCCTCTCTCTGTAACTCTGCCTTTCAAATACATAAATCTTTTTTTTTTAAAGTTAAAGGAAATTTGAAGGAAAAGTAGACTATTATGATTTTGCTATAGATTTCTACATTATCTCACAGTTTATCTAGGTGTCCATTTTTCCCTGTCTAGAATACTATCCTGAAAATGGATGCATAACATTCAACTGGGGCTACAGGTGCCTGACCTAAAATATCAATAAGTTGACATTTTCTAAATTAAACTACATGTTTAAGGGCTTTCCGATGATTAATTATAATATGAAGATGAGCAATATCCTATAAGCTAATCTCTACACTGAATGTTAACTGGCCTGAGCACTTGTAAACTGTGTGTCCCACGGCTGCACTCCCTGAGCCTGTGAACTTTATCCATTTCACCAGAGTCCTGTGCATTGTGCTCCTCCACCCCATGGTGGCTCAGTGTCACCACCTGCTCTATAAACTAGGGATCAAACGAAATCCATTTTCAGGAGATATGAAGATTCTAATTCAAGCAAAACGCTGCTCCCAGCTATTGAAATAATCTGTGGTTGCACAATGATTTGACTTACAGATGCTAAAAGTTAAAAAAAATCCTTATGTGTTTCTGAGAGAAGAAAAACTCGAATTTCATCAATTAATAAGTCTGATCCATTTTATACAAGCTTTTATCAAAGTTTTGTAGTTATAAAATTGCCTTAAAATAATAACCTTGAATTTATTTAAAATTTGTGATCCAAACTAGAGGAACTGGCCATATTTAACTGTACTAACCTGACCAGTCTTGTTGTGTTAGGGTCGAGAAACGTCCACCGCCCCAGGAACGACTCCAAGAGACACTCTCATGCAATCAGCAAGGGGTTTATTCAGACCAGCATTCTGGGGCTCTCTGAACACGCAGGAACAGAGCAGCCCCGAGAAGTCAAGGGTCAGGGTTTTTATAGGGTTTTCAGAGACATTCCACACATTATGGTACCATTTAGCAAATCATCTCACACCGAGGGAAGCTCATTAGCAAATCATCTCACACCGCGGGAAACTCAAAGCACGTGCGGGGAGTTCAAAGGCCATCTCCTGCAAGGGTTACACAGCTTCAGCCCCTTATCCTCACACAGGTGCAGCAGTAAAGATAAGGAACCGAAACTATACAACCCCCGCCCCACAGGGTTTCAGCTTTGGGGAAGGAGGTTTGGGCCTGCAATTTTCTAGCTGAATTCTTCAGTTGGTATATATAAATATATATATTTTTTGCTTTAAAGATCTTTGCTGTAATCTAATCAATGGTGGCAAACGTCAGAGTACTGGATTCCTCTGGAGCAGTACAGGTCTGATAGAGGCATGAGGGAGCTGGGGACAGCGTAGGGCCAGGGGAGCGGCAATTATGCTTTATTGGATCTGCCAGTGTTTGTGTGTGTGCACACATATCCCTGTGCGTGAGCACTTCAAAACCTTCATAAGAAGCCAGCATTGCGGTGTAACAGGTTAAGCTGCCACCTGCAGCACCGGCATCCCAAATGGGTGCTGGTTCAAGTCCCACATGTTCCATTTCCGATCCAGCTCCCTGCTAATGTGCCTCTGAAAACCAGCAGAGAATGGCCCAAGTCCTTGGGCCCCTGGACCTACATGGGAAACCCAGATGAGACTCCTGGCTCCTGGCTTCAGCCTGGCCCAGTCCTGGCTGTTGCAGCCATCTGGGGAGTGAACCAGCAGATGGAAGATCTTGTTCTCTGGTTCTCCCTCTCTCTCTTTGTAACTCTGCCTTTCATATAAATGTCAATTTTTAAAACTTCATGAAAATAAAATTAAAGGTAAGTTTATTTTGGTACAAAAAGTTTTTGAAATCCATAATTTTTTTCATAATATATCTTCCTTGAACTCTTTAAAGTCCTCTTTATGCAAGGATTTCAAATTTTTTGCAACAAAATAAAATTCCTCTTTATATTAAATTTTCCACCAACTATTTGAAGTACTCTCATGTATATGTGTGTGCACATGTGTACGTGTGTGCACTTATTAAACTGAACATTTAGAGTTGCATGATCTTTTATGTGTATTGTACCCAGTAAAAAAGAATAAAAAATCATTTTAAGAGAGGATATTATTTTATTTTTAATGTTCATCTCTTTCTACTAAATAATGTATTTCACTGTGAGAAAACTTTGGAAAAGATAAACAAGTATCAAAAATTACAATCATTTCTAATCAATCCACCCAGAATAACTTGGCATTAGAATAAAAGACAGCTGCCACTGGCAAGCTCATTACCAGCACCGTCAAGTCTAGCACCAACACGGGAAGCTGTCCCACAGACAGCTGCCCCCACCCCTGATGGTGACGAATGAGCCCAGTCACTGCGCTGCTCCCAACCAAGAGCAGCGTACGACCTTGTCATTTGCCCTCTGATGGGCTTGTGCTCTGACTGCTGTAGTCCCTGAAATCATCCACAGAGGCTGTGACCCCACACTGGGGGCCAGGGGCCGGAAAGGGCACTCGGCCACGTCCAGCTTTGGTTCCATTGCCTCGCAACCCCCTGTCCATCTTGGGGGTGTCAAGAGCAGCACGCTGGGCCGAATGGATTGCATTCTGTGTTCTCTGGCCGAGTTCACACACAGTTGGAGTCACAGTCTTGTGACGTAGCAGCACGCTCTCCCAGGTAAAGCAAACATGAATAATCTAACCATCAACTGGAGGCGGACGCTGGCCCTGACTCACGGAGATTTGCAGAGGTGAGCTCTGGACTGAAAAATAGGACCGGAAGTGGGGCTCAGAGCTAACACACGGAAGCCTCTGCCCCTTGCAGGCACACTGCCAAGTCCTTTGCAGACCCTCAGGCTCTTTAGTCCTCCTGATAACCCCCTAAAGACAGTGCTGTTGTTGGCCCATTTCACAGATAAGGGACTTGAGACAGGTGCACCTCCAAGGGCCAGGAGACATTAAAGGACAACATGAAATTGCTCCAGTTTTCCTTCCTGTTTTGCTAGATTTTTCCCAAGTCCCTCCCATACAGTTAATCCAAGGAAGAAATCAGCCATTTGGGCATATCCAAATCCTTTCTCAAAACTTCCTCAGCTAGTAGGGCAAGTCTCTCTGAATCCCTCCTCTCCCAGGGAAAACTGCATCACTCTAAATGCCGTCTAGGTGTGCATCAGAAGATCTAGGAAGCCTTTGTGAGAGCTTGTTGGTGGCATGTGTCATCGACTCATTAAGAGGAGGAAGTTGAGTCACAGGGAGGAAATATGACTGAGGTTGAGTTACAAGTAAAAACTCTGCTCTGGGTTTCATTTGGGCCACGCCTGCTTTTCAAAGTCAAGGACAAGAGCAAAGCAAGTTTCCCCCAAACACATACTGGTACCCAGCCAAAGCCGCGATCTGGCTAACAGGGGAGTGGGGCAAAGCTGACGGGCCATTTGCATTCCAGCGCTTTTCCACTTACCGCTCTAGACCTCTCCCTGCTGTGAAGTCGGCTGTGAAGTCTCGGGAAACTCCTTCTCCTCACTGTGAGCGCTGGTTGTCTTCACTCACTATCCCCAAAAAAGACTGTCGGCCAAGACAGCCCAGATGCAGCCTGTGGAGCCGAAGCTGAGGCTACCGGTCAAGGTCTTGGTCATGCTTCTGGCCCACTTTCCTCTTTCCTAAGGACCCACTTAGCTCAGACTGTGTCCTAATCCAGCCCCCGCGTTACTGGCTTGGACTACCTGGGCCCTTGATTTTGTTCCACCCTGCAACACCATCCCATAAAGCCCAGAGCTTTAGGGCAGCACCATGTTCTGCTCGGAGCTTTAGGGAAGCCCTGTTCTGCTCAGATGACCAGGACCAGCTGTCCCTGAAACCTGCAGCACAGTGCTGGTCTCAGTGCTCTCAGCCCCTCCATTCTGGGCCACTGATGCTCACTCATGGTTTAAAACTACTGCCTCCCAGCCTAGCGGGAGTACATAGCAGGTAGAGTCGCCACCTGCATTGCCGACTTTTCATGTCCCTGCTGCTCCACTTCCAGTGCCACGCCCTGATGAAGGCCTGGGAAAAGCAGCAGAAGATGGCCCAAGTACATACACTCCCTTTTTTTTTTTTTTACAGGCAGAGTGGACAGTGAGAGAGAGAGACAGAGAGAAGGTCTTCCTTTGCCGTTGATTGACCCTCCAATGGCCGCCGCAGCCGGCGCACCGCGCTGATCCAAAGGCAGGAGCCAGGTGCTTATCCTGGTCTCCCATGGGGTGCAGGGCCCAAGCACTTGGGCCATCCTCCACTGCACTCCCTGGCCACAGCAGAGAGCTGGCCTGGAAGAGGAGCAGCCAGGACAGAATCTGGCGCCCTGACCGGGACTAGAACCTGGTGTGCCAGCGCCGCTAGGCGGAGGATTAGCCTAGTGAGCCGCGGTGTCGGCCAAGTACACACACTCCTACACCAATATGGGAGACCTGGATGAAGCTCCCGGCTCCTGACTCTAGCCTGGCCCACTCGGGCCTTTGCACCCATTTGGGGAGTGAACCAGCAGATGGAAGGTCTCTCTCTCTCTCTCTCTCTCTCTCTCTCTCCCTCTCTAACTCTGACTTTAAAACATTAAATAATTTTTTTAAAAAATATACTACCTTACAGGATGTGTGTGTGCCACGCCTCATGGGGCCATGTCAGGCTCCGTCCCCTATGAGAATGTCAGCAAAATCTTGCTGCCACCAGCTACCATGATGGACTTGCTCTGGGGTCCCACTGACCCCAGTAGGAGCACCCCAAATAGCCATGCTGGTGCAGAAATATCAGCTGCAAACTCGGGCCTCCACTCAGCCTCACACTGCAGCTGGTCTCCGAGTCCACATCAACCTGTTCCCCTACCTGGCTGCCTCCAGGTGGCCTTTCCTCACCTTGGGTTCTTTTTAAGATTTATTTGTTGTTTACATAGTTGGAAAGGCACGGCAGCAGCAGAGTTTTTAAATGGCGGCAAGAGCCTTGTGTTTTTACCTTCTGGATCCCCAGCGAGTCTCAGCCCAGCTGCGGTCAACTTAACCTGGCATCTGTCTTAGTCTGTTTTCTGTTACTATAATGGAATACCTGTGGCCGGGCACTTTATAAAGAACTGAGGGCTGTTGGAGCTCACAGTCTTGAAGGCTGAATGTCCAAGTTCAGATGGCTCCATCTGCTCAGCTCTGGCAGAGGCCACATGGCAGGTGGCATCACCTGGCAGGAGCCCACCTGGAAGAGGTTGGGCAGCAAGACAGGAAGCCAGAGAGCATCAGGGGCTAGGCTCACTATTTTCACAACAATCTACTCTAACAAGAACCCGCTTCTCTCTGTCTCTCCATCTCTGTAACTTGTACCTCTCAAATAAATAAATAAAATATTTTTTAAAAGGGGAGGGGGGCCGGCACTGTTATGTAGTGGGCTTAGCCTCTGGCTGCAATGCTGGCATCCCCTATGGGCCCCGGTTCTAGTCCCGGCTGCTCCACTTCCGATCCAGCTCTCTGCTGTGGCCTGGGAAAGCAGTAGAAGATGGCTCAAGTCCTTGGGCCCCTGCACCTGCATGGGAGACCCGGAAGAAACTCCTGGCTCCTGGCTTTTAATTGGCCCAGCTCCAGCCGTGGCAGCCATTTGGGGAGTGAATCAGCAGATGGAAGACCTCTCACCTCTGTCTCTCCATCTTTCTGTCTGTAAATTTACCTCTCAAATAAATAAATAAAATATTTAAAAAATTAATTCACTCACTCTAACAAATCAGCACTGGGGCTGGCACTGTGGCGTTGTAGGTTAAACCTCTGCCTGCCGTGCCAGCATCCCATATGGGCAGAAGTTCAGGTCTCAGCTGCTCCACTTCTGGTCCAGCTCTCTGCTATGGCCTGAGAAAGCAGTAGAAGATGGCCCATGTCCTTGGCCCCCTGCACCCGCATGGGAGATCCGGAAGAAGCTCCTGGCTTCAGATCAGCCCAGCTCTGTGCATTATTATTTTTTAAAAAAGATTTATTTATTTATTTGAAAGAGTTACACAGAGAGAGAAGAAGAGGCAGAGAGAGAGAGAGAGAGAGAGGTCTTCTATCTGCTGGTTCACTCCCCAATTGGCCGCAATGGCTGGATCTGTGCCGATCTGAAGCAGTGCTAATCTCTTTCTTGGGTAATCTCCCTTGACCTTGCAGCAGGTCCCACCTCTTAAAGGCGCCACCACCTCAGCGTTGTCACAGTGAGACCAGGCTTCTGGTACATCAGCCTCTGGGGAATAACCACCGCCAAACCACAGCAGCACCTTGAGGGTTCACCTGTTACAGCCACCTCGAGCATACAAAATGCACACCAGGGTCAGGCAGACGATGGCAGAGACCTCTTTGCAGAGCAAAGTTGTTTCTAACAAACTTAAATGCCATTTTTTTCTCATCAATAAGACTGATCAGTCTTATTATTACTCTCATCCGAGGTCTTTGAATGGTTCTTTCCAGCCTAAAATCTATAAATGCATGTCCACTAGAGTAAGAGGCCTCCTAGTGAAATTCTCTGAAGGAGGCTGACCATGACCAACAGAACATTGTGGAAGTGACAATGTGACTGCCAAGGCGAGGTCGTAAACCAGTAACTGCCTTGGCTGCTGCTTGCTCTGGGGAAAGCCATCCACCCCATCGAAAGGACACTCAGGCAGCCTTAGCTGAAAGAGGGGCCTGCAAAAAAAAAGGAACTGGGGCCTCCAGCAGGCACCCAGGTGCCACCTGCCAGCCCTGTGGGTGCGCCATGCTGAAATGGACCCTCCAGTCCCAGTCAGTCCTCAGGTGCTGCAGCCCAGCCACCATCCAGCAACCCCATGAGAGATTCCAAAGTAGAATGGAGCCACCCCCTAATTCCTGACCTGCAGAGGCTGTGAGAAGCAATACAATTTCCAGCCACAACCAACTAGGATAACTCACAATGAGGAACGACTCTCTATCAGAGGAGGCTTCTCCAGTTTTCCCCACATCCCTGTCCTGCGCAGGCATACATGGACATCCACACGCATACTTTCTAGGTTGACTTTTGATTTTGAGGTCCTTGTAGATTCCCATGAAGTTGGGAGAGATCCCATGCACCCTTTATCTCATTTCTCCCAATGGCAGCACCCTGCAGAACTGCCTTATGCTGTCATCAGTAGGACACTGATATTGATGCAGTCAGGAGTGTGTCACCTCCCTCCTGACACCCCCATGCTTAATCTCTGGCAACCACCATCTGTGTTCCACTGCCACAGTATCATCATTTTGAGAAAACCATATACATGGAGTCACACATTAGGTAAACTTTTCAGATTGTCTCCTGGCATTCAGTGCGATTCTCTGGGAACCAGGTGGGTTGTTCTATGCAACGATAGTCCATTTCCATTGTTGACTAGTGTCCCACACAAGCTGTGGATGTACCAACAGCTTGTCCAAACTCTCACTCAGTGGGTTGTTCCCAGTTTGGAGCTGTTATGAATAAAGCTTCCGTGAACATTCGTGCACAGATTTTTGTGTGAGCCTAAATGATCACATCTCTGAGCTAAATGCCCAAGCGTGGAACTGCCGGTTCAAACGGTAGCTGCATTTTTCAGTTTTATAAGAAATTACCCGTGATCAGAAGATACCCTCGCAAAGACACTGAGGTCCTAATCCTGCTTAGGAGACCGGGAAGCTGTGATGAAGCTGAGGGTCTTGACACAGCGAGATGGTTCTGGATGTTGAGGCGGGCCACCAGTGTAACTGCAAATGTCCCGGCCAGAGGAAACTTGGCCTACAGGTGAGAAAAAGGCGACGGGACAATGGAAGCAGAGCCTGCAGTGGTGTGACCACAAGTCAAGGCGTGCTGGAGCCACAGGCCTGGAGCTGCAGACATGTGTATTCTTCCCTGGAGGCTCTGGAACACATCGGCCCTGCAGACACCTTGATTTCGGCCCTGCAAGGCGCAGGTAAGAATCTCTGAACCCCAGAACAGTATGACAATGAGTCTGTGCTGTTTTAAAGTACTGCATGTGATCAGCAACGGGAAACGAATACACTGCCCAGTGTTTTTGTTCTGGGTGCTAGTGGGTCCAGAGAGCGGAGGCTGAGTGTTACCCTAAACAGTCACGTTGTTTCCAGTGTAGCTGTACCATGTCATGTTCCCATCCACAACGCACGTGCAGGGGCAGGCGTCAGTCTAGCAGTTAGGATGCCTGCATCCAACACGGAAGGGCTTGCATTCAGGACCCAGCTGCAGCTCCTGATCATACAGACTCTAAGAAGCACAGTGATGACTCATGTAGCTGGATCCCTGCCACTCAAACAGGAGACGTGAGCTGAGCTCCTGGCTCAGCCCTTCCCCCTCCCCCAACTCCCAGCCTTTGCAGGCATTTAGGGAATGAACTAACACATGAGGTCTCCCTCTCCCTCCCTCCCTCCTCTCTGCCTCTCAAATAAATAAGTAAAACATTTTTGGACAAATTTGCTGTTCTGGCAATTTTATTTAACCATTCTGATAGGCATATAGTGGTTTCTCTTCATGCTATTAATTTTCATTTCCTTTGTGGCTATAGACATGGAACATACTTTCATGTGTTTATTTGCTTTTAATGAAGTGCCTAGCATGTCCCTGTCCATTTCCTAGTTGATTTTTTCTTACTCTTTTTATTATTTATTATTTATATATTATTTCTAGCTTATTATTACGCAATGTTTATTACTATTTTGGTACTGAATTTTTGAGAATTTTTAACAGCTTCTAGATATTAGCCATTTGTTGGATATGGACATGGACATGTGGTTTCCAAATATTTTTTCTCACTTTGTAGTTGGCCTTTTCTTCTCATTAAAAAAGTATTTGCGGGGACCAGCGTTGTGGCACAGTGGGTGAAGCCACTTCCTGTGATGCTGCCATCCCACATGGGCACCAGTTTGAGTCCCGGCTGCTCCACTTCCAATCCGCTCCCTGCTAATGTGCCTGGGAAAGCAGCGGAGGAGGGCCCAACTGCTTGGACTTCTGCTACCCACGTGGGAGACCTGGATGAAACTCCTGGCTTTGACCTGGCCCAGTCCTGGCCATTGCAGCCATTTAGGGAGTGAACTAGGGGATGGAAGGACTTTCTCTCTGTGTGTCTCTCCCTTTCTCTCTCTCTCTCTCTCTCTCTCTCTCTCTCTCCCTCCCTTCCTCTCTCTGTAGTCTTGACTTTCAAATAAATAAATCTTTAAAAATAAAAAAGTATTTACAGAATAAAATTTTGATAAGGTCAGATTCATCATTTGTTCCTTATATGGATTGTACTTTTCATGTCATTTCGAAGGACTCTGACTTACCCTAAATTCCAAAGATATTTTCTTGTCTTCTTTTTTCTAGGAGTTGTATAATTTACATTTTACCTTTATGTCTGTGATTCATTTTGAATTAATTTTTGTACAAGTTCTGAGATTTAGGTCAAGTTTTTTTTTTTATTTTTGGCCTGTGGATACAGTAATTCTTCCCACTTTATCCTTCATTTTTAAGTATTCTGGGGGAGGGCAGTCTGTACCTTCCATATAAGTGTTAGAACAAGCTTGTCATTGTCTATAAAATACCTTGTGGGGATTTTGATAGGAATTGCATTACAACTGTAGATTGGAGTGGGCATTTGGTGCTGTAGCTAAGCTGCCTCTCGGGATACCTGAATTCCCTATTGCAGACCCGGTTCAAGTCTCAGATACCTTGCTTCCAATCCAGACTCCTGCTAATGAACACCCTGGTAGCTAGTGGGGGATGGCCCAAGTACTCGGGTCCCTGCCACCCACGTGGCAGATCGAGATTCAGTTCTGGATTCCTAGCTTTAGGCTGGCCCAGCCGTGGCTCTTGCAAGCATTTGGGGAGTAAACCAGCCAGCAATTGGAAGATTTCTGTATGTATTTTAAATAAAATGAAAATAAACATTTTTATTAAAAAAAAAACCTACAGATCAATTTTGGGAGAATTGGCATGTTTCATCAGTGATGAATCTGTACGCTTTTGTTTAATAATTTTTTTAGCTTTTTTTTATTTGACAGATAGAGTTAGACAGTGAGAGAGAGAGACAGAGTTATAGACAGTGAGAGAGAGACAGAGAGAGAAAAGTCTTCCTTCTGTTGGTTCACCCCCCAAATGGCCACCATGGCCGGCACGCCAATCCAAAGCCAGGAGCCAGGTGCTTCCTCCTGGTCTCCCATGTAGGTGCAGGCACCCAAGCACTTGGGCCATCCTCCACTGCACTTCCGGGCCACAGCAGAGAGCTGGACTCGAAGAGGAGCAATCGGGACTAGAACCCGGCGCCCATATGGGATGCTGGTGCTGCAGGCGCAGGATTAACCAAGTGAGCCACGGCACCGGCCCCTGTTTAATAATTTTGACTTCTTTCATCAGCATTTTGTAACTTTTAGCATGCATGGCCTCTACACTTTTGTTGGGTTTAGACTTGAGTAACTCATTTGCACTGCTGTGATTGTAAATGTTGTTCACTAATTTCAGTTTCCACATGTTTGGTGTCAGTGTTTAGAAATGAGATTGATTTTGGTGTCAACAGGTTTTCTGCTCCTGGTCTTGGAAGGAAAGCATCCAGTTTTCACTGTTAAGGGTGATGTTAGCTGTGGGGCTTTTGTAAATACCTTTTATCAACTGAGAAAATTCTCGCTTGTCTCAGTCCATTTTCTGTTGCTACAACAGAGTGCCTGGGCCAGGTGATTTATAGAGAGTATGAGTGAGTGTGGCTCACAGCTCTGGAGGCTGGGCTGTCCAGGAACACAGCGCTGGCACCTGGAGAGGACGTCCTGCTGCATCATCCATCACCTGGCAGGGGCATCCCATGGTGAGACAGAGCCGGTGCCAGCTCAGGTCGCTCATCCTCTTCTTATAGAGCCACCAACTGAGGCCACCAGGGAGGCCCCAGCCCTATGATCTCATCTAACCCTAATCATCTCTCAGAGACCCAATCTCTACGAACACAGGAATCTGGATATGAGGTTTCCAACTCATGAACTTCGGGCAGACACATTCAAACCTTAGCACCCCTACTATTGGTTTATTAAGAGTTTCTATAGTGAATGAGTGTTGAACTTGGCAATTGCTTTTTCTACATCAATTGACATGATCATATGATTTTTCTCATTGAGACGATTGATTATGTTGATCGATTTGCAAATGTTGAACAAAGCTTAAATATCTGGAGTAAATCCTCCGTTGGTCATGGTATTTAATTATTTTTATTTATTGTGGATTTTATTTGATCATGTTTTGCTGAAAATTTGCATATAGGTTCATGAAAGATATTTCTCTTTCCTTTTATCTTTGTTGGTATATATTATTTGGTTTTGGTATCAGGGTAATACTACTCCCATAAAATGACTTGGGACATGTTCCCTCTTCCATTTTCTGGAACAGATTAACTAAAAGGGGTGTTAATTCTTTAAATGATCAGTAAAATTCTCCAGTGAAACCATCTGGATCTGGATATTTCTTTTTGGAGAGCTTTTTAATTACAAACTCAATTTCTTTAATGGTTATAAAACTGTTAAGATTGTCTCTTTCATCTTGGTTGATTTGAGGTAGTTAGTGGTTTAAAGAAATTGGAATTTATGAGCATAAAGTTGTTCACAGAATTCCCTTATTTTTCTTTTAATGGCTGCAGAATGTTTAGATAGTTCTAGTTCATTCCTGCTATGAGTGATTTGTGTCTTGTCTCTTCTTATCTTTGCCCATCTTTTTAGGCTTATCAATTCTACTTCCTTTGCTAACATATCGTATTTTGATATCGTGGATTTTTTTTTCTATCGAGCTCCTGTTTTTATTTTTGTTATTTCCTTCCTTCTGCTTGTTTTTTACTTCTATTTTAGTTTCTTGAGCCAATTAGATTATTGGCTAGAGAACTTTTCTCTCTCCTAATGTGACAATTTGGAACCATAAATTTCCCTCCCAACTCTGTACCAGCCCTGTCCCACATATTTCAATACATTGTAGTTGCATTCTCATTCAGTAACACATGTTTTAAATTTCCTGGGAACTTCTCCTTGTCCTATAGTTTATTTGTAGCCATGCTTCATTTCTAAGAGTTAGGAGATTTTCTTGTTGTGTTTCCATTATTGATTTCTAATAATTCCATTTTAAATTTAATTCCATCATTGTCAGAGAACAGACTCTGTGAGACTTTAGTTACTTCAAATTTTGTTAGATTTGTTTCATGCAACATGTGCTTCATGGACACTTGAAAAGAAGGTTTGTTCTCTGGTTTCATGGCCGGCTCTGTCTGTGTGTTAGATCCTATTGGTTGATCCTATGAGTCAGTTCTTGTATATCCTTAACTGCTTTTCCATCTAGCAGATCTAGAAGTTGCTTGCAGTGGGTTACCGACATCTGGAACTATGCTTGTGGGTATATACAAACATCTTTGTCATTGTTTCTGATACAAGAATGAGTTTGTGTTACATATTCTGTGCTGCATCCTGCTATTCTCACCCAACAGTGTCCTGTGAAAACCTCTTCAAACCGATCATTGTATTAGGATTCTAATTGTACTAGGACTCACTTTGTTAAATGGCTGCATATTATTCAATGGTGTAAATGCACCAGAACGGATTCTACTATTGTCTAGTGGGACATTCACTTTGGTGATGGATGATGGATTCCCAGCTGTGATTCCACTGGTCTTTGCAGAGTGATTTTTGGTTTTGGTGATGGAGGTTGATGACTGGAAACTCCAAGTTGTTGAGCTGCTTACAATAGGCAGCAGGGGCTGGGGAGGAGGTAGAAGTGAATTCCCACTGAGCCTTGTGATAAAACAAAGTGTGGCTTTGGAAACTGTCAACTGCTGGACTTGTAGACTGTAACAAGCGAGAAGTAAGAAAGCCCTGCCATCCTTTCTTGACAAAAGAGAAGCTGTATCTCTGACAAAGGTCAAGTTCTCTCTCAGCAGTATGGACATGTGAACTAAAGGCCCAGGTTTATTCTTAGGGCTGGACCAGGTTCTGAAACTAGAGTATATACTGACCCTGGCCAAACCCATAATTCCGCCCTATTCTTTACTACGAGCAGGGTCTCTTAGACCTAATTTACAGAGCAGAATATAAACAAATGAGAGAATCTGGGATATGGCAGAATGATGGCAGCAGAGGAGAGAAAAGTAAGGTTGGCAGAGAGAAGGCCAAGGGCAAACATCTCTTTGGTTATCTCAAAGATGGCTCTGGTGAGGAAGCAGCTGGGCTCTGCAGGGCTCGAGAGGGCCAGGGTCGGCCTGTGGGGTGGGGGGAGTAGGTCAGCATGTGCAGAGCACAGTGGCCAGCAATGGGCTGGTCACTCCACTCAGCAGGGGGCCACTGAAGGAACTAGAGCAGAGCCAAGCTTCTACACCCATGTGGGTCGGGACCAAGTCACAAATGCCCACAGCTGTCTGGTGTCATGCTTCTCTCTGACCATCCCAGTGTGTGCTGTGCCCTCGGCCAATGCCACGCTCAGCCCCACTCCAAAGAGCTCACTCTGCATCTCCTTCAGAGACCCCCAGCTCTCCACCCACCCAGCCTGGATACCTCCCCACCTCCTTCATGAAGCCTTTGCTGATAGCCACAGCCCACTATAATAGCTCTTCCCACACATAATCAGTACATTGTGGAACATGAGATTTTTGTTTTACTTCTAAAATGGGGCAGCTCTTTCTGTTCTGCAGGCTCCCAAGTTCCTTTTAGACAATCACCCCTCTCCTTTTCACAACCCCAAACACCTTGCACAGCACAGGGTACACCATGAGCCCTCAAAACCTACTTGTTGCGCAGTTCATTTCCCTGTTCTGTTTTCTATGCCCATGGCTTTCATTAGAGGCAGCAGTACGTGGAACTGTTAGGCGTTTAGCTTTCTGTTTGGAAGTGTCCCTGTGAAATTTGTCCATACAGTATTTTAACCTAATAATGATCTCTCATGGTGCTCATTAAAATGAGTTTTACTGAAACCCTCCTGTAATTAGCTTTAAAGAGAAAGAAAACAGAATTCACGGGTCTGCTAACAATGCTTCCCATGCACGGAACAGCCTGTAAAGACTCTATGTGGGCTCTGACCCCCGTGCATTCCAGTTCATAGCAGGAGCAATTGTCAAGGAATTTGCAAAGAGCACCGAATTCAAAACAGGCCTCTTTGGAGTCACTTTCTTAATCCCAACAGTACATAAAGAGGCCCCAAGGTCACCTTCTTAAGTGGTCACTTCTGATCCGTCCATTGCCCCGGGCCCTACAGCCACCCTTACCTCTCCGTCTTCACATACCAGGAGTTGGTCACAGGCTCTGTTCCAAGGCAGTGTTGGGCAGAGCTGGCTGCTGTGGTTTGAGCACCATCTGTCCCCTCTGAAACGCCTGCTGGAGTTTCGTGGCCATTGCCACGCTGCTGGGAGGCGGGGCCCAGAGGGAGGAGTCTGGGTCACGAGGGCAGAGCCCTCTTGAACAAACCAATGCCGTCCAGCAGGAATGAGTGATCTCTGGAGTGGCTACTTTGACAGCAGGGGCCATGAAGGAGGTCCCTCTTCGTCTTTGTTTTCACACCCCCACTCCACCTGCCCTTCTGCTTTCTGCCACGAGCTGACGTGATGCAGCACGAGGCCCTCCTCCCCATGAACCATGAGACAAAATAAATCTCATTTCTCTATATTTTACCCATTTCTGGCATTCTGTTACAACAGAAAATGGACTAAGGGCTGGCTGACCACCTCTTTCCCACAAACCTTAGTCAGCTCAGGCTACTCTACCAAACACACCCTAGACCAGGCAGCATAAACAGCAGGCGTCTGTGGCTCACAGCTCTGGAGTCTGGACGTCCAAGATGAAGGTGCTGGCAGCCGCTCGGTCGGGCAAAGGCCCCCTTCCAAGTGTGCCGACGGCTGTACACACACGGCAGAAAGATGGGGCGGATGCGCCCTGCAGATTTTCCAGAAGGGCAGTAATCCTGTTCACGCTCTCAAGACTTGTCACCTCCCAAATGCCATCATGTTGGTGAGGATCTTCAGCAGTGAATTTGGGGAGGGCACAAACCTCCACTCCACGGCGTATCACATGCCACAGTCCAGGCCTTGTATCACATACATGTAAACCTCTCTGGGTTATGGTTTCCTTGAGAGCAGGGGCCATTTAATTCATTTGAACTCTTAGGGGCCCCAGCACCAGGTACTCACTCAATATGGGCTGAACTGGTAAATGCAAACAGACACACAGAGCCGTGGATGCCCTAGCAGTTTGAGTCGCTTGTGGCCCGGGAACAGAAGAGCAGGAGGGAGCAAATGCTTATGTGGGCTGAGGTCTGAAGGCTGAAGGCCAAAGTGGGCTGTAGAAAAGAGACCCTATGGAGGGAGTGAGTCAGGGCCCGGGGGGGGGGGGGGGGCGGGGGCGGGGAGGACAAGTAGCTCTGTGTAATTGGATTACTGCGGGGCAGGAGACGAGGCTCAAGAACAAAAAGGAGGTCAAACTGACAGTTTTTATACTCATAATAAAGAAAGAATCTGGGTGGAATCTGGCAAGCAAGGCAAACCACAAGGAACCTTTAATCAGGAAGATGAAAGACATGCACTTTAGAAAAACAATTCACCACACGCCCAGAAAAAGGCAAAAGATACACATTTATCTTAATAAGCATAAGATTAAAAAAACCTTGATAAAAATCCAGCAACCATTTCAGATTTTAGGAAAATGTTTGCCAACTAGATCAGAGGAAAACTTTGTTAACTTCTAAAAGTGTGTATGACAGCAAATATCCTGCCCTGGGTCAATACAGAAGGATTCACTTTGTAGCCAGGAGCAAGTAGGAACCTTTGCCAATAGAATGGATCATTGTGCTCAAGGTGCCAGCCAAAGCTGTAAGAAGAGGATTAATATTAGCCAACACTTATTATCCACTCAGCAACAGGGTTTTCCCAAATGGAAGTAAAATATAGAAGAATGTTCACTATTTTATCACTGCTTGTGAGAAATCAGAAACTATCTACGTGTCCATCAGCAAGAAACTGAATACATTTTAGTCCATCCATGGTTGGAAGACCAAGTGAACACCAAAAAGAATGAAGCAGAATTATAGGTCCTCGTATTGGAAGATCTCCCAGGCACATTAAATGAAAACAGCAAGCCACTGAACAGCACGTGGCCATGTGGAATGTTTTGCTTTGATCAACAGAGAGAAGAAACAGGCTGTGAGAAGAGACCAAGATGATGGATGTGAGACTGTTTAGGATCCCAGAGAGTCTATGGGGACCTAATGGCAGGTCCCGGCCTCATGAAATTTCCCTCCCTTCATCATAACCAGGAGCGAATTCCCCACGTATAGAACTGATTCAGAGCTCAGGGGGCAGATGTTTGCTCACTCCCTACCCACTCCCAGCCCCCAGGTCCAGGGCCAGGCAGAACAAACAGCACCAAGACTCTCTTTCCCCTGCCACCAACTCTTAGGTGTCCCTGCTGCTGAGTGGGCTGGGGAAGACCAGAGGGGCCCAGACTGAGACTTAGGGAAGGAGAAGAAGTAAGAAGAGGCATGCTAAGGCCTGGATGGTGAACGGGCTCATAGGCGTCCAACAGAGTATAGCCCAGCAACCCAGGGAGCAGCTGTGTGCTTGCTGTGCACCCGAGTGCCTGTGCAGCCTGCAGAAGGGAGCATGGGCTGAGGTGAGAGGTCCACCAATGCCAGCACGTTCCCTAGGGGATGAGGAAACACACAGAAGCCTTCATCCTTAACTTCACCTTGTCCCTCTCTGAGAGGGACCTCAGTAATCCATGTGAGGGGCTGACTCTTCCAAGCAGAGAACAATCAGAGCTGTCCTGTTTCCCTGGCTCTACCTTGAGAGGTTTATTCTACTCCCTATGTGGTAAAAGCTTTAAGGGGCACAGGGTTACCTCTGCTAGCAACCACTTTATGGGCTAATTCTCCATCAGCAGACCCAGAACCTTCTTTTGACATCTGATATGTTTTAAAGCGGAGGGCTTCCATTTAGACAGGTGGTTGTAGACATTTTTAATATTTGCCAAGTAGAGAGCAACAGTATTAAACACAGCATCGTCAGTCCCTGGAGACGGCCAGAAATTCTATTTAATGAATTGTGATCGGATGAAATGCATCAGAATGACCTCAACAGAGAGCACCTCCAATGTGAGGCTGGGTGAAGGCCAAGTTCCACAGAGTCTGAAGAGGTCACCCAAGGTTAAGTTCTTAATGTTGAGAAGGGACTCTCGGCTTCTTTTTGCCTACTCAGTAGAAGCAGGGGAAGGCACCTCCGAGGGGCTTTCCTGATCCCCTAGAGGGCCTTCACGTTGAAGGCTGGCAGCAGGACAAAAGAGAGCTCTCTGCACATTATGTCTCGGAAAACCTTGGCTTTGGAGGCTTTTGGATATTCCAGTAACTGCTGAGGAGGCAGGCAGCGCGTAGCTCTGACAGACAAGGTGACACAACCACTCGCAATTCCCCTCCTGCAGCTTTGAGAGTCCCCTGAGCGGCCTTTCGGGAGGCTGGAATCAGGGCTGGAAACCCGGATCTTCACTGGATGGCGACAGGACTGCCCAGAGCACACATGCAGCAAGGCAAGCCAAGGCCGAGCCCAGAGTCCACGGATCACAGAGTCCACGGATGCAACGAAGCCTCTGCCACGCGCCCTGGTAAGAGCAGAGGGCAGGCCGGCGCCGCGGCTCAACAGGCTAATCCTCCGCCTTGCGGCGCCGGCACACCGGGTTCTAGTCCCGGTCGGGGTGCCGGATTCTGTCCCGGTTGCCCCTCTTCCAGGCCAGCTCTCTGCTGTGGCCAAGGAGTGCAGTGGAGGGTGGCCCAAGTGTTTGGGCCCTGTACCCCATGGGAGACCAGGATAAGCACCTGGCTCCTGCCATCGGATCAGCATGGTGCGCTGGCTGCGGCGGCCATTGGAGGGTGAACCAAAGGCAAAAGGAAGACCTTTCTCTCTCTCTCTCTCTCTCTCTCTCTCACTGTCCACTCTGCCTGTCAAAAAAAAAAAAAAAAGAGCAGAGGGCAGACCCCAGCCAGAGGCACCCACCAGAGCCAAGGAGAGGCCAGCCGGCTAGCAGCAGCAGCAGCTGCTGTCCTCTTCCCGCAGGCAAGTCAGGTGGAACAGGAGGGTCCAGGTACTCGCAGAACCTTCTCACCGACTCCCCGCGAGGATGAAGATGCACAGCACAGCTTGTATCCAAGGGAACGCAGCACTTGGCCCCTGCATCTGCATCTGGCTGGGGACCAAGCGGTCCAGTGTAACTAGCTCTGCTCTGTTTCTTTACTATCATGACTATCATGATCATACTGTCATGATCACTGGGAAAAGTTACCAGCCCTAGTACTGGGAGGCACAGACTGATGCCCACCCCGGTGGACCATTGTGTGATGTTGTTTTGTTTTTGTGGGGGGGATTGGAGTGACATCACACTGGAAAAATTATGGTTTTACCATTTGTTCACCTCAACTAAGAATCAGTAATAATGAACTTGCAGAACCAAGAGGAGCTGTAAGGCTTGTTCCACTGTGCATTTACACACATACACATACACATGTAGCCAATGCCAACACCCACCCTGTGCACACTCACCCATGCCTCATGTCAACACCTATCCTGTTGGGCAATGGCACACACACACATCACATGGCAACATTCATCCTACTGTGCGGTCTCAAACACATATACCCACGTCAACACCCATCCTACTGTGTGATCACACACCCAGCCATGTCAATATGTATCCTAGTGTGTAGTTACACATATACATGTCAACATCCACCCTATTGTGTGATCACACACCCAGCCATGTCAACAACATATCAATATTCATTCTTCTGTGTAGCCACAAACACGTTCACCCATGTCAACACCCATCCTATCGTGTGATCACACACCCAGCCATGTCAACATGTATCCTAGTGTGTAGTTACACATATACATGTCAACATCCATCCTATTGCAGTCACACACACACACACACACACACACACAAATCAACACCCATCCTTTCGTGCAGTTACATGCATATAACCTAAGTCAACATCTGCACTGTGCACTATCACACACACACAGCTCTCAAATCAACATCCATGTACTCATAGGCTGTCCTATGTTCCATGGCTCCTACTGTGAAGATCTACTGATCCACTGCACATTGTAGATATTTCACAGGAAAGTGCAAAATGTTTCCTTCTCATTATTTTCCAGGAAATATGCCCAGCTGGCCATTTCTTTCCATTGTGTCTGTAATTCTCTTATTTCTGAATTGAATGATAGCACTCCACTTTTTCTTGGGCATATATTTCAAAGATTTATTTATTTTATATGAAAGGCAGAGTTACACTGAGAGAGAAGGAGAGCCAGAGAGAGAGAGAGAGAGAGAGAGATCTCCCATCCACTGATTCACTCTCCAAATAGCCACAACAGCCAGGCCAGCATCCAGGAGCTTCATCCAGGTCTCCCACGTGGGTGCGGGGGCCCAAGGACTTGGGCCATCTTCCACTGCTTTCTCAGGCACATTAGCAGGGAGCTGAATCAAAAGTGGAGCAGCTGGGACTCGAACTGGCACCCAGTGGGATGCTGGCACTGAAGACAGAGGCTTAAAACACTGTGCCACAGCGCCAACCACCTCCTTTGGTATTTTTACTGGAAGTGCTGGCTTCTCCTTGCGGTTCCCTCTGGGTGCTGCTTCCATCTGTGGCTGACTGCTCTGCAAAGAACCCTCGTGGCAGTGTCTGCAAGCTTCGCCAGAGAGCTTTCTGCTGATCCCGCCATGCACGTCTGCGGGCCCCTTTCTCCCAGTCACAGCTCCGTGCTGGAGCAAGGAGCTGTCCTGGTCTTGAAGCCACTCTTTTCACCTCAGCCAGACTCCTGAGCCATAGAGACAGCCCCAGCACAACCAGCCTGCCTCTCCCCACAGCCAGCACACAAGGTCAGCGTGCTGAGCCCAAGTCTCCCTATCCTGGCCAAGCCCAGCCTGACCACTGTTAAGGAGCTGGGACTGGAACCAGCCTGCATGAGGGTGTGCATGTCTGCCTATGAGGCTTCCTGCTCCCAGGACTTTACCTAAATGGTATTTGTCATGTATTCCTTGGAAATAGGGCAATAGTCAAGGGTAAGCCTTGTGGGGAGGCCGAGAGCATCGGCCTGTTCTCTACAGGGTCAAAGTTTCACTAATCATTTATCTGTTAGGAGGATTTTTAAACACGAACATCAAAGAAATGGATGAGATCACTGGGTATTTCTGGAAATGTGATATTTACAATTTTCTCACAAGAAAGAAAACAGCTGCCGCCCAAAGTCATCACAAGTCATCTTCCTGTGATGTGTATGTTGTGTGTATGCATTTGGGGTGTGTGTGTGTGTGTGTGTGGTGGGTGGTGTGTGTGTATGTGTTGTGCAGTGTGTTCATTTAACATTATCTATGCTTGTTTCACATAAAAAGAGACACCACAGGTTTACCTATTCATGTCAAAATTTTCTCAGACTATTTAGACAAAATTTATATGTAGGCAATCCATACTATGAGATTTTTCAAGGCAAATTTTAAGGCACAAAGATCAACATTTAAAGTTCAACTCCACATTAAGGAACCATTTTAAATCTAGAACTAAAACCAAACTCCACCAATTCCACCATGATCCAGTACAACAGACACACAGGCGTTCCTCGGTTGTCAAGGAGTGCCTGTCTGGATAAGCCCATCATAAGCTGCAAACACCTCCCACACACCCTGGCCCAGCAGCACCGTGCCCTGCAGAACCCGGCTGCTCCCTGAGGAGCCCACCGACCCTACGGCTCACTGGGAGCTGCCCTGGCGACTGCCACCACCCAGAGGTGCCAGAGAGAATCCACCTGCAGGATGTGAGCCCAGGAACAACCCAAACTGAACACCCAAGCGTGGTTTCTGCCGAACGCCAAGCCCTTCACACCATCACAAAGTCTTAAGGTCCTAAGCTGGAACCTCACAATTCAAAGATCATCTGTACTCAAATAGCTTTGCTGATGGCTGTTCTGTATGGTCTTTGCTCACAGCTACCAAAACTTAGAGACTGGAAAAAAAGATGTACATATTTTAACAAAAACTAAGTGAAAAAAATAATGAATTTTAGAATAACTGCAATTTACACATACTATAAAGGCAGCAGCAGATTTATAAATAAAATATTTATCCCACCCCAAATATCATCAGATTCTCAAACGAGAGAAAGAAAATTATTTTGAAAGAGTTCTTGTCAAAACGAGGCTTTATCTGGGGGAATAGTTCGCTCCTTTTCTGACTCTTAAAATCTCTTCTAAATAGCTCATCATTTTGATTGCCAGTTAAGGTGTGACACTGTCTGACTGACGGGGTCATGGGCAAAATTTACAAATGGCTTAATCCTGCTCACTCAGTGCTGGTCTCCACGGTCTTAGCAGCTCTGAGCAGTGCTCACTTAACCTCATTGCTTTTAAACTGGGTCTGCCGATTCCTGCCGTAGGCACTTGGGTCACTTGGTGTCCTTTTTTAAGTTCGTGATGTGCTCTAAAGGGGAATCATTCTTTTGGGGGCCCCTTGTGGCCCACACAGTACTGCCTCCTTGTCCCAGCCTCATCCATCGCCCCATTGGGCGGCTCCAAAGCTGAAGCTCAAAGCTGCTCTTGTTTTGGGCCCAGAGACTCTTCCAGAACTAAACACCCAGAACAGGCATTTTGGTCTACTGGTTAAGACGCTGGTTAAGATGCCCACATCCTATTGTGGAGGGTATGGCTCCTGACTCAACTTCCTGCTATTGCAGTAGTGAGAGTTCAAGTGACCAGGTTCCAGCCATCCATGTGGACGACCTGGATTGAGCTCCTGGCTCCTAGTTCGGCCCACTGCCATCATTTGGGGTGAGAAGCAACCAGTGGAAGTTAACCTGTCTCTCTATATCCAACTCTGTCTGCCCCTCTGCCTATCAAATAAATAATTTTTTTAAAAGTAAAAAGATACAGGTGGAATTAGCCTTGCAAAAGAACTGAACATCCCTTCAGGTCCCTGAACTGTTCGTGTCCATCTTTCCTTCCTAACAAGGAGGAGCATGGAACACCAGCAGTAGCCCTGGAAGAGTGGGGCCCTAACCAGTTCTGACTTCAGGGCAATAAGAACTAAAAATGCACACCACCAACATCAATACCTGCTTGTATTTCTACCAACCTGTTAGGTCCAAATATAAAATAGTCTCTAATGGAATTTCAATCAAAATAGTCATTCTTTGCTGTTGGATTTTTCTTTTTTATCAAGGGCATATCTTGTCATTCACCCCCTTAAAATCCGCAAAAGAAAACACAGGTGTCAGGTGTGTGTAGAGGAGTAAAACGATGTCACCAGTGAAGCCAATCTGACCTGCATGCAAAACTCGAGCCGGGTAAGCCGGGGCCTTCCCCTTGTGTGTAACGATGATGGTAGGAAGGACCAATTGTGTATGTTAGAAGCTCTGAATTCTAGAGTGGCTCAGGAATTTTTCCACTTTTAAATTCTAGGTCCTTCCTTAATTAACGTTATGCAATGCTGCTCCAATAATCTGATGTTTCTGAGATGAACAAAACCCACCAGACTCTGCGTTCATCCTGCCTGCCTGCTCTCACGTAACCAGATGAAGTTGAAATGACTTGGAATTATAATTCCCATGTGTAATCTCCTACTCTCACCTGCAAGTAGGTATAGCAAGTATTCCTAGGAGAGAAGAAAATGTATAATGACAGAGAATGTGAATCTTCCATTTGGGGTTTTCCATTTGGGGCTTTCTTTAATTTAGGAAAAAGTCACATCTAAGAGAATAACACATCCTTTTCCCAGGCTCTCAACCTTTGGATCTCATCATTGACGTGCAGTCGTATTATAAAAGGTGCCCATTTCTATCCACCTGACATCATCTGCAGAACATTCGTGAATCAGTAAACACCTCCAGGCTGTGAATTTCCATTCAGTCTCATCATTTTTCAGTAAAACAAGTTCATCGTTTTCGACTCAACAGTGTGAGGATTTGCACATGTGTGCCAACAGAGGGCCATGTGATAATCTGAATCCTACAGGCACACGAGAAATAATCCTTTCCTGTCTGGTCTCCTCTCTTCGTGATTTCAAACTTCTCCAGGAAAGCCGAAACCATCAGTCTCCGACTCCATGACCAGCTGGCACCATGGCTCACAGCTGCTGATGCACAAGCGGCAAACCACGACAGCACAGAGCTCTTCGCAGCCCCCAGGACACAGATGGCGGGGAGCGGTCCCAGCCCTCACTACTGCTCATGCCCGATGCAGTCACAAAATCTTACACCCATAGAACGGCCACGCACAGCAGACCTAGTTTAATGCACTCACCATTGGATGGCCATATTTTGGCCAACAGAACTGGTTGTCTGCCTTCATTTTTCAAAAAGCAAAACCCTAAGAGATGTTTTTAAGGCAAGCTTTAAAGGCATAAGTTGGAGAATCGCCCTCCAATTTGAAAACTACCCTCTGTGTTCAACACAACCAGTACGAGACATCTTCAAAAAGTTCATAAATGTAGATTATGAAATAGGATTTTGCACCAAAATAAATCTATCTTTTAATTCCATTTTTTCCATGAACTTTTTGAAGTCCTCTTGAACAGAAAGCTTTGCCAACGTCTATTTATCTACTTTAAATGGAGAATTTTTTTTAACGACAACCCTACTAACACTGTATAAGCCATTAATATACTCTGCTGTCACAGTTTAACATCAAAATTGTCAGGTTTTTTTTTCTGGTTTTGGTTTTGGTCTTTCTTTTTGTTTTTGGCCCTTGGTTACATAATTTGAATAAGCAATGCAAGATTAGTATTCATTTCCTCTTAAGATAAACCCGACCAAATGTGCATATTTCATACTGATCTCCATCCCTTTTGGTAAAACACAACAATCCAAAATCAGAAGCTAAAATGCAGGTAAAATTAAAACACAGACTCACAAGAGAAAGGGACCCAATTTGTAACACCAGTGGTCACATTCAGTTAGCCACAAAGTGAACCACGTCCTTTTTATATCTTGGCTCCAAAATGCCCACGGTCCTACATCATACCTGGGGACACATTCTGGTGAATTCTTACACTGGGTCTGAGCCAGTGTTTACATCCTGCTGGCTTCTCAATGTTACCAGCACTCCGTGGGCGGAGAGTGTGTGTCTTTTCCAATAAAAAAAGTCACGCCTTGGAGTGGCAGGACTGAAATGACAATTTGGATCCTTCCCCCACTTGCCTAGGGGTAAAGCAGCTCACTGCTACCTGGCAGACAGGAGGCAACTGGTGTTGGGCACAGTAACTGAACTGGGCTGAGGAGTTCCTTAAATAGGGGAACGTGTTTGCATAAGGCAGGAATTGGACTGACTCTATCCTCCTTTTATAATTCTTTGTGCTGGAGGGGGAACAGGCCTGTGTAGACCCTGCCTGGTGCGGCGCCCCCTGCCCGGTGAACCTATTTAAGTGGAAGACCACAGTCACTGCCCAAAACATCCCAAAGGGTCTTTTTGCTGTGGTAAAGCAAAAGCGACCCTGGTGAAAGACTTAAACACCAGAGAAAGCCTTGCGGAGGGAGAAAGTAGAACCCTTTTAAGAGAAAGCATGACAGCGTTTGGCCTGGCTTGCCGGGGCTGGGGATTCTGGCTTTGGGGGGAAGAAAACGTACCCCCTCACCCCTCTCGATCCCCTACCGCCAGGGGAGCACACAGCAGAAGTAGTGACACTCCTGCACCTGTAACCCCAGGGACTGCACAGGTATTATTAGCGTGTTCCAAGTACACCAGGTAGGCCAGACCGCCGCGGCCTGGGACACTGGCCAGATATCGGAGGAAGCCAGGCGGTGAAGGCGCGCGCAAGGAGTGGAGCCCGGGAGCAACCAGGACAGGGCGAGGTCACCCAACCGTTCCACTTCTTCCCAACCGAGGCGGAAAAGGCGCATTTGTAGTTCTCTCCTCGCGGCTGCCAAGCGAACAGCTCACTGAGGAGCGCCGCGCGACTGCCCGCCCCGAACGCGGCAGTCCTGGGCGCCCCCCGCACCCCAGGCTGCAGCGGACCTGCCTGCCCCACCGAGGTGGCCCTCGTCGGGCCCGTGCGCGCACCTACCTTGACCACGTAGGTGACTCCCGGCCCCAGCACCTGGTCGCTGGCGTGCGGCGCCCCCCGCGGGGGTCTGGGCAGCGGCTCGTCGCCCGGCCGGCCCTTCCTGGAGGCGCTCATGCTCACGGCCGGAGCGCGGGGCGCGGGGGCCGCGCTGCCGTCCGGGGCGGCCAGGCTGGGCGCGCTGCAGCTGCCCGAGAGCCGCGCGCCCGCCCGCTCCCGGGCGGCCGACGACAGGCCGCGAAGGCCGGAGCTGGAGAGTTTCAGGTGGGACACCTTGTGGAGCAGGTGGCCCAGGCTGCCGGGCCCATCGTCGGGCGCCTTGCGCAGCGCCTCGCCGGACACCAGGTAGGGCGCCGCCGCGGGGGTCGCGCGCGCCGCCGAGACCTTGCCGCCGCCGCCGCCGCCGCCGCCGCTCACCGACAGGCTGTGGAGCAGGTCATCGACCGATGTCACCGAGTCATTCCTGAAGCGGTTGTACTTGGTGCGCGGAAGCATGCCCCTCCGTGGACTCGCCACATCCGCCCGGGCGCTGCTGGTGCCGGCCCCGGCGCGGGCTGCCGCGCATAGCAGGCGAGCCGCGGGCCCCGCAGCGGGACAGAACCTGGGGGTCCCGGGACAGCCTCTTGGAGAGGGACGACAGAGCCGGGGCGCGGTGCCCTCCCGCCACTAGAAGCCAGCGCCGCGGCGGCCTCGCAGCCCGGGCCCCGGAGCCCGCTGCCTGGGGTTGCACGTTCGCTCTGCTAAAGTCATAGTTGCTCTCTGATGGAGCGCCCAGCTGCTCTGGGCTGCTCACAGCGAAATCAGACTCACTGGGAGAGGAGACCCTTCTCAACAAAGGCTCGTGAGCGCTGCAAATCACTTCCTGTTGGGAAAAAAAAAGAGAGAGAGAGAGAAGAGAAAAAACGACATCCACGCGCAGTCAGCACACTGGAGCCAATCAATTCTCAAACTGCCTTTTTCTACCTCCCCAGATATTTCCTTCCGACCGTTGGTGTCTCACCTCCCCATCCCCCCGCCTCCACCCGGCGACTGTGCCAAAGGTAAATCCAGGTCCTCAGGTGGAGCACAGGGACTTGGTGAAACCCCTTCTTCTGGGTTAGGTTTGCCTCTTCCCTGCTCAGCGCCTCTGGGTGAGCCTGCGAAAGTGACGGCGACGGGTTAAAACGTGACGAAGGCTTTTTAAGAATAAGCCTTGAGCGAATCCGGTTGGATTCTGATTGGAAAGGCAGCAGGAATTTTTGGATAGGAAACAACAACAACAAAAAGGAAATATTCACCCCCCAGGTGAACATAAAATACCAGTTTCCTGGGTTTTTCTTTTTATTTTCCAATCCACACAGCGGCCATGACGAGTGTCTGTGGCAATGCAGTTTTTCCAAAAAGAAAGAAAATCTGCCTATGAACTTCTATGCAGTGGCAATCAAGGGGCCTCCCTGCTCATTTGCAGGCGTCTTCTCCAGCCAGGGTTAAACTGAATGTCTACTTCCAAAAAAAAAAAAAAAAAAAAAAAAAAAGAATGCTCCTTTGATGAGGGGTAACAGGCTCCAGAAATCCACTCCCCCCAAAAAAGGGGGAGCTGTGTTTGAAGCTTTATCCCAACTGAATGTGTTTCATCTCTGGAAAAACGCCTGAGGATCGCCACCAATACATTGCAGTGTGTGCCTTCGGTTGCTGCTTGTGACCCTGCAGTCAGGAAGGAAAAAAATGCGGTTGTTCTCATTGCACATCAAATCCACAGGAAAAAAGAAAAAAAAAAAAGCCTTCTTTTCAGGAGCCCAGCTCAGGCTTGCCAGCGCCAGCACAGGCCTGACTCCTGCCAGTCAACCAAAGCCCCCAAGAATATTCGCCCAGGACTCTGCAGCCCGCCGGCCCCTTCCTGGGCAGGCTCTGCCAGTCTTCTCAGGCATTCAGAGAACCTGCTCCACCGTGGAGACTGTCAAAGTTTTCCAGCAACTTTGGGGCGAGCAAATGCATTCACCCGCCCTGAGTCTTCTCTCGCCCGTAACTGGGCCTGTGCACCACCCGAAGTCCTTGCACCGGGCTCCGCGCACCCGGGCTTAGGGAGCGAGGCTCACGGCGAGCGCGCGGGTGCGGCCGGCGCCGCGGACGCACGGGCGCAGAGGAGCCGCGGCGTCCCCGGCGCAGCAAACGCGTCCCCGCAGCTCCCCGCCGGTGCCGCAGCCCTGGCACAACAGCCGCCCAGCATTCATTTTTTCCCTGTCCCTGGTCTGCATAGCAACAGCCAAGGCACACCCCATGGACGATGTTGATGCTTCTCAAAGTCCCCCCCCAAATCTGAAGCAAAACAGCCCTGTCATTCCCAAACCGTGATCTTCATTAGAAGCAGACAAAAGCAGCAAAATGTGAATGAATGCTGTTTGTGTGAATGAAAGGGCTAGCGAGCGAGCCAGCGATTCTGTGAATGAAGCAGGGCCTTGCAGCCGGTGCCAGGCAATCCCCTGGGCTCCGGCGGGCCTCAGCCAATGGGCGGCCGCCCCGGTGACTCATTCAACAAAGGCTCGCTCAATAGTGGAAGATTCCATTTCAATCAAAGGCGGGATCTGTTACCCCACGGCAGTGTGGGAAGAAAAAAAAAACCTACCCAGCAGGATCATAAAGATGCGAGGCTGAGGGAGAGGGGACGGACAGCTGCTGTGGGGAGAGGGGGAGTCGTTTCACCGGAAAATTCCAGATCCCTTGGTCAGGGATGAGTGCGAACGGGCCGCCCCCAAACTTGCACTCACCCGTTCATTTACATTAGGGAACTGCCATGAATGTGCCATTCGGCTCGGCTTTTATTATGAATGTACATGGCAGGCGCATTCAAAACCCAGGCTCTTCGCCCTTGAGTTTTTTCCGTGGAAGGAATACAGAGCACCTGTGGGTGGTCTGAGTCTCCAAGGGAAGGGGGGGAAATGCAAAGCTACACCTTTAACCCTTTAGTCAACAGCAGGCTTTCTATTTATTGTCTTTCTTATAATGAAGCCAAAGGAGGGAGACAGGTCATTGTCAACCATAGCAGTATAGATAAATGCACTACAGATGAAAAGGTGCCATCAAAGAGGTGAGTCAATATTCCAAGAGCACAGTCGTTCAATGAAACCACACGTACCTGGGAAGGTGGTGTCGAGGTTTTGAAACACGGCAGGAGAGAGAGAGAGAGAGAGAGAGAGAGAGAGAGAGAGAGAGAGAAGGTCAGAGCCATCATCACATCGTGCACAGAAGCCCACACGCCTGGCTCACAGGGGAGCCCTTGCTCTCACTGGAAGCCAAATGATTGCATTAGGCCCTATTGCAGAAAATGCAGTGTCTCCTCTATCAGCCTGAGACGATGTAGAGATGGGTGAGACAGGGGGCTGCCAGGTTAGGTCACAAGCAATGTGAGCGAAACGTTCACAGTCTGTGCCGTGATTTGTATACGATGTGTCTCCTCTGAAAACTCATATTGAAATCCAATGCCCATTGTGAGGCATTGAAAGGGTGGAAACTCAACCCAACTGCAGCGTTTCCTTTGGGAGGAGATTCAGATGCGGTAAGGCCATCAGGGTGGCGCTCCAGTATTGAATCCTGGTCGCTTTATAAGAAGAAGGAAAGAGAATGCACTTACAGCCGAGATTCTCTGATGGAGCTGGTAGTGGGGGCTGCTTGCCCCCAGCATCCTGTAACCCGAAATCTCACCCTGAGTAGAGTACAGGGGGAAGCTGCATTCTTGACTTAGACAATTAGGTGGAGTTGAACCCATTGGCTAATAAGGCTCAACTCCTCAACAGGAGGAGGAACACAGGCAGGTTGGAGAGAAAGGAGAGGGCTGAGTGTTGATGGTGTGCGGGTGGCACAGGTCTCCATGTAGAACTGTCCAGTGCTAACAAGCAGTCAGAACTGGAGGTTGAAATGTGAAAATGCCAGGCTCTGCAGTTAGTAGCTAAGCACAAATTGTCACGACTTGGAGAACTATGGAAACCTGATCAATGGGTGCCATGGAAGGAAGCATTTCAAAAGAAAATCCATGATAATTAACAAGTATGGTGGTGACCACTGTAACTCCCTTGACTGAGTATCCCCATGCACCAAGCAATGGTCATGGTTATAGACACAGGTAGTTAGTTTACATCCCATTTTGCACAAAAAGAAATCAAGGCTTAGAGGAGTTACAAAATGTGCCAGGACGACAATGGGTTAGGAACAGGCAGAGGGCAAGTGATTTCACTCCAAAGCCATGTTCATAACCATAGAATCACAGTGATTCAGCTGTGGCCGTTTGGTGCCTGCATCCCATATTGGGATGCCTGGTTCAAGTCCTGGCTCCACTCTCTATTCCAGCTTCCTGCTAATGTGCATCCTGGGAGATAGCAGATGGTCTCTGCCATCCATGTAGGAGACTCAGATTGCTTTCCTGGCTGCTGGCTTCAGCCTAGCCCGGCTCTGACTGTTGCAGGCATTTGGGAAATGAGGCAGTAGATGGGAAAACTCTCTCTCTCTCCCTCCCTCTCTCTCTCTCTCTCTCCCTCTTCACCTCACCTATTCTTAATCTGTCTTCCCACATTTCAAATACATAAAATCAATTTATTTAACAAATAAACAGAACCACCATGTTTCAGAGAGATTGCAAAAGGTCCCTGCTGAGACCCATCCTTTGCAGGTAGTGATTATCCTTCACTGGACATCTTAGCAAAGAGAATGGCATCAACTGAATGGAGGGGAGGAGGTGAGTGAAAGGTCATACTTCACAGAAGTTGAATGGGTCACAAGGTAAGATATAAGGCAATAACTCAAAATACAGAAGAGATAAGGTCCAGTGTTGTGGCTCAGTGAGTTAAGCCACATCTGGGATGTTGCCAAGCCATATGATTTCAAGTTCCAGCTGCTCCCCTTCTAATCCAGCTCCCTGCTAGTGCACCTGGGAAGGTAGCAGAAGCTGTACTAGGCCAGCGCCGCGGCTCACTAGGCTAATCCTCCGCCTTGTGGCGCCAGCACACCGGGTTCTAGTCCCGGTCGGGGCACCAGATTCTGTCCTGGTTGCCCCTCTTCCAGGCCAGCTCTCTGCTATGGCCCGGGAGTGCAGTGGAGGATGGCCCAAGTGCTTGGGCCCTGCACCCCATGGGAGACCAGGAGAAGCACCTGGCTCCTGCCATTGGATCAGCGCAGTGCGCCGGCCGCAGCGCACCGGCCGCAGCGCACCGGCCGCTGAGGCCATTGGAGGGTGAACCAACAGCAAAGGAAGACCTTTCTCTCTGTCTCTCTCTCTCTCTCACTGTCCACTCTGCCTGTCAAAAAAAAAAAAAGAAGAAGAAGAAGCTGGACTAAGTATTTGGACCTCTACCACCCGCATGGAACAACCAGATGGTGTTCTAAGCTCCTGGTTTCCACCTGGCTCAGCCCCTGTTTTGGAGGCCATTTGGGGAGTGAACCAGTGGATAGAAGATCTGTCTCTCCCTTTCTACTCTTTCAAATAAATCAATCTTTATTTAAAAAAAAAACATAAAGCAGATGATGGAAGAGTTGGGAATGTGTGTGCAGTAAGGGAATGTGTGTGCAGTAAGCAGCATGGGAAAAATGAAGATTTGGGAAAGGGTGAGAGGCAAGAACAAAAGTGGAGCCACTGCCCTCATGTGGATGTCAGTGGCCTCACCTTTGCAGGTGACAAGCAAATCATTCAGGGCCTGGGTGGGAAACAAGAAAACCCAGAATGGTTCAAGTGTAGAGGCTTTAACTTAAAGGACATTTATGGAGATGGGGTTAAGTCAGTCCAAGAGGATGGTCCTGCACCAGGGAGTCAAAAGAGGAAGAATGATTGGTGCCTTAGGGCTGAAGGGATAAGAAGACAATGGAGTCACGGGAGCCAGTGGAGTCCCAGCTGGCATTCTGGAGGAGCTTCACAGAACAGCTGTGGTCTGAGAACAAATTATCTGAGGAAGATGCAGAGAAGAAAGACCCAGGCTCGCTCTCTTCCTGATCTCTCATCTCCTGTTGGTGTTGCCCATTGGCCAAACCCAGGAACCAGAGGTCCAGGGAGCCTGGAGAGAGGACCACTTTGGGAAGGCTGCCCCCAGGCACGTGGCTGAGGGGAGGAGGACCACAGCCAGCACTATAAGAGTATCTGCAGTTAAGTTTGTCAGTGATCGTGGGAGGGACTCCAGGATTTTACACCTAATTTGGATGTTACTCCTGATTGTCTCTGTGAATCAAAGACACTATCATACTTAAAAAGTGAGTGGATGCATTTAAGTAAGGATCTGAGTAGCAGGTAAATGCTCAGAGTGTCTTCTGAGGATGGGAATATTAACAGACAGGATAAGGAAAGGGACTGCCATGTGGCATCCCGGTCCAGCCACAGTTCTGGGGTGTCCCTGACAACAGAGGTGTGGTTTTTCCTGTGTTTCCCTGCCTAAGTCTGAGCTAGAAGAGGGTGAATTGTTAGATAGGAGGGTCCATTCAGGGATGAAGGCAGACGAGGGAGGGTGTGGAGACCATAAACCAGCAGGCACTGGGGATGGGGGATGGGATGGAAGAAGGAGAGAGACGGATGTGGCTACTGGAGGACCAAGCTCAGGCCCAGAACTCTCACAGCTCCCTGTGGGGGGAGGCACAGCCTGGGACCTTTGGGATATGAATCAGAGAGGAGTGGACAGATGGGAGCAGAAGACCCCTACTGGTACTTCCTAATGCATAAGTGGGAAAGGGGGAAGCCCCACCAGAGGGGTTCCAGTTTCCTTAAAGCCAGAAATTGGGGTCATCCTGGGAGGAATCTGGTGTTGCAAAGGAGCTATTTTCCTGGAATTGCATGAAAAAATGGGGTGGCCAGGCTCCAGGGGAAGGGTGAATGAGAGCACGGTAGTTCAGAAAAGAAGCAACAAGGGTCATACCTTGACTTGACCATGGAGGGAGGGCTCCTGAATTCGAGATGCAGATCTGCTGTCTCAGAGACCCTCGGTGACCATCCGGTGGAGGGGAGGAAACAGGGCTGAGTGTGGGACTTTCAGTGGTGTGAGGATGCTCTGAGAAAGCTCACCCAACAGTGTGACACAATCATTCAGCACCAAGGAGAGTTCCTTACACCAAGAGCCCTGCCCTGGGCTCTCCTCTGAAGGGCAGGTCTTGAGCCTCTGCCAGCTCCGAGGAAGGCTCAGAGCCACTGGTTCAGCAAGCCACAGCACTCCTCCATCAGTTCTGTATTTATTTCTCAGGTTCAAAGTACTCATCCAGGCCGGCGTCACAGCTCACTAGACTAATCCTCCGCCTTGCGGCGCCAGCATACCAGGTTCTAGTCCCGGTCGGGGCGCCGGATTCTGTCCCGGTTGCCCCTCTTCCAGGCCAGCTCTCTGCTGTGGCCAGGGAGTGCAGTGGAGGATGGCCCAAGTGCTTGGGCCCTGCACCCCATGGGAGACCAGGAGAAGTACCTGGCTCCTGCCATTGGATCAGCGTGGTGCGCCGGCCACAGCACGCTGACCGCGCGGCCATTGGAGGGTGAACCAACAGCAAAAAGGAAGACCTTTCTCCCTCTCTCTCTCTCTCACTGTCCACTATGCCTGTCAAAAACAAACAAACAAACAAAGTGCTCATCCAAGCAGCTCCAGCTCCCCCCGTCCACGTGAGTTATGTGTTGTGGGACAATTCTTCAGAGGCAGCTGCTTGCTGCATCAGGCACCGTGTTGAGCCCTCCATGTGGGTCCATCTAATCCTCAGAAACCCTACCTGGCCAGTTCCATTATTCCCCCTTCTCATAGATGAGGGCACTGGGGCCAGGAGAGTCTCAATGACTTCCCAGAGAGAGACACAGTTAGCAGGTGGCAAAGTAGCAACTTCTACTAAAGCCAGCTTGACCTAGCATCCCCGCAAGGACAACCCTGCAAGAAGGGGTGTCCTCATTCCAGCTCTGCTGCTCTTCAGCTCCCACCTCCATGGAGGGAGGGTAACAACTCAGCCTACCACCCCCTCACACGGTTGCCATGGTGACCAGGCGGCCAAGCACAAGAGCATGCGGGCTCAGCAAGAGGTGTTTTATTATGATTGGGGAAACCAGCAAGCCTCTTCCTACTTTACACAGAAAAAGGGGACAGAGTGCACCCTGGGGAAACCCATGGACATGCTGGCTGCATTAGCAAAAATGAAGACGGAGAGGACAGCTTTAACACACTTTGGAAACAGGTGCACCCTAGAGCAACAAAGCAAGAAAAACGATTCTCATTTCAGATGGAAGAATCCCAGGGTACAGTCTCTCAGAAACAAAGTGAGAGAATTACAGGGTATACATGCTATGATGCAGCTAGGAGGCTGCTGAGTGTTTAAAAATAGTTGCTTGATTAAAATATGAGGACACTTCAAAAAGCCCATGGAAATGGAATTCAAAGTTAAGTTTATTTCAGTGCAAAAAAAATTGAAATCCATGCATACTTTTCTCATAAGACACATTTTCCAGGGACTTCTTGAAGAACTCAGATGTAGGAGCTTCATTTCATCTGTAAAATAGGAAATTAGAGCTTTTCCTGGAGAACTAATTCATTTAGAAATATCTTAATGAGAATCCATATTCCCTTCAGTGCCTCAACTATATGCATATCTAGTTCAATATAGAAACAATTTCACGTGCCTCCTTTTTCCTTTAAAAGACCTATTTTTAGAGTCTGTGAGTGTTATAATCTTCACAAATACATACAGTGAGTGAATAATATTCCATGTAGTTGAGATATCATCACCCCCTTGGATCCACTCCTGTCACTACACGCTTTGGCTGTTTCCAATGTGTCAACGCTGCCAACACTGCCACGTGACAGCCTCTGCCCGGCGGCTGGTTTTGTGTCTGTTGCACTATTTCTCCGTGTAATTCACAGGCGTGTGGGCATTTTCATAATTCATGATTATTTGTTAAAGGTTTCATCAGTGTTTACTGCCAACAGTGATCACTAGGAGCACATTAATTTCCTTGTGACCTCAGCACCTTTGGATTTTATTATTTTTGATGTTTCCATTCATATCAAATGATTATGAGATGGTTATTCAAGGGTGTGTGGCTTTCAGTTGGTGGAGTGAATTATGGTATGTATTATTATATTATACACATTATTATATGTACATGTGTTATACCCATATAGATAAAATATATTAGCATGTATAGTTATGTATAATCATAATACAAAATTTGCTAGGCTGCTGCCCACTGGTCAGCTCCAAACCAAGAGCCCTGAGATTCGCCAGACCTCGGAGAGGTGTAGTCTGCCTGCTCACTTGAATCCTGTGGACTTCCCCTAACACTGCTGTGAAAAATAGCCTCACAGGGCAGCCGTTTGGCACAGGATAAGATGCGGCTTGCAACACCCGCATCCCATCTGGACTGCCCGTGTTTGAGTCGCAGCTCTACTCCCGACCCCAGGCCTCGTGAGAGGCAGCAGGTGATGGCCAAAGTACTTAGGACCCTGCCACCCAAGTGGGGGGCCCAGACTAAGTCCTGGCCCCTGGCTTCAGCCTGGTCCAGTCACCGCCCCCAGACTGTTGCAGGCATTTGGGGAGTGATCCAGCAGTTGGGGGATCTCTCTCACAGACTGTCTGTCTCCATCTCTTTCTCTGACGTTCAAGAAAAATAATTTTTTGATGACCTCATTTTGAGCCTCAGATTTGTTCGTATTTGCAGTAGCGTTTTAACTACTTTTAATTAGATTATTTCTTCCAGACTCTGTGGGTTTTCCCTATAGTTGTCAAATGTTTATCATTTTTACCTTTTTTTGATAAACATTTTAGCATATATATAATTATGCATAATGTAGTCACATATGTTATGTAAGTCTCTATACATTATATAACATTAAGCACTACGATTTACACATAATTACATATACTTGCATATAACCTATATTGGTATAATATTTGTGTGCATTAATTATATGAATTATTTCTCATTCATATGGATAAATTTTGCATTATGATTATGCATAACTATATGCTAATATATTTTATCTATATGGATATAATACATATACATATAATAATGTATGTAAAATTTGATAATACATATAATAATGTAATATAATAATATATATGTATACTATTTCTCATTCAAATGGATGTTAAAATTTATAGATATTTCTGGATACTAATATATAGGCTACACCTGCGCAATATTTGAATCTATTCCTGGTATGTACTAACTCCTCCTATGGAGGAATCATGCGTTATGATTGACACATTATATAAAACCTGTATTGGTGCACAGAGACTCAGCAGCAGGCACAGAGGCATTGATCCCTATACAGCAACCCCCCCACCAGGAGCCCACAAAGAGGGACTGCCGAGCCTCCACGTTTCCACGCAAGCTGAGAAGCCACTGGTGCCGTGCGGTTCTCAAACCCGAGCCAGCGCCGAGTTCCCCGGCCACACACACTCATCTCCAGCCCTATTGCACGACTTCTGAGTCAGCAGGGGTGGGTGTGGCTCCCAGGTGACCACAACTCCACTTGGTTGATTCCCAAGCAAAGCAGGCCTGAGGGTCCCTCAGCCACTGAGTAAAACTGCAATCCCACACTGAAAGCTGAACTGGATGCACGGAGCACAGAGCACAGCCCAGCCTTCCAGGTACGGCCAGGTGGCCAGCCCGGACAGGGCTAGCGAGACAAGTTTCTGGCACAGTCGCTGTCGCAGTGTCTTCATGGCACTCCAGAGAAGCCTCTGACAGGAAGTCCCTCCCCAGCAGGGTTCCCAGCTGCCTGCAAATCCGAGGAAGCCCCTGGCGAGCTTCCTAGTCAAGGAAGCCAGGAATTCCAACCAAGAACCCCTCAAAATAACAGCATTCACTAGAAATCTGTGTCTGGGAGTCTTCGAAGTACCTTCAATGTGCTTCCAAGCTCACGCTGCTTCATAGATGGAGAGACCGAGACACCAAGTGGTCAGCTCACTCAGTCAAGATCACAGACTAGTCGGGTAGGGCCAGAGATGAGGCTTGGACGTTCCAGCTCTGTACAGCCCGTGTATTAGCAAGACCAGGTAGTTGGGCGGGGAGAGCAAAGGGCAGGCGGCCGCAGGGAAGGGCTTGGCTGGAAACGTGCTTAAAAAGCCTGCGTGACCCCCAGCTCTCCTTTCCGCTCGGCACACCTAAGCCGTAGCATCTGCCTGCCCAGCAGTTTTGCTCTACAGAAGGCATCTGTCCGGGGGCCATGGGACAGGTGAGCAAGAGGGCCCCCCAGGAAAATGGAGGTGGGCAAGGTGTTCACATGAGCTCCCAGTGGAGCCTTCCTGCTCCTTCCCACGCCAGCTCCACTCTGCCTCCGGGGAACCGAACGGGCCTGGTAGGCAGCCTCCTTGATTACCCCCAGGTAGCTCCCCCAGCAGCAAGCGGACAGCCAGAGGGCAGGAAACGTCTGGGGACACTGTCACCAGGAAACCTAGGGAGGAAAACTAGAAGAAAAGGCAGCTGGGAGGAAGCAGATGTTGTAGAGGGGAAGACAGAACTGTTAAGAGCAGGGCTGGTGTGGGACCGCGGGTTAAGCCACTGCCAGTCACACCCGCATCCCAGGGGCTCCAGTCCTTGCTACTCCACTTCTGGTCCAACCCCTTGCTAGTATGCCTGGGATGGCAACACAGGACAGCCCGAGTACTAGCGCCCCTGACCCCCATGTGAGAGATCTCCTGGCTTCCACCTGGCCCAGTGCTAGCTGATAGAAGATCGCTTTCTCCTCTCTCTCTCTCTCTCTCTCTCTCTCTCTGTATGTGTGTGTGTTCCCTAGCTCTCTGTGACTCAACTTTTCAGATAAAGAAAATAATAAATCTTCTTAAAAAAGAATTTTAAAAAACAGTTAAGAACATCCTCAAAGAAATTAGGTTTGCACCTGTGAAACAGACAAACTGCCTGACATGAGAGAGATGGGGCTTGGGGGGAAGAAGGATGGCAGGAGACAGGGAAGAAGAAGCAAAGCACATTACTAGATGAAAATAATCTTGAAGATTAAACTTAGATGTAGCACATCCGTTAGGCAGGAAGTTAGCAATTAGCCTCTGTGTGTGAGAAGAGCCTAGGGAAACTAACACCTACAGCAGCCCAGCATCTGCATCCAGTATCTGCATTTCGAAGTCCTACCCTACCCTGATCCCCTTGGAGGTGGCCCCGCCCCTTCTATCGGGCCTGGTAAGCATCCTTCCTCGAAGGCCAGCTGTCGCTCCCCGTCTTCATGGAGGAACGACACAGGACCCTGCGCTGTTCTTTTGTCTGCTTGGCCCTCCCCGGGTTTGCTGCTGGTTCTTCCCGGGTTGGCTACCGTCCCTTCCACCTCCGTGGAAGGGCGGTTCCCCCTGCCACATTCCCCACTTCCGCGGGGGAGCGGCACACCGCCGGCCGGCTCTCTCGGGGGCTGCACAGGTGTTCCCCTTAGATGTTCCTGGTGCATGCCGTCTCTCTCCTCCTTTATAGTCCTCTTCCACCAATCCCAACTCTGCTACCCACACGCCGAGTACGCTGCTCTCCTCCAATCAGGAGCAGGTCCCACAGTTTATTGGTTGAACTGGAGGCAGCTGTGTAGAAGCTGTTTCCCTTCTCAGCGCCATATTGTGGGAAAGTAGATGCATAGAATAAGTCTTAATTCCAGTAACTTAGTCTAGTCCAAGTTGCTCCCAGTTGCTCCCCACAGCTGGCACCCTAGAGAGAAGCCCCTTGGCTGACACCAGCCAGGCTTCCCCTAACAACCTCAGTGGTAAACTTGGAAAGCAATTTTTCGTATTTACGCCCAGCAAGTCTTTTGTTATGGAGGAAGAAGAGAAGAAAAAAGGCAGAAAGGCAAGACCCATGCCCTTAAAAATCCCAGCCTGGATGTCATCTAGGCATTCCCTATCTCTCGGGTTCCATCTGAAGAGTACCCATCCAGTCTTACCGATGTCCATACCCTAATAAACCTTGCTTTCCACTGCTCTCTGTCCCAAATCTGAATACTTGTTTGCTGGAAGCCAAGGACAGAAGGCTTTTTCTCCAGTGACACATCCATTTCATGCATGGATTGGACAGACAGGTTAAGGAAATGTAGAAAACAGAGCAAAAATACGCAGTGGTGCAAACTGGGAAAGCAAAGAGAACAAATGAGACAAGCAGCCCAGAAGGCCTACGGCTCTCCTTACAAAAAGCGCAGGACATGAGAAGTGAAGACGCAGGTGAAGGCAACAGTCAGGGAGTAACACAGCAAAAGTCCCCAAACTGAGGCCGTGAAGTCCACTGTGGAGGTGCCCACCACACTGACAGGTGAACAGACACTGTGTGAGTGCCCCCAGGTGCCCACCACACTGAGTGATGGGGACACAGACACTGTGCAGTGCCCCCAGGTGCCCACCACACTGAGTAATGGAGACACAGACATTGTGTGCAGTGCCCCCAGGTGCCCACCACACTGAGTGATGGGGACACAGACACTGTGTGCAGTGCCCCCAGGAGCCTACCACACTGAGTGATGGGGACACAGACACTGTGTGAGTGCCGCCAGGTGCCCACCACACTGAGTGATGGGGACACAGACACGGTGTGAGTGCCGCCAGGTGCCCACCACACTGAGCGATGGGGACACAGACGCTGTGTGCAGTGCTGCCAGGTGCCCACCACACTGAGTGATGGGGACACAGACACGGTGTGAGTGCCCCCAGGTGCCCACCACACTGAGTGATGGGGACACAGACACGGTGTGAATGCCGCCAGGTGCCCACCACACTGAGTGATGGGGACACAGACACTGTGTGAGTGCCGCCAGGTGCCCACCACACTGAGTGATGGGGACACAGACACTGTGTGCAGTGCCGCCAGGTGCCCACCACACTGAGTGATGGGGACACAGACACTGTGTGCAGTGCCCCAGGTGCCCACCACACTGAGTGATGGGGACACAGACACGGTGTGAGTGCCCCCAGGTGCCCCCCACACTGAGTGATGGGGACATAGACACTGTGTGAGTGCTCCCAGGTGCCCCCCTCCACTGAGTGATGGGGACACAGACACTGTGTGAGTGCTCCCAGGTGCCCTCCCCCACTGAGTGATGGGGACACAGACACTGTGTGCAGTGCCCCAGGTGCCCACCACACTGAGTGATGGGGACACAGACAGGCTGTGTTGGGAAGCCTCAGGCAGATAGAAAAGGACTTCCACTCAGATCTGGATAAGACAAGGATATCCACTTTCACCACTCTTTTTCCATACAGTTCTGGAAATTTTAGTGAGGGCAATTAAGGAGGTGAAGTTAGTAAATGGCACCAAATTGGAAAATAGGAAGTCAAATATTCCATGTTTGCAATTGACATGATATTGTACGTGGAAAATCCTAAACCTACCAAAAAGCTGTAAGAATTGATAAACCAATTCAGTAAAGTTGCAGGTTACAAAATAAACGTACAAAAAAAAAAAAAAACAGTAGTTTTCTTGTATGCTAATGATGAACTCACAGAAAGAGGAATTAAGAAAGAATTCCAATTCACAATAGCCACAAAAATAAAATCAAGTATCTAGGAATAAATTGAACCAAAGAAGTGAAAGATCGCAACAATGAAACTTATCAAACACTAATGAAAGAAATCATCCAGGACATAAAAAAGTGGAAAAATATTCCTTGCTCATGGATCGGAAGAATCAATATCATTAAAATGTCTATACTGCCCAAAGCAATCGACAGATTCCGTGGAATCCCTGTCCACGTGGGAGCCCAGAAGAAGCTCCTGGCTCCCGACCTCTGACGGCTGTTGCAGCCATCTGGAGGAGTGACCCAGCGGATGGAAGACACCTCTCTCTGTAACTCTGCCTTTCAAACACACACACAGTGAGAAACTGGATCTCTCACACATGGCCAGGGAATCTAAAATGGTATAGCCACTCTAGAAAAGAATTTACCAGTTTCTTAAAAATACAAAATATACAATGGCCACGTGACCCAGCAATTGCCTCCCCCGCCCCCAGCACTGATCCCAGAGAGAGGAAAATACCTGTACACCGATGCTCATAGCAGATGTGTTTCTTGAGGATGGCCCAAGTCCTTGGGCCCTGCACCCCATGGGAGACCAGGAAAAGCACCTGGCTCCTGCCTTCGGATCAGCGTGGTGCGCCGGCCGCAGCATGCCGGCCACGGTGGCCATTGGAGGGTGAACCAACGGCAAAGGAAGACCTTTCTCTCTGTCTCTCTCTCTCACTGTCCACTCTGCCTGTCAAAAAAAAGACAAAAAAAAAAAAAAAAAAAAAAGATGTGCTTCTTGAATCCTAAAGAAGAATGGGATGGGAGAGGGAGTAGGAGGTGGGATGGTTTGGGGGTGGGAGGGGGGAAGGGGGGAAGAACCGCTATAACGGGAAACTTGTACTTATGAGATTTATATTTATTAAATAAAAGCTTTCTATTAAAAAACAGATGTATTCCTAATAGCCAAAAAACTAGCAATGGCCCAGTTTTTCTGTGGGTGAACGGCCTAACAAGTCTGATACACTCCTAGCCTGGAATAGGACTGAGCTATACAAATAATGAAATCATTGGCTTACACAACAAGCGCATGAATCTCTGGATAAATACGCCGTGTCAGAAGGCTGAGGCCAGAGGGTTACACTCTGCATGATTCCATGCACACATCCTCGAAAGGACAAAAGGATAGACGCAGCTGATTCACGCCAGGGGCTGAGGACGGGCTGGAGGTGGGAGGAGGCAGAGGAGGCTCTCAGAGGAGCAGGGGGCACCCCGGCGTTGGTAGACGCGTTCTGTGCCGCCAGTGCTGCTGTGTGTGAGCTACCATGTTTTTGTAGGGTGTTGCCACTGGGGAAACTGAGTAGAAGCACCTAAGATTTTGCAATGTGTTTTTTACAATTGCATACAAATGTGCAATGATCAGAGAATCAAAAGTTCAATGAAAAATGTGAAAATTAAATGCAGACCAAAATCCAAATTAATTCTTGAAGGAAAAAAATGCAGGATGTGGAAGAGTGTATTTTAGTGGCAACACTTGGATTAACGAAAGGGAGAAAATAAGGATTTTTAAAAATGCACGTGTCGTGTGTTGGTGACACGAGGAATGTGAACAAGGCAAGAGCCCTGCCCAGCCTTCGGAACTGCGAGAAAATAAACCCCGGTTATCGAAGCCTCAGAGTAAAATGAAAATAGGGGTGCAATTTCAACTTGTGGTGGAGAGCCGTGAGAGTAACAGGAGGTGCTGGATTTGTGCTCCTGCTAGGCGTACCCAAGAGCCTTTCCAGTGCAACGACTTTCTAACTGCCAAGGAACCCCCGGGCACTGTGGGATTCTCGTGGGGAAGAGGGAGCAGCTGTGGAGTGGAGGGGGGGAGGCGGTTGGCACCTCCCTGGATCTGGAAGGCCAGGTGGTGACAGGGAGGTGACAGGGCCAGCGGCTGAGAAGCAGACAGAACACCCAGGCCAGGGCTCTGATTCCAGACTTCGTGCAGAGACAGCTGGAAGCCACACTGTCGTTGTGTTTCGGGGCATCCCCGTGAGGGCTGGGGGCAGAACACAGCGAGGGGCAGCAGCAGGATCCTAGGGTGTCCGGGGGAGAAGTGGGGACGGCTGGATTCAGTGTGAGGATGGAGAGACAGATGGACAGTTCAGGCGGTGCTTTGGGGCTTGAGGATGGGGCGGGTGAGAGGAGGCAGTGAGGAAGAGGAAGGCACCCAGGCTGCCCCTGTCATTTCAGTCCTGAGCACCTGCATGCAGAGGTATTCTGTGCGCCCAGAGGAAGGACACTGAGGCTGGCATCATGGTGTAGTGGACTGAGCTTCCACCAGCATCCCATATGGGTGCCAGTTCAAGCCCTGGCTACTCCACTTCCGATCCAGCTCCCTACTAATGCACCTGGCAAAGTATCAGAAGATGGTTCAACAACGGCAAAGGAAGACCTTTCTCTCTGTCTCTCTCTCTCACTGTCCACTCTGCCTGTCAAAAAATAAATAAAAAAAAAAGAAGATGGTTCAAGTCCTTGGGCCCCTGCACCCACGTGGGAGACCTGGAAGAAGCTCCTGACCCCTGTCTTCAGCCTGGCACAGCCCCAGTCATTGAGGCCATTAGGGGAGTGAACCAGCAGATGGAATAATAACTCTCTCTCTCTCCATCTCTATCTCTCACTCTCTAACTCTGTCAAGTAAATAAATAAGTTTAAAAGGCAGAAGGATCCACATGGAAGACCAAGGTTTGGGATGGGTCCCCTGGGACTTCCAAGCAGAGGACTACAAGGTCAAGGTTGGGCCAGGCTGAGACTTTGGGTCTCCCACATGGATGGCAGGGGCCCAAGCACTTGGGTCATCTTCCGTTGGTTCTCCCAGGCCATTAGCGGGAAGCTGGATTGGAAGTAGATCAGTCAAGATGCACCCAGAACCCATATGGGATGCTGCCATAATAGGCAGCAACTTTTTTAAAAAATAGATTTGTTTATTTGAAAGGCAGAGTTTCAAGGAGAGAGAGGGAGGGAGGGAGAGAGAGAGCGAGCGAGGTCTTCTATCACTCCCCAAGTGGCTGCAATGGCTGGAGCTGGGCTGGTAGGAAGCCAGGAGCCAGGAGCCTGGAGCTTCATTCAGGTCTCCCATGTGGGTGCAGGGCCCCAGATCCTTGGACCATCTTCCTTTGCTTTCCCAGGAGCATTAGCAGGGAGCTGGATTGGAAGTGGAGCAGCTGGGACCCGGCCCCCACTGACAGCAACTTTACATGCTACACCACAATGTCAGCCCCAAGGGACTTTGCTTATATTAAGAAAACATTTAGTGCTTGTCTAAATCAGAACTGGAAGAATCAAAGAATGGCAATTAATGAATTATTCCGGGTTCTTTGTTGTGAGGACCTGATTTTAATTTTAGAAACTAGCCTTTTATTTTGGTGAAAAATGTAGATGTCTTCCAGGTAGACCTGTTGGTAGTTATACAAAAGTATAAAGAAAAGAATGAGAAATCCCCAGAAATTTCACCTCTGAGGAAGAGCTGTCATTGAGTTTTGGCATCTTGCCTTGAGGACTTGATTTTAGGCTTTGCATGATCTTCAGTATAATGACTGTGGTCACAAGATCTAGGAGTGTTTAAAGTACAAAGCCGAAGAGCTTGCAAAATGGTACTTGCAAAAGTTTGCTTAAAACAAAGGCTGGTGGTCCTAGTTGTTTGTAGCACTGATCTATCCGCCTATGTTGGGGTGATTGGGCTCAGCCAGAAAAGGGATGTCATTATATCTGGTATTTGAACAAAAGCATGCATGGTACACAGTCATCCGACTAACGCCCAATCCTACCAGACCTTGGACGGACATGCTATAAAAACGGTTATCACGGACAGTCTTTCTGTCTCGCACATCTATCACCAGTCCCCTCCACAGGATTTTAATGCCTGAATAAACATTTAAATGCACATGCCTCCCCATATTCCAGAAAAAAAAATAATTGGTTACCAAGTGCCTCCCAAACACATTTTTCAAAAACTACAATATGATTTAGATTGAAAATAGTAAGCATCTGAACTCAACTCTTGGGAAGAGAGACTGTCACAGGCATACTTTGGAAAAGATAATTTAAAAATACAAAAAGGCACAGCGCATTCATCTGTTAGACACAGAGAGCTGCTGCAGCTGTTTCAATGAGAAATTCCTGCAGACGCCTCCTGCCTGCTCTTGTTCACTTCCTCTCTGCGAGTCATGGGTGTTGCCATAGCAACGCTGTTGCTAAGGGGGACCCCGTAAGCACATCAGCTTCTGATCTGCAGCTTGGAGATGGTGTTAGCCTGAGAGCCCGGGTTGGTTGGAATATTTAGATTTAATTTGGGGCCGTTTTCCTCCATCTTTTCACAATGAATTCACCAGAAACTGCTGGAGGCTGTCCCTTCAAAAGGTAGGGCTGTGGGTCCTTCCCCTCCACCCTCGGAGCTGGGATGCCCTTCTGCTTGCATCCACTTTGCTACTGGGACCTCCTCACCATCCTTCTTGGACACTGGCGTCAGCAGACAAAACATTCATGGCAGTCACAGCCGTTTCTCAAGGCCACATGAGACTGGTTCTGTTGAACGCTTGTACACAGCAAGTGTACAGCAGAAATAAGTGGTCAGAAATATACAGCATTGTGAATCGTTAACCTGAAAGATCTTAAATGGTGAATGTTTAGAAAATCCCAAATGAAGCAAATCAAAATATGTGTGAAGTCTCCCTTCCCATGTCTCTGAAATCAGTGCTGGTGGATTGCAACATTTTTTTTTTTTGACAGGCAGAGTGGACAGTGAGAGAGAGAGACAGAGAGAAAGGTCTTCCTTTGCCATTGGTTCACCCTCCAATGGCCGCCGCGGCCAGCGCGCTGCGGCCGGCGCACCGCGCTGATCCGATGGCAGGAGCCAGGAGCCAGGTGCTTTTCCTGGTCTCCCATGGGGTGCAGGGCCCAAGCACCTGGGCCATCCTCCACTGCACTCCCTGGCCACAGCAGAGAGCTGGCCTGGAAGAGGGGCAACCGGGACAGAATCCGGCGCCCCAACCGGGACTAGAACCCGGTGTGCCGGCGCCGCTAGGCAGAAGATTAGCCTAGTGAGCCGCGGCGCCGGCCGGATTGCAACATTTCATCAAAAAGTCCTGGCTTGGAACCTGGCGTCTTCCACCAAGCCAGTGTTCACGGACCACTCTGCCTGTTGGAGGACGAGCTTTAGTTTCGATAAGGATAATTCCGTAGAGTGGCCTGTTTCCCAGTTTGTTCTGCTCCTTACTCTGCATGATGAAAAGAGAAGATCCACCTGCCAGTACCAAAGTGGCTCCAGAGCCGGGCCGTGGAAGTGGAGTGCCTGGGGAGAGAAGAGAGCCAGCGGTGAGGACACGGGCCCCTAGCGTGACCAGTCACCCCAGTGTGCCTGAAATGCCCAAATCCGGGGCCCCTTGACGTCCCCTGGGGGGTCTTCTGATGTTCACTCCTCGGATGGCTGTGTGCACCTGTGGAGGTGACTGTTTCGTCATTGGCTGCCCCCTTCCTTCTCAGCTATCCCTGGGCACCTGTCAAAACTGCAGTTTAACTTGGTGTCCACATTATCCACAGAATGAGAAGGGAGGCAAACAGGAGGGGAAATGCTTTGTCCAGGAACCTCCCTTTAAATTCAATGGCCCTGGCCGGCGCCGCGGCTCACCAGGCTAATCCTCCACCTGTGGCGCCGGCACACCGGGTTCTAGTCCCGGTCGGGGCGCCGGATTCTGTCCCGGTTGCCCCTCTTCCAGGCCAGCTCTCTGCTGTGGCCTGGGAAGGCAGTGGAGGATGGCCCAAGTGCTTGGGCCCTGCACCCCATGGGAGACCAGGAAAAGCACCTGGCTCCTGGCTCCTGCCATCGGATCAGCGCGGTGCGCAGGGTGCAGCAGCCATTGGAGGGTGAACCAACAGCAAAGGAAGACCTTTCTCTCTGTCTCTCTCTCTCACTGTCCACTCTGCCTGTCAAAAAAAAAAAAAAAAAAGAAGAAGAAGAAGAAGAAGCAGCAGCAGCAGCAGCAGCAGCAGCAGCAGCCAAGAGTTTCAGAGTGACTGGGTGGAGAGCAGTCAGGCCTGGCCTGACCTAGCCAGCGCCCCCTGCAGGGCCCTCCCAGTCGTACCTCAGTAACCCTGAAATAGCACTCCACGGTGCGCTGTCGGCCAGGCCCTTCGCAGAATTCTCTCAAAGGACAGACTCAGCCCCTTCTGACGGCAGCGGCCCTCCCATGGGACAGCTGGTGAGTGGGGGCTGCGAGGTGGCTCAGGTGGCTGGGACTCTCACTCTCACTCAGGGAGAGCAGGAGACACCCACAGCCTCAGGCAACCCCCTCCTCGCAAGGCCTCCTCCCCCACAGCCCCAGGCAACCCCCTCCTCGCAAGGCCTCCTCCAGCTCCGAGGCCCTCTGCACCCGGCCACAGAGGAGCGGCTGCGGGTTCGACCCCTGCCTGCTGAGCAAATGACAAGAAACAACCCCAAGAGAGAGCCGAGTTTAACCGTGCACCAGCCCCGTTCAAGCAGCCCACCCTTCCTGCACTCCAAAGAGAGAGCCGGAGCCACAGGTGCCCCCTGCGTTTCTTCTCTTCCTCAGGTGGGGCCCACCTTGGTGCCCTCCTGCAGCAAAGGTGGGTAGGGACTGGGAGGCCGGGGGCTGGGCTCTGGCTGGGAGCTCACCCTCTCCGGCCCAGAATTCGAGATAACGGGATTGTGTATAAAGATAGAGAGAGTCACCCGACACTAACTCAGCAGACTCTGTGCCTAGAGCCTGGGCACCCACAGGAAGAAGGCGCCGAGTCCATCTTGGTGGGAGGCTCCCTTGCACAAACACACATACACAGATGGCTGGTGGGGTGGGGGACGGGACTGTCATAGGTTGGATTGTGTCCATCCCCTCCCCACCCCCACCCCCACCACCACCCCCACCACCACCCCCACCCGTTGAAGTCCTAACCCCCAGGACCTCAGAGTGGGACAGGGTCTTTAAAGAGATGAGAAAGGTAAAATGAGTGTGATTCAGGTGGGCCCTGACCCGACGTGAGTGGTACCCTTATCGAAAGCGGAGGTTAGAGCCCGGGCACGCACCCAGGGATGACACTCGGAGGAAGCACCCCTGCGCGCGCTCTCGCCTCGCACCGGCAGCCTCCAGGGCAGGCGGAAGGCAAGTGTCTGCTGCTCGGCTCCGGGCTCTGTGTGTGTGTGCCGCTGCGCGCACCCAGCCCAGGCTCGTGGCTGGGGCTCACTCCACCCTGCACTGCACCTGGGAAGCATTTGCAGCTCTTTCTCATGAAAAGTTGTCCGGAAGGTGTTCTGAACACCTTTGCCTCAATAAACAAAAGCTGCAAAGCATGCCGGGACGTCCATCAGCCCTTGTCATAATCAGGTATGCCACTGGCCGTGGCAGGCCCTATGGGAGATGACTGTTCCTAACAAGGAGTGCTGCCCTGGCCACCATCTGGAGTTCCCTTTTTCTTTATCTTTGGAATCCTGCAATCAAGGTGAACACGTGTCCTGGAATGACTTGCTTCCCGGAGCAGAATCACTGCCAAGGCACAAGTACCCCCCAGTCTCTGCACTGGCACTGCCGCACCCAGCTGCACTGGTTTAAGGAACGAAGCCCGCCCGTCCCTGGACTTGAACTTCTCCCTGAAGTTGGGGTGGCCGCTGCAGCATTGGGTGGTACCCCTTTTCCTTCTGGGAGATCCTGCGCCCTGTGGAGCCTCTGGGCTCCCAAAGACCCTGACAGCCACAGAATATCATTGTGAGTTCTTCACAACTTCTGGGGCTACCTCGATACTAGATGGTGGGGACGTGTGACGTCAGGGCAGTGACTCACACAGACAGGGTCTGAGGGACACACACAGTCAGGGTCTGAGGGACACACACAGTCAGGGTCTGGGGGACACACACAGTCAGGGTCTGGGGGACACACACAGTCAGGGTCTGAGGGACACACACAGTCAGGGTCTGGGGGACACACACAGTCAGGGTCTGGGGGACACACACAGTCAGGGTCTGAGGCAGCTTCCAGACTGCCTTCCAGACAGCCCACCAAAGAGATAGATTTGGGGCTACAAGAGAAAGACTAGCTAAGCCAAAGCTCCAACTACGTAGGATCTAATTTGACTTCACTCAAAGCAGTCCAGAGACAGGCAGTCTAGGCCCTATATCAGCCAGTCAAGAAGCTGAAGGCTCTCTCTTCCCTTAGCCTCTCCCTCAAGGGTGAAAGATGACTGCTGCAGCTCCAGCCATCATTTCCACTTTCCACTCAGAAAGGAGAAGGACGCATCAGGGAAGAAAGGATAGCAAAACTTCTGCAGAAAGTTCAGGCACCCCCTTGTGCCACGAGGGCCAGCACGTGCCACGGAGCCACCCCCGTATGCAAGCCAAGCTGGGAAACTCGGAATGCTGGCTGCACACTGCCGCCTCATGGGGAATTCGAGTACTGCAGATTCAGGAGCTGAGAAGCGAGGGGACCAGTGTCGAGCCACTGCCTGTGAAGCCAGCATCTCATAGGAGAGCAGGTTTGAGCCCCAGCTGCTCTGCTTCTGCTCCAGCTTCCTGCTAATGCACCTGGGAAAAATAGCAGAACATGGTCCACGTGCTTGGGCCCTGCTACCCACATGGGAGACCTGGATGAAGCTCCTGGCTCCTGGCCATTGCAGCCATTTGGGATATGAACCAGAGAACAGAAGATCTCTCTCTCTCTCTCTCTCTCTCTCTCTCTCTTTCTCTCTGTCTCTCCATCTCTCTTTGAAGCTCTGATTTTCAAATAAATGGATAAATCTTAAAAAAAAAAAAAAAAGATGGCTGGCAACGCGCCTCACTAGGCTAATACTCCGCCTTGCGGCACCAGCACACTGAGTTCTAGTCCCGGTCGGGGCGCCGGATTCTGTCCCAGTTGCCCCTCTTCCAGGCCAGCCCTCTGCTGTGGCCCAGGAGTGCAGTGGAGGATGGCCCAAGTGCTTGGGCCCTGCACCTGCATGGGAGACCAGGAGAAGCACCTGGCTCCTGGCTTCGGATCAGCGCAATGCGCTGGCCGCGGCAGCCATTGGAGGGTGAACCAACGGAAAAGGAAGACCTTTCTCTCTGTCTCTCTCTCTCACTGTCCACTCTGCCTGTCAAAAAAAAAAAAAAAGATAAGAAAACAGATGGTAAATAGGTCATCAGTCACTGACACTGTTATCCAGAGTGGCCATTTAAGAAGCCCTCCTAGGTCACGTATCTTGTCAAGTAAAAACAGACGCATATGCTCTCTCAGCCTCATTACTTTATACTTGTATATCCGTTACAAACATGCCCCACATGTGAACAGAGTATTTCAGCAAAACTCATTCTAATTTTAGAAGAAGGGACAGATTTAAAATATTCCTTTAGTGCCTCAATGATGCTAGAACAAAATAAACAGTTATTTTTAAGGCAGAACCCTTAAGACAAAAAAAAAAAAAAAAAAAAAAAAAGAAGGGGAGATGAACCAATGGCACCAAGACTGGAGAAGCTGTGAGTGTGACTGATTGCTCCAGCCGAGGACAGCTGCGCTCGGAGCTGTCCGCCCAGGGCTACACAGCAAGCCGGCTTTCGGGGGGCTCCCCTCCCAGACTCACGCCGGGGGCCCCAGAGTCATCTGGAGGTGGGAGGACAGCTAGGCTGCCCGTGGACCCCTGCTTCCTCCTCTCCACCTGAGGCAGGGCTTCCGGTCTGGGGACTCCTTGATCAGTTGAGTACCATTCGTCTGTTTGCTGTTGCTGACGACACAGTGCCACAGTCAGGGTGAGTTATAAAGAAAAGAGGCTTTTCTGACTCATGGTTATGGAGGCACGAGGTCAAGGGGCCTCCTTGCTGGGAGCGTCCCAGGGTAGCACAGGGCCTCACGTCGTGAGAGACAGGAAGCAGACCCATGGTAGTATCCCTCTGGTCTCTCCTTAGCCCCCAGGATGCAGTCCAAGGATTTATCAAGCCCTGACCACCTCCCAGATGCCCCCCTCTCAGCACCATAGCTGGGTTAGGTTTCTGCCTTCTCACCAGGAAGGATTCGATTTCAACACATGGAGCCACTGGGGACACACTCCAACCGTGTCCAAGCTGCAGTGCGCACCGTGGGGCCACAGGGCGGCCGAGGAACATTTGTGTACTAAGCGTGTGGATCTTGCTGCTGTCTTCTCCCTCTTCTCTCTCAGAGACTGGCAGCCAGGCCACTACTCACCAGCAGGATGGTGGTGACCTTCCGTGGACTCTGTCCAGCCCAAGAGGAACCCAAAGGAAGCTGACCCGGAGATGCCCCACAAAGGCCCCACCAAATTCCTGCCACACAAAACACACAATTTACACACCCCAGCCAAGACCCTGAACTCCCAACTGCGTCCCCAACGTCCTGGTCTTCAAAGTGAGCTGCAGCCAAGTGTCCCCAAGGGTAGCCTGTTAATAAAGAAAGATCGGGAACAAGTAATGTGGAGGAAATGGCCAAAACGAAGAGAAAAAAGTTTCAAAAGTAGTATAAACTTGGCTTTGACACAATGATTTTTGTACATGGAACTTATATGAAATTCAGATTAATAAGTAAACCAGGGCCGGCGCCGCGGCTCACTAGGCTAATCCTCCACCTTGCGGCGCTGGCACACCGGGTTCTAGTCCCGGTTGGGGTGCCGGATTCTGTCCCGGTTGCCCCTCTTCCAGGCCAGCTCTCTGCTGTGGCCCGGGAGGGCAGGGGAGGATGGCCCAAGTGCTTGGGCCCTGCACCCCATGGGAGACCAGGAGAAGTACCTGGCTCCTGCCATCGGATCAGCGCAGTGCACCAGCCGCGGTGGCCATTGGAGGGTAAACCAACGGCAAAGGAAGACCTTTCTCTCTGTCTCTCTCTCTCACTGTCCACTCTGCCTGTCAAAAAAAAAAAAGTAAACCATGACTGGCACCTAACTACACCCCTGTGCTTACATATCATCCCCCCACTACCCACGCAACAGCAGCAGAGCTGTCCAGTCATCAGAGCCTACAATGTTCACCCTCTGTCTCTTCACAAGAAAAGTTTGCCAAACTCTGCTCCATCTCAAGCAAGTGGGCAGACAGTTAACGACTACGTATGTCTCTACCATGAGTGTCTCCACAAAGAAACACGGGGAGAGTCAGGAGAAACGCGACACTGACTGTTCCCAGGATGCATTATGGGCAACACGCACTCCAGGGACGTGGGTGACCTGCACAAGCTGCCCCTGTAGAAAGGCAGAGCTTCTGGAAGGCACTGCTTCTGGAGGCTGCCCTGTGGCCTGAGGCTCCCCAGTCCTTCCCCACTCACAGTGCTCCACCCACCTGGCAGTGGAGCTGCTCCTGCCTGCTCCCCCTTCCTGCTCAGGAACCAAAACACCAGGGAGATGAGGTGTGGGAGCTGGTCAGTAGCCACTGGCAGCAGGGTCAGTGACAAGTGACAGAAACCCAATTCAAGTAAGGGTGCTTTTGTTAAGGAGACTAGGCTGGCTTACGCACCTGGGGAATCCAAAGTGAGTGGAGTGTAGGGCATAGCTGGACCTGGTGCTCAAATGATGTCATCACCCCCTACACACACACACACACACACACACACACACACACACACCTCCCTTGCCCTCACTCTTACTCAGGCCTCCAAGTGGAAGCAAGACACCCCTGTGGCTGCTGCATCATAAGATCCTTTCCGTTACCACCTTCCTTCTAGAAACACTAAGGGATTTTCTGAATTAGACCTCCAGGGTTGATGACACTTGGTCTGCTATGTGTGATTGGCTGGAGCCCAAGCCAATCACTATGACCAAAGGATAGATGCTCTGGCTGCCAAGGGCTGGCTGTGCCACACAAACCACAGAGTTTGGGCAGGACAGTCACAGAACAGCAAAGGGGGACCCCTCCTCATAAAAATGGGACCCTGTGTGGTTTCCCATTTCCAGCCCTCGTTAGTAATTTTCCTTGGTTAGCAGAGTACGTATCCTCACCGTAACTACACACATAACACTCTCAATAGGAGGGAACTTCAAAAAGTTCATGGGAAATGGAATTGAAAGATGAGTTTATTTTGGTACAAGAAAGAGTGAAATCTATGCATATGAGGGGAGTCTTTAAAAAGCTAATGGAAAATGTGTATCATAAAAAAACTACGCATGGATTGGAAACTTTTGGGCACTAAAATAAACTCATCTTTCAATTCCATTTCCCATGAACTTTTTGAGCTGCCTTCATAGATTTTTGGGAACTTGCTGCTATGGATTCATCCCTGAATCATCACATTTCAGAGGAAATGGACACATATCTTATTCATCCCCGCCCTCCCTAAAAAAGGCCACATATTGGGAGAAAACATGTCAGGTATGAATCACGAGTTCCACTTTCTACCCTCACCTGAGGACATGAGTCTTTCTCAAATCCATTGAAGAGTTAACCGTCTTCTGAGGCAGCACCCAGAGCGCACGCTCAACGTTGCCTGACGTCACAGGCCTTTAATCCTCGCACACATTATTCGGCCGTGGTGTTTCTCACTACCCTTCCGAAGCAGCCTCATCAGGACCAGGGCACTTGTCTGCAGCCTCTGCCTCCTTGCTTGACTTCAATCCACGCAGTCTGAGAGCGTTTCCAGGCATTGGACAACAAAGGCCTGAGGACCAAAGGGTATAGGACTTGGTTGAAGGAGTTCTCTTTGTTTCTCTTCCCTGGGTCATCACTGTCCCAAGCAGGCAGGCGCAAGGGCTTCAAAGGCACTGGCTGGCTGGCTGGGTAGTCGTGTGCAGGTGGCCTGCCTCAGCTGAGCCTTATCAGTCAAGGAGAATGGGGGTCCCCGCCCTGCTGAGTGGCTTGGCATCCCCGGCCCTGCTCCCTCTTGCTCCTGTCTACACAGCAGGGGACAAGGCAGGAAAGGTGGCTACATAAACCCCGAGTCTGCCTGCATCTACACCAACACAGCTGCATCACAGGAGCTCAACAGGTGACCCATCTCTCCCTTTCCTGTCTCCCCAAGTCTTCCCACATCAGCGCCCTCCTGGTTTGCTGCCTCGTGGGGCCCTTCTCTGACAGGCCAGCTCAGATTCAGGCAGGCACTCACCACTGTCTCCTTCACCTACATGAAGCCTTTGGTATCCAAATAGCACAGCCAAGAGGGAGGGACCTGTTGCCAGGGAAAAGCAGCAGGTGCCTGCTCTGGGTGCCCTGATCTCTGACTCTCACCAGGCATGGAGCACAGTACTGACAGCATGATCCCTGTCCTGCAGGGCCTCCGAGCCATGGCCGTCCCCTTGTCTCTAAGGTCTGCTGGCCCAGCCACCTTCTGCCTCTCTGGATGACTCTCCTTCCCCATCAGTACAGTGAGGCCCCTTCCGATTCACCCTGCATGGTGGGAGCAGGGTGACCGCTCACAGGGGTGACTCCAATTCCCTTTGGTCCCTGCCTTCCTAGCTAATGAAAGGTGCTGAAAGCTGGCCTCTCAACTCATGGCCTGTTGCCATAAAAATCAGAAACTGCTCATAACGGAAGGGAAAAGTTGAAAGATAAAACAAGTGGAGATCATTGTGAGTGCACATGTATCACCTTTTTTTGCTCCTACTTTTTCCATCAGTGTCAGAAGACCGAGAGGCACCAGGCTCCAGCACTTTGCTCTGTGTGCCTGTGGGCCCCAGGCATCTGATCTACCTGGACTTGTGCTGGAGACTTTAGGCTTCAAAAGAAGATGTTGGCAACTTTTCCCCCAGTCATCCCCTCTACATGCAGCTGCAAATCCTGGAAATGCCCTGCAGGTTGCAACAGCACCAAAAGCCCCCCAGCAGCACCAAGGGTGAAGCAGCCCAAAACAACACTGCAAAGACCGTGGAAGGAAACAGTGATGGGCATCGCAGCCCATGAAGTTAGCTGAGAACCTCCACCTGAACCCGCAGACAACTGCTTTCTAAGGAGAGGGCTTCAGGTGCACCCGACGTCTCCCAGCATCAGCACAGAAATGTCCCAGAAGAGTCAAAACTCACTGCTGGTATCAAGAAGGAGCCAGGAGTAGCAATGGCAAATTATCTTGAAACAAATTTTAAATACAGAAACTCAGTCAAGATGTTGAAGTGACAAAAAGTTAATCAAATGGAAATTATACTACTGAAAAATGCAACAATTGAGGGTTTTTTAAATGATGACTTAGTAGAGAAGATGTGACAAGGTATAGTCAACCAACATGAGGATAGATCAATAGCATTTACTTAACCTGAGCATAGACCTAGAACAGAATTTTCAAAAATAAACAGAGTGGCAGGCATTGCGGGCAGGTTGGGACACCAGCATCCCATATCGGAGTTCCTGCTTGAGTGCTGGCTGCACCACTTCTAAGGCAACTTCCTGCAAATGCATCCTGGGAAAACAGCAGAGGATGGCTCAAGTACTCGAACTGCTGCCACTCAGATGGGAGATCAGAGAGATCCTGGCTCCAACCTGGACCAACCCTGGCTATTGCAGGCATTTGGGGAGTGAACCAGCAGAAGGAAGACCTCTCTCTGTGTCTCTTCTTTCTCTCTCATTCTACCTTTCAAGTAGATGAAATAGATAAATGAATATTTTAAAAAATGAACAAAGTTTCAGGGATCTGAGGCAGAAACAACAACAATAAATAAATACATAAATAAATAAATAAATACTCTAACCTTCATGTTATTGGAGTCCCAAGAGAGAAAAAAGAGTGAGATTAAAAAAATATTCAAAGAAATCATGGCTGGGACTGACACTGTGGTGCAGCGGGTTAAAGCCCTGGCCTGAAGCGCTGGCATCCCATATGGGCGCTGGTTCAAGTCCCGGCTGCTCCACTTCCAATCCAGCTCTCTGCTATGACCTGGGAAAGCAGCAGAAGATGGCCCAGTTCCTTGGGGCCTCTATACCAGCCTGGGAGAACCAGAAGAGGCTCCTGACTCCTGGCTTTGGGTCGGAGCAGCTCCAACAATTGTAGCCATCTCTCTCTCTCTCTTTCTCTCTCTCTCTGCCTCTACCTCTCAGTAACTCTGCATTTCAAATAAAATAAATAAATCTTAAAAAAAAGAAAGAAAGAAAATCATGGTGGGCAACTTCCCAAGTTTGATCAAAGATATATATTTAGGATTCAAGAAGCTGAGCAAAACTCAAAGTTGGTAAGTCCAAAAAAATCCACACCAAAACACAAAGGGAAAAAAACTCAGCAACAGCCAGAAAGAAATGACAGATTGCCCATGGAGCGACATGCATTACGGCAGATTTCCATGAAACAGGGAGGCCAGAAGCAGGGGAACACCTGTCAAGCTTCTGCAGAAACAGGCTGCCAGCTTTGAATGCAATGTCTGGTGCGCGTCCTTTGGGAATGAAGGGAAAATGAAGACGTCCTCAGATGAAGAAAAGCGAAGATTATCTGTCGTCAGTAGGCTTAGCCCCTAAAAAGAAGTAAGATATCTTTCCAAATGGGAAGAAAATGTCAACAGGAGTAGGCTAGGACCTTCAGAAACTAGGGGGAAAAAAGAGGAACAGAGGGATTGCAAAATAGAAGTAATCATGGCGGCCGGCGCTGGGGCGCAGCGGGTTAAAGCCCTGATCTGAAGCACCAGCACCCCATAAGGGTACTGATTCTAGTCCAGGCTGCTGCTCTTCTGATCCAGCTCCATGCTGTGCCCTGGGAAAGCAGTGGAAGATGGCCCAAGGACTTGGGCCCCTGCGCCTGCGTGGGAGACCCGGAAGAAGCTCCTGGCTCCTGGCTTCAGATCAGCTCAGCTCCAGCCATTGCGGCCATCTGGGGAGTGAACGAGCAGATGGAAGACCTCTCTCTCTGTCTCGACTTCTCTCTGTAACTCGATCTTTCAAATAAATAAAGTAAATCTTTTTTAAAAAAAAAAGAAGTAATCACGATGGACAGAAGCAAAACTTGTAACACCATGGGATGAGCTGCTCCAGGTATGCAGAGGAAATATTTATTTTTTTAAATGATTTATTTATTTATTTATTTATTTGAAAGTCAGAGTTACACAGAGAGAGGAGAAGCAGAGAGAGAAAGGTCTTCCATTCCGCTGGTTCACTCCCCAGATGGCCGCAACGGCCAGAGCTGCGCTGATCCGAAGCCAGGAGCCTGGAGCTTCCTCCGGGTCTCCCACACAGGTGCAGGGACCCAAGCACTTGGGCCATCCTCCACTGCTTTCCCAGACCGTAGCAGAGAGCTGGATTGGAAGAAGAGCAGCCGGGACTAGAACTGGTGCCCATATGGGATGCTGGCGCTTCAGGCCAGGGTGTTAATCCACTGCGCCACAGCACCGGCCCCAAGGAAATATTTATAACAATTAAACTTCCACACTGAGGAGGGTAAAAGGACCTCAGTGGAAGGAAACTTTCCTTTGTTAAAACTATTAATGTATCAATAATGGTAGACTGTGGTAAGTCAGATGTATATTATAACATCAGTAGCAATTGCTGAGTAAACTACTAAGTGATACCCTAAACATATGGAACTAAAGAGTCCAAGTCTGGTGGGCATTTTGCCTGGTGGTTAAGATACCCACGTCTCATATCCAAGTATCTGGTTCAGAGCTCCCAATTCCAGCTTCCTGCTAATTCAGACTCTGGGAGGCAGCAGGTGATGGCTCAAGTACTTGGGTCCCTGCCACCCATGTCGGGGACCAGGACTGAATGTTCAGCTCCTGGCTTCGGTCTGGCCCAGCCCAGGCTGTTGCAGGCACTGAGGGGAGTGAATCACTGCACGGAAGCTGTCTGTGTCACTCTGCCTCTCAAATAAAGAGAAAAAATTCAACTGCACAGAAAGGCAAAAGAAAAAAGGGAAAGAAATTTAAAACACAGGTAAGAAACAGGACAAATACATGGAAAGCAAGTAAATAACTGACACTCATGGCTCGCATTACGGCACAGAGGGCGAGGCTACCACTTGCCATGCCAGCATCACACGTGAGCACCAGTTCGAGTTCTGACTGCACCATTTCCAACCCAGCTTCCTGCTATGCGCCTTGAACAGATGATGGACCAAGTACTTGGGCCCATGTAACCAATGTGGGAGAACTAGATAGAGCACTAGTTTTGGCCTGGTCTACCCTCAGCAGTTGTGATCTTTTGGGGAACAAAACAGCAGGTAGAAAATCTCTCTCTCTCTCTCTCTCTCTCGCTCTCGCTCTCACTCTCGCTCTCGCTCTCGCTCTCTGCCTTTCAAATAAAAATAAAATAATCATTTTTAAAGAATGACTCACTTAAGCCCTACCTATAATTACTTCAAATGTAAATTATCTAAATGCACCAATTAAGACAGTGAGACGAGCAGAGTGGATTGGGAAAATCATTATAATTATATTACTATCTACAAGAAATTCACTTCAAATGAATGATGTAGGTAGCTTGAAGATTAAAGGCTGGAAAAAGACCTGTCATGATAATGCGGTTTGAACAGTCCCCCAGATGTTCACGCGTCACAAATCTAAGCCCCAGTTCCTGCGCTGATACTGCTTGAGGGTGGAGCCTTGGGGAGGTGATTGGGACCGGACAAGGTCATGAAGGTGGGGCCCGTGACAGCACTCGCGGCTTTATCATCAGATAAGGAGCGAGCCGAGCTCTGTCTCCCCACAGGACGCTGCGTGAAGAGCAGAGAAGATACTGGTGCTGTGCACTTGGATCTCCTGGCCTCCAGAACTGTGAGCTGATCAAACCTTTACCTCTGATGAAATCCAGTCTGTGGTATTCAGTTAGAGCAGCAGGAAACACACCGAGACTGCATAAACACTGAGTTTTTAAAACAGAAATCAAGAGTGGCTATATTAATATCAGATAAACTACACTTGAATGTGAAGAAAATTATAATAAAGAGGAGCATTACATAACATTAAAAGGACCACTCCATCAAAAAATACTCCTAACATGTATGCACCAAGCAACAAAGTTTCAGAAAACAGGAAGCACAAACTGATTGCAATGAAACGAGAAAGAAATCCACAAACACCATAGGGATGTTTCACGTCCCCCTCTCAGAAATTGCCAGAACTTCTAGAAAGGAAGTTAGCAAGAATAGAACTAGATAACACAATCCAACAACACAATCTACTCAGAAAGGACAGGATTCACATTGTCAAGCACCTCTGAAATACTCACCGTGATAAACACATCCCAGGTCATGAAATAAACCTCCAAGTGTAAAATAACTAGGATCAAACGTGATATGTTCCCTAATCATAATGGAACCAAACTAGAAATCAACAATGGAGTGACAACAGGAAAATCTCCAAACACTTACAATTTAACAATACACTTCTAAATAATTCACAGGCTGGACTGGCGCTCTGGTATAGCAGGTAAATCTGCCTCCTGCAGTGCCGGCATCCCATATGGGCCCCGGTTTGAGTCCTGGCTGCTCCACTTCCCATCCAGCTCTCTGCCATGGCTTGGGAAAGCAGTAGAAGATGGCCCAGGTCCTTGGGCCCCTGCACCACGTGAGAGACCCAGAGCAAGCTCCTGGCTCCTGGCTTCTGATCGGCACAGTTCCAGCCATTACAGCCAATTGGGGAGTGAACCAGCACATGGAAGACTCTCTCTCTCTCTCTCCCTCTCTCTCTGCCTCTCCTTCTCTGTATAACTCTGGCTTTCAAATAAATAAATAAATCTTTAAAAAATAATCCATAGGCCACAAGGAAAATCTCAAAGAAAATATTAAAAACCACACACATACAGGTAGGTGTTTGGCCCAGTGGTTAAGATGCCTGCATCCCATATGGGAGTACGTGGGTTCAATTCCCTGCTCTGACTCCTGACTTCAGCTTCCTGCTAATGCAGGAATGAGCGGTTGATGGCTCGAGTAGTTGCACACCTACCATCCATAGGGAGACCTGAACTGAGTTTCTGGATCTCAGCTTCAGCCCACTCCAGCCCAATGGGATGAGAATGCTCTCTATCGTCTCCCGAAACCCCTACTCTCACTCTCTCTCTCTCTCTCTCTCACTCTCTCTCTCTCTCTCAAATAATTTTTTTAAAACCACACATACATAACCTACTGAAAATGAAAACACAACATAATAAAAACTTGCAGGATGCAACTAACATTGTGCCAAGAGTTAAATTTATACAGCCAAATGATTACACTATAAAATTTTAAAAACTCAAATAAAATATCTAAGACCTAGGAAAAAGAGAACAAAACCCAAGGAAAGCAAAAGAAAGGAAGTAATAATGAGAAAACATGAAATAAATGACATTGACAACAGGAAAACAAGAGGAAACATCAACAAAACAAATAGCTGGTTCTTTCAGAGAAAAATCATTTAGATTAATACTTACACCTCTATCACTGAGAAAGATTAAATAAGAGAGAGAGAGAGAGAGAGAGAGAGAGAGAGAGAGAAGACACAGTCATTAAGATCGTGAATGGAACAGGAGCTAACACAACATATCCCACAGTCATTCAAGGGAAAATAAAGCAACAATTTAGAGGAAATAATCCAATTCCTCAAAATCCACAAACAATCTGAAACTCATCCAAGATGATATACTGAAGAGTCCTATATCATTAAAATTTGGATTTTTAGTTTCCAGGAAGGGGGCCGGCGCTGTGACGTAGTGGGTAAAGTCACTGCCTGCGGTGGCCTGCATCCCATGTGGACGCGGGTTCGAGACCTGGCTGCTCCACTTCTGATCCAGCTCTCTGCTGTGGCCTGGGGAGGCAGTAAAAGATGGCCCAGGTCCTTGGGCACCTGCACTCGCGTGGGAGACCTGGAAGAAGCTCCTGGCTCCTGGCTTCAGATTGGCACAGCTCCAGCTGTTGCGGCCAATTGGGAAACGAACCGGCAGATGAAGGACTTTCTCTCTCTCTCTCTCTCTCTCTCTCTCTCTCTGCCTCTCCTTCTCTCTCTGTGTAATTCTGACTTTCAAATAAATAAATAAATCTTAAAAAAAAAAAAAAAAAAAAAAAAAAAACAAAGTTTCCAAGAAAAAAAAATCTCCAAATCAAACATTCTCACTGGAGCAATCTCCCAAACATTTGAAGAATTTCCACCAAGTCTACATCTTCTCTTCCAGAAAAGAGAAGAGGAAGGAATAGTTCCCTACTCACTTTATGATCTTAATACCAAAAGCAGTATAGAATAAAGAAAACTACAGAACAAAGCTCATTTATCTCATGTATGCAAAACCCCTAAGAAAATGTTCCAATTGGATGCAATAATATATAAAAAGCATTTAACAGCACAACCAACTAGGATTTATTCCAGGGATGTGAGGTTCACACAATATCTGAAAATCAATGAATGTAATTCACCGTATCAACAGGAGATTGAAGAAAAACACATCACAATTAAAGTCTCTGAAAAATGCAACATTCATTCATGATTAAGAAGTCTCAGCTGACCAGAAATAAAAATTAAATAAACATGAACCTTCCTCTGTCTCAGAAAGATTACCTATAAAAAAATCCAAAACTAACATCACATTTAACAGTGAAAGATTGCAATCAGGAACAAAACAGGGATGTCCACTCTCACAATTCTCATTCAGGAGTGTTGGATATTTTCATCATGCAATAAGGCAAGAAAAATAAATAAGATTCAATCAGATTCAAAAGGAAGAAATAAGATAGCCTCCATTTTCAGAAGATATGACTATCTACATAGAAAATCCCAAGGAATTTCTTAGAACTTAGCCAAAACCTTCTTAGAACTAATAAGTTAGTTCCTTAAGGTCACAGGATTTAAAATGGTCATGCAAAAATCATTTGCATTTCTACACTGACAATAATCAAAGACAAACCATAGTCAAGAATACATTTATGAGTCACCAAGTCAAATGCTTAAGTATAAATCTAACAAAGCATGTACAGGTCTCTGACAAAAAGGACAAAATAGTGATGAGACAATCAAAGAAAACCTGAGTATCGGTAGAGAAATACAGTTGTTCATAGTCAGCAGACTTATCTAAGAAAAGGTGTCAATCCTGGGGCATGCACTGTGGCACAGCGGGTAAAACAACCTGAGAGGTGACACCATCATCCCATGTGAGCATCAGTTCAAGTCCCAGCTGCTCCGCTTCTGATGCAGCTCCCTGCTAACACGCCTGAGAAAGTGGTGGAAGATGACCCAAATGTTTGGGCCCATGCCATCCACGTGGGAGACCCAGATGGAGTTCCAGGCTCCTGGTATCAGTCCTGCCCAGCCCCAGCCATTGTGGCCATTTGGGGAGTGAACCAGCAAGTGAAAGATTCTCTCTCTCTCTCTCTCTCTCTCTCTCTCTCTCTTTCCCCGTCTTTCCCTCTCTATGTATAACTCTGCCTTTCAAATAAATAAAATAAATCTTAGAAAAAATACTTTTAAAAAGTATCAATTTTCCCTACATTGGTGTATGCATTTTACACAATCCCTATCAGGTTTTTTAATCTTCAGATACCTTATCCTATAATGTACGTGGAAAGGGAAAGATGCTAAAATAACCAAAACCATTTTGAAAAAGAACACAGTGGCCGGCATCACTCCTTCTGATGTTAACTCTTCCTCCATAACTACAAGACTGCATGATATTAGCAGAGGGCCAGGCACCTACATAAGGAAACAGGGAATCCAAAATCATATCCAAGCAATCCAACTAGAACATGAGTAAAAGATATGAACAGACATGTCACTAGAGAGACTATGCAGGTGACTGGCAGGAGGCATCCATGGTATGGTGGTGAGCATAGCTGCCTTCCAAGAATATGCAGGTGACAAGTATAGGGCAAGACATTCAACTTCATGAAAATGCAAACCAAAGTCATAATGAACTATCACTGCACATCTATTACAGTCGCTAAAATAAAAAGTAGTGATAATACCAAATGCTGCTGAGGATGCTGGGAAAGTGGATCACTCAGGCATTACCAGTAGGAATGCAACGTGACACAGTCATTCCAGGAACTGGTTTGGCAGTTCATTAGAAAACTAAAAATGAATTTCCCATGTGACCCAGAAGTTGCACTTTTAGGCACTTAGCCCAGACAAATGAAAGCTTATTTTTATGAAGAAACTTATACACAAATGTTCACAGCAGTTTTATTTGCCATAACTAAAAATAGGAAACTACCCATATGTCTTTCAATGTGTGGTGTTGTATTCCAGCCATGGCACGGAATACTACTTGACAACCAAAAAGAATGAGCTGCTGATTTATGCAACAACTTGGATGAATCTCAGATAAGCACGCTCAGTCCCAAGGAGCATCTCCCATGGAGTAAATTCTTAAAGAGACAAAGGGGAAAGTGAGTTGCATTTCTGTCACATTGTATCAACTGTTCTTGTTGTCTGTATTCCATAGATACACAACACATACATTTGAAAGGGTCTCTGGTGTCCAACCTGGAGTAGAGTGTAGCAATTCCAGGTAATTTTTTAAAAGAGCTATCCTTAAGCTAGAAACCAATCCTGGAAACGAAAGTGTTGGATTTTTTTAATTCTTAATTACCTTCTAGCAGATTATTGTTTGTAAATCTGTGCTGATACTCTGCTCTCTTCTTAATGACGCCCCTTATCTGTAAGGAAAGGTTCTCTATACACACAGTGAAGCAGGACAGTTGGGGATGCCTCAGCCAGGTCTGGGGCTGAAAAATTTAAAGTTAGCTTAATTTGAGAGACTTCTAAACTTTGGCATACAAAATGTTTTCTCTAATATATTTATAGACATTAAAATGCTTTTATCCACATTTTAGAAAATGATCTATTGGGATCAGCTCTGTGGCATGGCGGGTTAAGCCATCACCTGCAGCGCTGGCGTCCTATGTGGACACAGGTTTGATTCTGGCTGCTCCACTTCCAATCCAGCTCCCTGCTAATGAGCCTAGGAAAGCCGCAGAAGGTGGCTCAAGCACTTGGGCCCCCGAACCCACTTGGGAGACCTGGAAGAAGCTCCTAATTCCCGACTTTGGCCTAGCCCAGCCCCAGCCATTGTGGCCATTTGGGGATTGAACCAGCGGATGGAAGATCTCTCTCCTCCCTCTATCTCTCCCTTTCTCGCTGTAACTCTGACTTTTTGTAATATGAAGAATTTTTAAATCTCTCATCATGAATGAGGAAAAAGAAAAAGGTTATAAAATTCAGAAGAATGAAAATTTTCCACTTAATACAGATGGATACCAAACAAAGCTTAAGGGACCAGGCAAAGGAAATCATAAAAGATAAACTAATTCTCACACCTTAATTGCATTCGTGGTTTTTTTATACTCTACTTACAGATTGAATTTTATGTGTTATACTTATTTTAATACATTATATTTTCTCCTTAACCGAACCAACAAACTAACCTGAGGATTAAAATGAAAATGTTTTTTGAAATTATAAACAATTCCCAAAATCTATCTGTAGCACTATATTCTAATACTGTCACATCACACACATTTTTTAACATATTCCCAACACAAGTCTATTTTTAAATCATTGTTGAATACAGCTTTTCTAACCCACTCATTTAAAAAAAGAAACTTTAGAATGTGAAACAGTTAAGCTATTTGCAAGAAATGTGAATTGCTTAGTCTTGCTTACAGCAGCGTCTAATCTTAAGTATAAACGTACATTGGTTTTAGTATATTAACTACATTTTTGCAGAAGAAAGCAATATTCAAAAAGCCAATTTCTGTGTCTGAGCTGCTTTTTCTAATCTCCGCTAACACACACCATCCACGGCAGCCAATTAAGGCCACGTTTCATTGGGAACATCTGACCGCTTTTTATCCATCCCTACACCGTTATCTTTTTGAAATGTCACTGCTCGTGTCGCCACGCAGAGTTGGCATGAATGGCCAGGTTCTCATTAGTATGAGGGTTAAATCCATTTTAATTTCACCGAAAGAAGCTCATCCGATTCTCAAATGATTCTGAATTGCCCCGAGTCTTTGTCATTTTAATAGAGAGGCTGTGTCACCTGGACCATCACCCTCCCATCACCCTAACTCCCGGTGCCATCTCACTCGGGTTGTTATGGAAAAGCATGGGGTTAATCTGCCGAGTCGTGACTAGCTCCACCCGTGAAAGCCTCCCCACGGGAGAGCCTGCGGGCTGGGGAGGCGGCTGCGCACGCTGGGCGCAGGCGGGCGCACGGGGACGAGCGCGCGCGCCGGGTGCGGGGCGCGCTGGCCTGCGCTCTGGAGCGCAGACGGCGGTGGGGCTGCCTCTCCTGGGGAACCACAGCGCTGGCTGCCGGAACCCTGTCTGTGCCTATCCTCTCCTTAGAATAAGGCCACCTGGGCCAGCACCGCGGCTCACTAGGCTAATCCTTGCCTGCAGCGCCGGCACACCGGGTTCTAGTCTCGGTCGGGGCGCCGGTTCTGTCCCGGTTGCCCCTCTTCCAGGCCAGCTCTCTGCTGTGGCCCGGGAGTGCAGTGGAGGATGGCCCAAGTGCTTGGGCCCTGCACCCCATGGGAGACCAGGAGAAGCACCTGGCTCCTGCCATCGGATCAGCGCGGTGCACTGCGGCCAATGGCAAAGGAAGACCTTTCTCTCTGTCTCTCTCTCTCTCTCTCACTATCCACTCTGCCTGTCAAAAAAAAAAAAAAAAGATTTATTTTATTTATTTGAGAAGCAGAGTTACAGAGAGCGAGACAGAGAAAGAGAGATCTTCCATGTGCTGATCCACTCCCCAAATAACCAAAACGGCCAGGGCTGGGCCAGGCTGAAGCCAGGAGCCAGGAGCTTCCTCCCGGGTTCCCACATTGGTGCAAGGGGCTCCATCCCTTGGGCCATCTTCCGCTTCTTTCCCAGGCCATTAGCAGGGAGCTGAATAGGAAGTGGAGCCCATGAGATTCAAACCACACCCACGTGGGATGCTGGCACTGCAGGCTTCGGTCTAACCTACTATGCCACAGTCATGACCCCTCCAGGACCCTTTTGAACAGCTCTGTGTTCCAAGAACTGCAAATCTAAGGTCAAAATCCACCCCCACTCTCACCCCCAGTTTGCGTGGATCACAGAGTCCCTCTCACCAGGGTGGCCTGAGTACAAAACAGGTGCGGCCAACCAGGTGAGGCCGGAGCGTCCTTCCTGCCTTTTCCACATCACTCTTGGCGTCGCCCACAAGGCCAGAGACTGAAAATGCAAACTCCAGGGCCTGCGCTGTGGCATAGTGGGTCAAGCCGCCGCCTGGAGTGCTGGCATCCCATATGGCACTGGTTCGAGACCCAGCTGCTCCACTTCCGATCCAGCTCTCTGCTATGGCCTGGGAAAGCAGTAGAAGATGGCCCAAGTCCTTGGACCCTTTCACCTACCTAGGAGACCTGGAAGAAGATCCTGGCTCCTGGCTTCAGATCAGCTCAGCCCTGGCCACTGTGGCCATCTGGGGACTGAACCAGTGGATGGAAGACCTCTCTCTCTCTCTCTCTCTCTCTCTCTCTCTCTGCCTCTCCTCTCTCTGTGTAACTCTTTCACATAAATAAATAAATTTTAAAGAAAGAAAATGCAAACTCCATCCGGACTTTTCCTTGCACAGGAACATGAGTCTTCATGCCCATTTATCAGCGCTGATACTTGAAAACTTCCAATGTTGTCACAGGACTCTTTGGCACCATAAATTCCATTAATTTTCAATACTTTAAGTCTGTGATATGTAAACATTCGATGCGTAGAGAAATAGCAATGGCTGACAACACTGCATCACAGAATCAAGTGGGGGATGCTGAGAAGCCGGGTTTTCCCAGAGGCAGCAAGTAGGGTGAGGAACAGACAGGAGCAGGCTGCGGAGGGCAGAATGGACAATTCCAATAAAAAAGTTTCCCCTTCCGAGTTTTCCTTGCACTGTGGGTCTCCACATTGCCTGTCCCAGCCGTTTTTGCCTTAATTCTCTCAAGACAGAATTTGGCTTTCTCAAATGGAACTGTGTTAAGAAACAAGAAATGCAGCAAGAAAGCTTGCCTCTACCTTCTGGCCCTGGGATCTGGGCTTTATCTACACTGGATTAAACACCCCACTGCTGAGCTCGGCCACTTAGGACCTGAGCCCTTGCCTGACCCCACTGCGCAAGCTCTAGCCTCCAGGAAGGACGCAGTTCAGCACCAGCAGTACCCCCACCCCACCGCTAGCTGGCCTGGCTCACTCATCTCCCCATCTGCCCTCCTGCTAACTCAGAGGCCTTCTGCAGATTGCTTGTCCCTCCCTGAGAACACATCCTCCAGGATTCCCCGCGGGTGCCCCAGCCCTCCATCCCAGCTGTGGTTTGGGTAGGGTGTGAGTGTGTCCCTTCAAGGTTCAGGTGCTAGGAACTCAGTCCCCAGTAGGACGCTGTAGGAGCCGTGGCACCTTGAAGGGGCAGGGCCTGGAGGAAGGTGGTTTGGCCTTCGGGGCACTGCCCTCGGAAGGCATTAATGCTGCCGTCTTGGAGCGAGGGCTTTCTCATACACAGGTTATAAAGCAGGGCAGGGCCACATGCTTGGCCACTTCTGCATAGAGCCAGTCCACTTTCTACTTTTCCCACCGTGTCGTGACACAGCCAGCGGGCTCCTCCCTAGGCTAGCAACACCTGCCATTTGGATACCCCAACCGCCAGAATCATGAGCCAAATAACTCTCTTTGTAAAGAACCCAGCCTCAGGTATTTTACAAAAACAGCAGAGAACACTAAAACAGCCTTCCTCCCAATGGAGTGAGAAATGGGAGCCGTCCCCTCTTCCCTACAGGTGCCATACCACATGGAAATGAACATACTCCACAGATAGATGGAGTTGGTAGGGAACGGTCAGTGGAGAATCCATTGGCCAGCAGTTACTGCTGGAGGTCAACGACCAGCCCTTTGTAGCAGGTAAGTCCCTTCCAATGCCCCCTTGTACATTGACTATTAGAGACCATCTGAACATGCATGTGTCACGTATGTTGATAAAATACAGCCAACAAGCACAACTAGTGCAATGTAGCAAAACAAACAAACAAACAAACAAAAACTGTACTTTGCTTTTCCTATCCTCTCATTAACAATTTATTCAGTAAGGGATGGTTCATCAGTCTTACCTCTGCTGGGCATACCCAAGTTAGAAATAAATAAATAACTGACTCTCAGACACTTCAAGGGACCAACACAGCCTCATTTTGGTGGCCCTCCCTTCTCTCCCTGAGCTTGGCTAGGGAGGGTCAGGGCCAGGGAGGAGCAGCCGACCCCAATCTTCCTCTGGACTAGCGCACTCTCCCCCACTGGCTAACAGCTCCTCTGACCTCCCTGCACTGAGCCCAGGAAGGTCATGAGGAGTCCCTTGCATTGCCGTATGAATTCGAAGTCTGTGTTTTCTAATTCTGGGGAGAATGTCATTGATATTTTGATGGAGATTATATTAAGTCTATATATCGCTTTGGGTCTGGGACCCGGTGCTGTGGCACAGCAGGTGAAGCCGCCGCCTGCAGTGCTGACATCCCATATGGGTGCTGGTTCAAGTCCCAGCTTCCCACTTCTGATCCAGCTCTCTGCTATGGCCTGGGAAAGCAGTGGAGGATGGCCCAAGTGCTTGGGTCCCTGCACCCGCATGGGAGACCCTGAGGAAGCTCCTGGCTCCTGGCTTCAGGCTTCAGATCGGTGCAATTGGGGAGTGGACCATCGGATGGAAGACCTCTCTCTCTCTTTCTTTCTCTCTGCCTCTCTGTCTCTCTCTGTGTAACTCTGACTTTCAAATAAATAAATAAATCTTTTTAAAAAATCACTTTGGGTCATACATACATTTGAATAGCCACATATCTTTGACAAAACAGCTAAAAACATACCTTGAAGAGACAACCTCACCAATAAATGGTGCTCTCTCTCTCTCTCTCCCCCTCACTCCCTATCTCTCTCTGTAACCCTGACTTTCAAAATAAATAAAATTGTATAAAAAGAAGCCACTAGAGAGGCTAGAATTGTAACAGAATGCAGAAGGGAAAGAGACAGAAAAGTTATCAGAAAAATTTAAAACAACACCAACCACTGACCAGGAAGCTGGGAAACTGGCTCACTGATGTGCTTCTGGTGGGATTATGAAATGGTCCCAGTGCCTTGGAGGATGTGATTATCCATGACCTATAACCTATGACCTATAACCTATGTGCCATTGTGTGTTTATCCCAGAGAAACAAACACTAATATTCACACCACAACCCACCCCTGAACATGTGTAGCTGCTTGAATAGTAACTGCTGGAGCCTGGAGACAGCTAGGCTGTTCGTGAGTAAACCATGGTCCACCAGGGACTGCTTACGCAGCAGTTTTTATTTTAACAGATGATTGATATGAGCAAGAATTTGGATGAATCTCCAGAGAATCACACTAAATGAAAAGGCCAGTTCTGGAAGATTACCTACTCTATGATTCCATGTACATAACATTTGCAAAACAGGAGGCATGAAGTCCAGACTACCGATTGCTAGGCACTACAGATGCAGGTAGAGGGAGGTGCTGAGGGGGTGGTGTAGACTGATCACATGACGAGCCCTGCAGGGAGTCAAGATATTCTGCGTTTTGACACACAAACCTACACATGCGATAAAATTGCACAGACATACACACACACATGCAAGAGGGAGTGAACCTGAACAGATCAGTGGATCCTACTGATGTTAATGTTCTGGCTGTCATCTTGCACTACAGCTGTGCCAAGGTGTCCCCGTTGGCATAAAGTGTACAAGGTCTCTCTAGTACTGCTTACCCTTGCATGGGACTGTGCAGTGATTGCAAAGAAAAAGGTCTTATAATACTGCATGCATGTTCCTAACAGCATTCATCACAGATGGCCGAGAGATGGGAACAGCCAACACATCCACGGATGGATGAATGAGCAAACAAAATGTGGTCCTTGCATACAATAGGATATAATCCAGCCTTTCGAAAGAAGGAAATTCTGACACAGGGGTGAACCTTGAGGCTAGGATGTGAAATGAAGGGGGCCAGACACAAAAGGACAAATACTGTGTGATCCCACTCATCTCAGACCCCTGGAGCCCTCACATCCAGAGAGCAGAATGGTGGGTGCCCAGGCCTGGGAGGAGGGGAGATGGGGAGTTTTTACTTAATGGAGACAGAGTTTCAGTTTTGCAAGATGAAGAGAGCTCTGTGGCTGGATGGGGATGATGGTGGCTCGACACTGGGAGTGTACTGAACACCACTGGACTGTATGGTTATGGTGATATGCTTTATATTGTGTGTCTTTTCTCACAATCTGACACTTTAAAGCTTAATACATTTTAAAACTAGATTAAAACTAGCTCACACGGGCGTGGGGTCTGAGTTCAGGAGTGGCTGGCTCCAGGGATGCAAGGGATTCGTCAGGACTATTCTCTCCATCTTCGAGTCTACCACTCTCTCTATGACATTCTTGAGAGCAGACAGCCAGGGGCAACCCCAGGCTCCTATTGTTTACAATTGACAATGACTAGGAGACGGGAGACCGAGGGTCTCATCCTGCGTGCAGACTCCCCAGCAGTGCCCCCTCACCCTGGGCCCGCCTCCACCATCCAGAGCACAGGAAGAAGGCTGGAGTGAGCAAGGCGAGGCCCCTTGTTCAGGAAGGTGTCAGCTTGTATCGCTGTAGCCAGATGCCTGACACAGGCGGCTGATGAAGAGAAGTTCATTTCGCTCGCGGCTTTGGAGATTCAAGCAAGCAGCATGGCGCATGCTCTGGCAAAGTGCTCATGGCCGATGGGGGATGGTGGAGTGTGTTCAGAGGAAGGATCCCACAGCCAGCCAGGAAGCAGAGAGGACTGGGCAGGACCAGGCTGCTTTCTCTTAGAACAACTCTCATGGGAGAACTACCAAGGAGGGCAAGAGAATTAACTTCTGAAGGCATGCACCTGGTGACCTAGGGACCTCCCACCAGGCCCTCCTCCTAATGGTGACACCACTCCCAATAGCACCACTGTGGGGACCAAGCTTCCGGCTCATGGACCTTTGAGGGGGACACAGTTAAACCAGACCCAAACAGCAACAGTTAAGATTGGGAGCAAGTTCAGGGTCTGCTCCCTGTAGCCACGTGCCCCAGGCAGGACCCATGAAGCCATGGGGTGATTCTTCCAGCTGCCCTGTCCCTGGCTGTAGATATGAGAACTCTGCCTGCTCGCTCTGCCCTGTATGCACACCAGCTAAAGTGAATTCATTAGCAAAAGGCAACAGACGCTGGAGAAGCAGGACTCCGGCTTGAGTGACTCCGAAGGCAGCAATCCAACTTTACTCTCCCAAGATCCTGTGTGCCAACAGGGTCACCTCTCAATCTCCCCAACCCTCGCCCCTGCTCAGCCCTCATCTGCTTTGCCACCTCCAGCTGTGGGCTGCCAATGTTGCTTGCGCGTGACATGAGCAGCAACTCAAGCCCCAGCCTCAGTCACTGCCCTTGCCCACAAGCCTTGTCCCATCATCAGACTAACACCGTCATTGCTGGACGCCGGCTCCATGGTGCTGTGTGCACACACCCACGATGTACCTGTCACGCAGGTCTGCAGTGGTCCATTGCCTGCATGTGTGCACACAGAGGCCAACATCATTCCAGACAAAAAGCAGGCAGTCCACAAATGCTCCTTAAGGGGCTTGAATCCCTTCCTTATATTAGTAGAGGGTCGCCAGAGTATGGGTGTGCATGAATGTGTGTGTGTGTGCGCACACACACATGTGCCAAGAGAAAGAGCCTGGAGTGGAGGCACTTCAAGGAATTGGCTCACATGACTGTGGGGCCTGGCAAGCCCTGAATCTGCAGGGCAGGCCAGCAAGCTGGAGCCCTGAGGCAGCAACTGGAAACCAGAGGTCAGATGGAGGCAGAAGTTCTGAGCAAAGCCAGTCTTTGCTCTTAAGGCCTTTGACTGATTGGTTGACATCTACATAAACACTGGGTGGAGGGAGGGAGGATGAGAGGAAGAAATATGAAAAAAAAAAGTTTGAGCAATTCACAAAAATGATTCAAATAAAAATGTAAGTTTTCCTAATGTCTACTTTGAGATCTCATTAAGTCATAAACACACTGTACAAAGCAGGGTTAGAGAGTTAAATACAGCCAAGGACACATGACAAGACGTCAGACAAAGTCCAAATTCCCCAGGATGTCAGGGTCCTTCACTAATTGGGCCTCGCTCTGCTCCCTTAAGAAGCAAGGGGCCAGTATTACGGCACGGTGAGTTAAGCAGCTTCCCATAATGCTGCCACCCATATTGGAGGGCCAGTTCAAGTCCCAGCTGCTCCATCTCCAACCCAGCTCCCTACTAATGTGCCTGGGAAGGCAGTGGAAGATGGCCCAAGAGCTTGGACCCCTGCCGTCCACACTGAGACCCAAATGGAGTTCCTGGTTCCTAGCTTCAGCTTGGTCCAGCCAATCCTGACAGTCGCAACCATTTGGGGAGTGAACCAACAGATGAAATATCTCTTTATTTCTGTCTCTCTCTCTTTCAGTCTCCCTGCATTTAAAATAAATAAAAAATAGAGGCTGGCACTGTGGCACAGCACATTAAGCTGCCATATGCAATGCTGGCATCCCATACGGGTACCAGTTTAAGTTCCAGCTGCTCCACTTCTGATCCAGCTCCCTGCTAGTGTGCCTGAGAAAGCAGAAGAGAATGGCCTAAGTCCTTGGGCCCCTGCACCCACATGAGAGACCCAAAAGAAGCTCCTGGCTCCTGACTTCAGATCCGCCCAGCTTTGGTCATTGCAGCCATTTGGGGAGTGAACCAGTGGATGGAGGATCTCTCTCTCTCTCTCTCTAACTCAGCTTTTCAGATAAATAAATCAATCTTTAAAAAAAAAAAGATGTCTCTCTTTCTCTGTCTCTCCTCTCTCCCTTAGTAACTCTTTCAAATAAATAAATAATAAACCTTAAAACAAGCAACAGCAGCAAGACAAAGAGGAAGGTGGCCGTGCCTTTGATCCACCCTGAGCATACCTGCTCTTACCCTCCTCCTACTCCAGTCAACCAGAAAACATTCTTAGGAAGTTAAAACAAGAAAATGAAAATGCTGAATATAACACTAAATACCAAATAGGTAAAAAGGAAAAAAAAAACTACTAAAATTATCTCCACAGACCCATAGTCCTGCTGTTGCACCCACTAACAGTAACAGATAATGCTGTTGCTAGAACCTCCCGCAAGAGGCATAAATGCTCGCTAAACAGGGATTGCTCTACTAGGAGAAAGCAATTTCTGTAGTCTTCGAATGTCAGTCGGAGGCTTTTGTCACAAGGGATTACAACTTTTAGTTTATACTGTGTGGCTCACTGCTAATCTTCAATAACACACACCCACCTGTAGACTCACATGATTTGTCAAGCCACCTGACCACACAGTAGCTGCACAATCGTTTCATCCTGGAAGTATGAGCTCAAAGTTTCAAACATGTGAAGGACCTGCCACCCATTATCCTGTTAGACCCTCGGAGTGAGGATGCTAACATGTCGAGAGGCACACCCCAAAGACTCAAGAGTCCAGACCAGCTGATGCAAAAGCAAGAGGATTTATTCGGTGTCTGCACAGACGGGCCTCCTGAACTCGGGAGTCCAGAGAGCCCCCCAGCACAGAGCCACACGGCTTATATACCTGCAGTGACCAATCAAAAGCACTATAGTGTCCATGCACACAGCAGTCCAATCCGCGAGCTGATCATGTGAAAGGCATGCGTCCTCTATCCAATCAGCTACGAGATCACATGGGAGGCATGCACCTCGTCGCCATTTTGTTGTTTACTTCTTTAGCAGTTCCTTTCCCTGCCAGCGCCATCTTGTTCACCCTGAGGGGGACGACGTCTAGCTCCCTTTGTTCCCCTGGAGGGAGAGCGGCGTCCCGCTTCCCACACCGTTATTTGAGTATTAGGAGGCATACAAACTGGGTTAGGTCTTAGCACAGCCAGGCACAAGTGTCTAGGCTAGCTAAGCATAGGGTCCCTTATTTTTATAGCTGCACCTGTTTTTAGCTTTGGGGGGAAAAGTTTAGGGCTATAATTTTTAAACTTTAATTTTTTATTTGGGGCAAAGGTAACTTCTTGTTTTTAATAGTGTTAGCTTAAGTCACTCCATCTTGGTTTGATTTTTAAGGTTCCTCAATCTAGCAAGTGAACTGGGTCAAGAGCGTGGCCAGCCTGGGGCCTTAGAGAGCTGCTCCACGTGCGAGCTGGGCAGCCTCGCTCCCTGCCTCCATGGGGTAGTGGTGTCAACGCTAACAAGAAGACAACCAGGTGCACAGTCTGTCTAAATGCACAGCCAGCCCCAACAGCAACTACAGCAGCAACCCAGACGTGCCTGACACTGCTACAGTATAATCAAAAAGCTTCTTCCTCTCTTTTTAAGATTTATTTATTTATTTATTTATTTGAAAGGAGAGGCAGAGAGGGAGAGAGAGAGGTCTTCCACCTGCTGGTTCACTCCCCCAGATGGCTGCAATGACTGGAGCTGCACCAATCCAAAGCCAGGAGCCAGGAGCTTCTTCCAGGTCTCCCATGCAGGTGCAGGGCCCAAGGACTTGGGCCATCTTATACTGCTTTCCCAGGCCACAGCAGAGAGCTGGATTGGAAGTGGAGCAGCCGGGACTCAAACTGGCGCCCATACGGGATGCTGACACCGCAGACGGCGGCTTTAACCGTATGCCAAAGCATCGGCCCTGACAAGAGTTTTCTTTAGCTTCGGGTTTTGGAGACTGAAAGTCCAAGATCCGGCAGCCCCATGGCTTCATCCTTGGGTGAGGGTCTTCCGTCTTTGCATGGTGGATGCACCCTGTTGAGGGCTTGTGCAAGAGGAGGGAGAGGTCACTTGGTGAGACAGCAAGCCAGAGGGATTCTCGAGCCAGGCACACTCTGCTTATAACAACCTGCTCTTGTAGGAATAGATCAGGGTTCCGTGAGACCTGCATTCATCTCTTCTAAGTGCAGCACCCCAGTGGTTAATCACTTTCTACCAAGTCCCGCCTCTTAAAGGATCCACAGTCATCTCACCATCTGTGCACTGGGAGCCAGGCTTCCAGCACATAAGCCTTCATGGGATGTACTCAAATCATACTTACCCCACAGCGCTGACCAAGCAGGGTGCTTGCTGAAGGCGGGCCGAGGTATCAGGTATCACCTGGAGGAGGAGGAGGGCGAGGCAGCCCATCACATATCAAGGGTGCCCACATACTGAGTGGGGGTTGGATTCCAGCCATGCCGACTTGCTAGAATTCCCACTAAAACTGGGTGGTACAAAGGACAAGGAACCCAGAAACTGGGCTGTAGCTGGGAAGAGGGTCTAGAGGAGACCAACCGGAGTTTGGCTGTGGACGGAATCTTCATCACTGGTAAAACAGTCCAGGGAAAAGGGGATTCTCTCTTCCTGGTTTTAATGTCCTGACTTTGCTGGGGCTGACCCACTGGACACTTCTTTGGCCTCTTGCTTCTGGGACTGGCATGGCCTCCCTGGGGTTGCCTGGGAGAACCAGGAAGAGTCATTTAAATGACCCGTGGGAATGCAGGCTCTGGGACAGGCCCCCGGTCTGCTGGTTCCATGCCTGCCCTGTGTCCACATGTCCCAGCTGTCCCCGGTGTAAGGGAGGACTGAGTTCTCTCTGAAGTTAGCTGCACCTCCGGCTGCCTCCCAGTGCCCGCGTCTGATGCACCCCAAAGCCTCTCTCAGAATGTAGCTGAAAATCCATCAGCCACTTCCTTGTGATGCACCAGAAAAAGCTTGAAAAACAATCTCTTTCTAATAGATTCCATCAGGAAAAAAATCATCTTGTGGTGTTCACGTCTGGGACACTGCTCTCAATTTTCTTCATTTGGAAGCTACTTGAATTCTTCTCTTCGATGAGATCTATTCTAATTGGCTTCCTGTTTTCGGAAGAGAGAAGAAAGTTGTCTTCGAAACAATGTAGTCACAACCTAATGAGCAGTCTAACCCCTCAGCGCAGATCTCCCAGGAGAGGAAATACCTCCGGCAAGGCAAGTGCCCCACGTGGACTCCCTCCCTGAAACCCCTGGCTTTGGAGCTCGAGTGTGGGTGTGTGACCATTGGGGCTCCCGGACTCTCCAGTGTTTGAAACAGGAGACCCGCAAAGCCCAGACCAAGTGCAGGGGTCAGGCTGGAGGCGTCCTCCCCACTGGACCTTGTCTCTAAGGAGATGCCCTCATCGTGTTCTATGCCACGATTGCCCGGAAATGCCTTGATTAGCACAAGGCAAGCATCAAAACCCACAGCTGCACACCGGCAGGGAGCTGAGTCTGACAGCAGAGCGAGCATTGCAGGCATTGCACTCTCAACACTCCACCCACGACGTGGGTGGCCCCACTTTCCTTCACACTTGAGGGGATCCTGGTGCCATCTCCTCGGGGCCATCCCAGCGTTAATACTGCAAGTCCCATGTCCCAGGCACTGTTACACCCTTGGAGTAAGGATGCTAACATGTCGAGAGGCACACCCCAAAGACTCAAGAGTCCAGACCAGCTGATGCAAAAGCAAGAGGATTTATTCAGCGTCTGCACAGACGGGCCTCCTGAACTCGGGAGTCCAGAGAGCGCCCCCAGCACAGAGCCACACGGTTTATATACCCACAGTGACCAATCAAAAGCACTATTGTGTCCATGCACACAGCAGTCCAATCCGCGAGCTGATCATGTGAAAGGCATGCGTCTTCTATCCAATCAGCTACGAGATCACATGGGAGGCATGCACCTCGTCGCCATTTTGTTGTTTACTTCTTTAGCAGTTCCTTTCCCTGCCAGCGCCATCTTGTTCACCCTGAGGGGGACGACGTCTAGCTCCCTTTGTTCCCCTGGAGGGAGAGCGGCGTCCCGCTTCCCACACCGTTATTTGAGTATTAGGAGGCATACAAACTGGGTTAGGTCTTAGCACAGCCAGGCACAAGTGTCTAGGCTAGCTAAGCATAGGGTCCCTTATTTTTATAGCTGCACCTAATTTTAGCTTTGGGGGAAAAAGCTTAGGGCTGTAATTTTTAAACTTTAATTTTTTATTTGGGGCAAAGGTAACTTCTTGTTTTTAATAGTGTTAGCTTAAGTCACTCCATCTTGGTTTGATTTTTAAGGTTCTTCAGCACCTTCCCAACTCCAGGCAGACTGGGAGCCCTTTTTAAGTCCGGTGGACATCTGATTGATCCTAAGAAGGCACACAAAAAACAATACATCCATGGGCCAGTGTTCTGCGACACCAGCATCCCATATGGGCGCCGGTTCAAGTCCTGGCTGCTCCACTCTCACCCAGCTTCCTGAAAGTGGTCTGGGAAAACAGTGGGATATGGCCCAAGTATTTGGGCCCCTGCCACCCCCATGGGGGACCCAGATGGATTTCCTGGCTCCTGATGTTGCCCTGGCCCAGGAGTGAATTGGCGGATGGAAGATCTCTCTGTCTCTTCTCTCTCTCTTTCTGTAACTCTGACTTTAAAATAAACAAACAAATCTTAAAAAAAAAAAAATAAAGCAGGTACATAGCATTTTTCTACTGATACAAAATGTTAAAAAGGCAAAAGTAATTGACACCGTTAGAAGTTGGGAGAAAGCTGACTGGGGGGAAGGGCTGACCACTGAAGAGTAGCCTAAGGGGTTTTAGAGGCGGGCAGAGTTCTAGTTCAGCACCTGGGGCTGAGTGCATGGGAGGCGCAGCTGTGAGCATTCTGCAAGCTGCTCGTGTCTGCTGTGTGCACTCTGGATACAGGGAGCTAGGACTAAGGAAGAACTACAAGCTAGACAGGTGCCCCCGCCCCTGGTCGGCCTGTCTGCGGTTACAAAGCCGTGAGACCAAGCCATGTGTGTGGACAGAGAACAGAAAGAAATCCAAACCCTGAGTCTGAGGAAAAGAGAAGTGGCCCAGAGATAAGGAGGAAAATGAAGAGGAGGCATCTTCTTGGCCAGATGTGCTGAGCTGGATGGGACCTGAGTGTGCACCCAGGCGTAGAGGTGGCTGTTCCTTGGAAGCCTACATGAATGTGATTACGGCAGGTTGTATCAGGTCCAGGAGAGAACGCGAGAAAAGGACAGGGGTACCACACTGACAAGGGTACACTTTATGATGTGGTGCTAAGAACATGGGATGGGGTGATGGCCAGAGAGGGAGGTGAAGTCAGAAAAGGGATTCAGCTGAGAAGGAGGTGAGAAGTAGCTCCTCTGCCTTCATCCTGCTGGTGTTTTCCTGTGGGACCATCTTGCAGATAATAATGGTAATTGGTTGATGTATAAATAGATCCACACCTACAAGCATGATCGGTGGGTGGACAGATGGATGATGGTGATGATAGAATGGATTTATGGACCTAGTTATTTCCATTATGCCATTGATTAACAAACACCTGTTGGCACCTGATGTTGGCCCCAGAAATCTAAGAAGTGAGACAGAGACCAGGTCTTCAGGGGCACTTGGTCTGATGGGGGCTGTCTTTCACGAGAGCAGCAAATCTGTCGCATTTCCAGAAGCACTACAGAAGTGGGTAAGTAAAGGGACATACATGTATGCTCCCAAAAGGAAGACAAGGAGGAAAAACATTCTAAAGTTTGCAGTGACCCAATAATAATCCACACTTTCAGTGACTCCACCAGATGTTTGCACATAATACAGTTCTAGTATTAAGTAGAATGCTGTATTTTAAGAATATGGACTGGGGCAGGCGCTGTGGCATAGTGGGTTAACACCGTGGCCTAAAGTGTCGGCATCCCATATGGATGCCGGTTCGAGACCCGGCTGCTCCACTTTCGATCCAGCTCTCTACTGTGGCCTGGGAGAGCAGTGGAAGATGGCCCAAGTCCTTGGGCCCCTGCACCCATGTGGGAGTCCCAGAGGAAGCTCCTGGCTCCTGGCTTCGGATTGGCGCAGTTCTGGCCATTGCGGCCAACTGGGGAGTGAACCATCAGATGGAAGACCTCTCTGTCTCTCTCTCTCTCTGCCTCTCCTCTCTCTGTGTAACTCTGACTTTCAAATAATAAATAAAATAAATATTTTTTAAAAAAGGATATGGACCTACAGTCATCCCTCCTTTATCCCCAGGAGATGCATTTCAAAACCTCTAGTGGATACCTGAAGCCACAGATGAGACCTAACTCTGTACACACGTGGCTTTTTCCAGAGTTCGTCTTTCCTCCCACAGTCTACGCCCTGATGTTGCCGTAACATCACCACCTCTGTGCTCCGGGGCCATGGTGAAATGCAATAGGATCAGCCGAGGAGAAGCCTTGAGAAACCCTGCCAGCTGATCTGATGAACCGGTCAGCTACTAAGTGACCCTGTATACGTAGTGTGCACGGCATGGACATGCCGGACAAAGGCATGATGCATGGCCCCGGGGGAGGGAACAGGACGCTGTGGAACTTCACCTTGCTCCTCAGCGTGCAATTCAAAACTTACGTATTTTCCATTTAATGCGTTCAGACCATGGTTGAATGAAATAAGAGTGAAATAGTGCGTGGCGGGGGCAGGGAGGGGGAGGTGTGCAATTGTACCCGTGGATGTGTATCAATCAGATACACCAGTTGTGTTACCAAAAAGTCTAGAACTTGGGACAGTTAAAGCTTGTCGATGAACGCTTATTAACACGGGCACCATATCCACCTGGGGGGATGGGAAAGGCTCCCTCAGGAAGTGGTGTGGACGCGGAGACCTGGCGGTTGGGAAGCTAGGAAGGAAGATTGCAGGAAGAGAAGCAGCAGGTGCAAAGGGTCTGGGGCAGCTAGGGTCTGGGGCACCCGGAGAACTGAAAAAGGCCGGTGTGGAGTCAAAGGACAGCAGAGAGGCCAGCAGGACAAGCCTCCCAAGGCCCTCTGGACCCTGGAGGATTTGTCTTGACCATAAGAGAAAGCTTCTGATGGCGTCTGAGCAGGGAGTGACGGGCTCACTGGGTGCTGTGTGGAGACAGATCAGACATGGACAAGAGAGGGAGCAAGACGCCCGGAAGGAGGTGAGTGGCTGGACCAGTGGTCTGGGGCCTTGGACCAGGACAGGAACCTGGAGAACCTGGAAATGAGTGGGGGGAGGGCTCAGGGGACTCCCAGTGTAAGAGGAGGACTTGCAGTTGAGGTGGGGTCTAGGGTGTGGGTGACACTCAGATCTCCGGCTGGTCGGGGATGGACGTGGCGCGCTGAGAGCATTGCGGGAGAGGGCAGTCAGGGAGGGGTAGCGCGGCATGGCCACGGCCCTGCAGCGCTGCAATCCCACGAGAAGGCAAGGGGTACACCGCCGCCACCAAGCACGGAGGGTCCTTTCCCGATGGAGCCAGTATGACGCACTTGCACCTCCTCCACCGTTCCTGACCCCAGACACTGGCTGCCTGGACGGCGAGCTGGCTTCTGTGACCCGGCTCTCATCCGTACTCCGCAGTCACGCTCCCTCCCACTCCTCGTGTGGGAGAACTGAAATGCGCCCCTCCCCAGGAACTCGTCAGGTACCCCGGCTGCTCCGTTAAAGGCTCAGCACTGCGAATGCACGAGAGAAACGGATTTCTCTCTCACACAGAAGCCCAGTCCCGAAGATCTAGCACACCCACGTTCCAGAAAGGAAGCAGGAGACATGAATTTAAAAAAGACAGCCAAGGGCAACACGCTGCTGGACCTGAAGGGAGGGCCCAAGACCCAGGGAGAGGTTAGTCACGTGACCACGAGTAGCTGCAAGGAACTCTGGGAAATGCAGTCTTCATTCTAAACAGTCATGCACCCAGCTAAAATTAAATTACCCTGGGGAGAACAGATTTGAGCAATAACAAACCACTGATTTTAAATCTCACCTTGTAATTTCCAAATGTTTAAAATACTCTAAAAAGATAACACGATTTAAATTCTGGCTAGGGTTTAGGTTATCTACACTGATTCATTTCAACATTTTCAAAATGTTTCAGTAGTTTATAAGCATCCACAGTGAATTCTAAATAAGTTCCTGTATTTCATCTACCTCTATCCAACATTCACCAAGTTTAAAAATATTATTGACTAAAATAAAGCATAAACGTTAGTACTGAATTTGCTAATTTTTATGAGATCTATATCAATTAAGAATGTTTAACACAATAATTAATGCACCACCATACTGTTGGCAGTAGTTTATTATAATTCTAAGTGGTGGAACTGTTTGAAATGTGTTTATTTTAGCCTTAATTCTGCTCCAAATTTCTACACCAATAAAACACTTTCCTCTCAGTGGTTCCATCTGCTAATTGAAATTTTGTTTTAAGAAACCATGGCAACACATGTTTTGCCATAACACAGAGGGGAGGAATTAATTCCAGATTCTTTGGGCACAATCAGGCCTTCTGCAAAACACAAAGACAATTAAAAAAATGGGAAGACAAGATGTGTAAGAAAATCGCACAGATATTCTGGGATTGATGGATGCCTCCCAAACAGTAGGTGGCAGGTCCCTGCGAGATGCCTGTTTGGAGCTCAGGTCCTCACACTCATCAGCGTGCAGGCTCTAATCAGCATGGACTTGCAAGACACTACCCCTGTTGCAGGTTGCAATCGCCTGCAAGCCACTCCCCCTCTCTGCCTCCTCTTCTCTGTCTCGCCTGATGCACCTCACAAGGCTCTGTTTGTTGTAACGGGGTGTGTGTGTGTGTCTGTGTGTGTGTGTGTGTTGGCTCACAGAAAGTGTTCCATTGCTTTTTCCTCTGGTCTCCCCTTCTGGTTTTGTTTTTGTTTTTTTTTTTTTTTAGATTTATTTAATTGAAAGACATAGTTACAGAGAGAGATAGAGACAGAGAGAGAGGTCTTCCATCTGCTGGTTCACTCCGCAATGGCCACAGTGGCTGGAGCTGTGCCAATCCGAAGCCAGGAGCCAGGAGCTTCACCAGGTCTTCCACGCTGGTGCAGGGGCCCAAGGACTTGGGCCATCTTCTACTGCTTTTCCAGGCCATAGCAGAGAGCTGGATCGAAAGTGGAGCAGCCAGGACTCAAACCAGCGCCCATATGGGATGCCGGCATTTCAAGCCAGGGCTTTAACCTGCTGCACCACAGCCGGCCCCCTGCATCACTTTGGTTTTTTTGTTTGTTTGTTTGTTTTTGTTTTTGTTTGTTTGTTTTTGACAGACAGAGTTAGACAGTGAGAGAGAGAGAGAGAGAGAAGAGAAAGGTCTTCCTTCTGTTGGTTCACCTCCCAAATGGCTGCCACATCTAGCACACTGCGCCGATCCAAAGCCAGGAGCCAGGTGCTTCTCCTGGTCTCACATGTGGGTGCAGGCGCCCAAGCACCTGGGCCATCCTCCACTGCCCTCCCGGGCCACAGCAGAGAGCTGGACTGGAAGAGGAACAACCGGGACAGAATCTGACACCCTGACCGGGACTAGAACCCGGGGTGCCGGCGCCGCAGGTGGAGGATTAGCCTAGTGAGCCACGGCGCCGGCCCCCTGCATCACTTTTTTAAATGATACCTGCACCAGAACTTGCACCCACCCCCACTTTCATTATCCACCCTCCCCATGACCAACACTGCTGCTACCCCAACTCCGTGCTGAACCCCAGTGTTGTAGACAGAGTTGTTCGTGTCCTCCAGCTGCATGGAGCTTCCCCTGGGATTCCAATGGGGCTCAGAGACAAGCCACCCGCAGCGTTCTTTGTAATGGTCAATAGTAGGGGTCAGAGCCCCACAGAACGCGGCTCAGACACCCTCTGCTAGGGTAATGCAGAGAAGGGTTAGTAAAGACACCAGAAATACGGCCTGAGGAGCCGGAGGGTTGGTGCAGTACCCCAGGCCCCCTGCAGCTGGCAGTGCAGCCGTGACCACCCCAGGCCCTGTGGTTTGAAGGAGTGGCCACCCTGACAGGAGCAACGGCCCCCAGCAGAGGGACCCAGCCCACCCGCAGCAGCCCGATCCCCCTATCTGCCTCCTCCCTCTCAGTTCTCTCCATGGGTGACCCCACCCAAGCACGATGAGCAGAACAGGGCGGGGAGGCGGGGGCCACATCTGGGGGCCGAGGGAAGGAAGCGTCAGAGCCACGTGCTCAGCTGTAGTGAATCCCATCGGTGTGAATTGAGCTCACCGTGACTCTCAACACATACCCAGTGCAGTGGACTCCCGGAGCTGCCACACACGCGGGCTTCCCGGCTGCTAAGCTGCTTCCCTGTGGATTGATTCTTTAATACTTACTTACTTATTAATTAATTAATTAATTAATTTTTTTTGACAGGCAGAGTTAGACAGTGAGAGAGAGAAAAAGAGAAAGGTCTTGCTTTTACCGTTGGTTCACCCCCCAAATGGCTGCTACGGCCGGCGCAGAAGCCAGGAGCCAGGTGCTTCTCCTGGTCTCCCATGGGGTGCAGGGCCCAAGCACCTGGGACATCCTCCACTGCACTCCCTGGCCACAGCAGAGAGCTGGCCTGGAAGAGGGGCAACCGGGAGAGAATCCGGCGCCCCGACCGGGACTAGAACCCGGGGTGCCGGCACCGCAGGCAGAGGATTAGCCAAGTGAGCCATGGCGCCGGCCAATACATATTTATTTTTAAGAATTATTTTCTTTATTTGAAAGGCACTTACAGAAAGAGAGAACTTCCATTTGCTGGGTCACTCCCAAGATAGCCTGGGGCTGGACCAGGCTAAAGCCAGGAGCCTGGTACTCTACCCTGGTCTCCCATGTGGGTGGCACGGCCCCAGGTGCATTCTCAGGGAGCTGGAGAGGAAGAGGAGTGGGCTGTGGCTTAACCTGCTGCACAGCCACACTGGCCCCTGTGGGTCAACTCTGAGAAATGTCTGTGAGTGATGTACAACAGTTCTGCTGTTCTGTATTTGAAGGAGTGCCTGTGACGACTTTGTGTTCCTGGTTTTGAGGGTTTTGTGTGAACATGCATGTGTGTTTCATTTATTTATTTATTTATTTATTGACAGGCAGAGTGGGCAGTGAGAGAGAGAGAGACAGAGAGAAAGGTCTTCCTTTTGCCATTGGTTCACCCTCCAATGGCCGCCGTGGCCGGCGCGCTGCGGCCGGCACACCGCGCTGATCCGATGGCAGGAGCCAGGAGCCAGGTGCTTTTCCTGGTCTCCCATGGGGTGCAGGGCCCAAGCACTTGGGCCATCCTCCACTGCACTCCCTGGCCACAGCAGAGGGCTGGCCTGGAAGAGGGGCAACCGGGACAGAATCCGGCGCCCCGACCGGGACTAGAACCCGGTGTGCCGGCGCCGGTAGGCGGAGGATTAGCCTAGTGAGCCGCGGCGCCGGCCTGTGTTTCATTTAAAAGCATAGTATCTAGGCCCCACTCCAACCAATTAAATCAGACTCTCGGGGTTGGGGGGAGACTGAGGCCTGCCGTTGCTCTGTGTGTGTATGTGTGTGTGTGTGTACTAGTGTTAGGAAAAGAGGCGCAGAATAGGGAGGAGGCAGTGTACGGATTTACAGCTGAATTTATTCAGAGAAAATAAATCCGTAGAGGTGGGTGACCAACTGCCCATGTGCACATTGATGGAACGCGTGGCAGAAGGCCCCAACCCTCAGGGGCAGGGCCTTTTTATATTTAGGGAGGGCTAGGGATGGGGGTGGCAATAGGGGGCAGCAGGTAGAGGGGAGTTCCTAGAAATGGTCTTTCAGGTGGCCATGGGGGGTGGGGTATGAAGGCAATAGGGTAGGAGACCCAACTGAGTTTCAAGGGCAAGGAATGCATTCCAAAGTTTATCTATCTTTTGGGCAATGAGCAAGAATGGCTGAGGTGAGGCTGGCACTGTGGCGCAGTGAGTTAAGGCCCCAGCCTGCAGTGCCAGCATCCCATATGGGCACCGGTTCTAGTCCTGGCTGCTCCTCTTCCGATCCAGCTCTCTGCTGTGGCCTGGGAAAGCAGTAGAAGATGGCCAAGGGCCCCTGCACCCACTTGGGAGAATTGGAAGAAGCTCCTGGCTCCTGACTTCGGAACTGCTCAGCTCTGGCCATTGCAGTTATTTGGGGAGTGAACCAGTGGAATGGAAGACCTTTCTCTCTCTGTCTCTACCTCTCTCCGTAACTCTGTCTTTCAAAGAAATAAAATAATTCTTAAAAAAAAAAAAAAAAGAAGAAGAAGAAGAAAATGGCTGAGGTTGGCCGGCGCCGCGGCTCACTAGGCTAATCCTCCGCCTTGCGGCGCCGGCACCCCGGGTTCTAGTCCCGGTCGGGGCGCCGGATTCTCTCCCGGTTGCCCCTCTTCCAGGCCAGCTCTCTGCTGTGGCCAGGGAGTGCAGGGGAGGATGTCCCAGGTGCTTGGGCCCTGCACCCCATGGGAGACCAGGAGAAGGACCTGGCTCCTGCCATCGGATCAGCGCGGTGCGCCGGCCGTGGCGGCCATTGGAGGGTGAACCAACGGCAAAGGAAGACCTTTCTCTCTGTCTCTCTCTCTCTCACTGTCCACTCTGCCTGTCAAAAAAAAAGAAAGAAAATGGCTGAGGCTTCTGTCTTTGTTCCATCAGCTAGTGTTGTGGAGTTCAGTTATGAGTAATTAATTCAAGCCATAAGTTAGTTTAGATTAAATACATTTGAAATTAAGACTTAAAATATGTAGTATGTTCAGATTAAATGATATAAAATATGGGCAGCATATTAAAATATTGGTCTTAAGAGCTTTCAGGACCTGTCGTGAGAACCGCCGTTCCTCCAAGACAGGCTTTATTTTAAGCCAGAAAAGACAGGCCTAAGGGTACGGGAGTGAAACTATTCCTGGAATTTAGATTCTTCCGCCTTCCTGTGTGACACCTAGCCCCTACGTTGCTCAAATGCACAATAAAATGTATAAATTTAGGTAACTGCCATCTAAGGAATAAGGAACTCGCCTACGTGTGCAGTGACGTACGTACTTGTTTACTCGAGGGCATAAAAATGCTGGCAGGGGGAGGGATGGGGCTTCTCGCCTCAGCACTGCGCTACGTCGTATGTGCCGGTAAGAGCCCCAGCCAGCTGGTAATAAAATCCTCTTGCTGTTGCATCCAGCCTGCCTTTTGTGAGTTGTTTTGGGGAAGGTCTCAAAGCGGACATAACAGTGTGTGTACACTTGTGTAATTGTGAATGTAAACATGCATTTGTGTGCATATGGGTATGTGTGCATGTCTGTGTATACGTAAGTGTGTATGTACAGAAGTGTGTTCATTTTTAAATCTCAAGGAGAAAATTATATAATTTCTAGACACACTCAGTGTGACCAGATTGCCCTCTGGGGCCATCTGCAGAGTAAGGGACACCAGGTGCTCTGTGGCTCTGTCTTACTCGTGCACCAAGTCAGGTACAGATGAGAGCTGTGGGCTGCAGAGAGAAGAGGCAACCATCTGGCTCCCCATGATCACCATGACATGATCAGAAATTCTAGGTGCCTCTCTTCTCCACCACGAAGGCCATCACCACCCCAGCGCGGGATCCTCAGGAGGCCCCTGGCAGGGAGCAAAGACAAGGTGCCCAGTGAGGGAGGCAGCAGTGCCAGGGCCCCACGTGGCTCCTACCTGCAGAATGTCGATCACTCAGAGAGAGAGCAGGCTGGATGGAAAAAAGAGAAGTGCACTACTTTAAACACAGTTGTAATGAGTTTTCTAAAATGAGAATATTCACTTGATCTTATTGGACACACTGCATTTCAGCAAAACCAAATTGTTTTTAAAACAAATATCCTTTGACAGTCCTAGCCTAGTAGTCTTCTCTACTAATCAGGCTGGTCCAAGTTCACCATAATAACTTAGGCCTGTGTGTCGCGTTGTTTGGAATTTCCAGAGTTCTCTCATGGACTGCTCTGGGCAGATGCCAGTGGTATTCATAGAGCAAATCGCCTAGGCCACCTCCTGGCCAGTTGCCTTCTAAGACTGTCTTTCTAATTCTCTCAACCATGCTGAGGACTGAATTCAGTGCTGTGGACAGACTCTGCCTCGTGCCAGCCGGGGTTGGACTGGACTCCAGAATGTGCAAGGATGCTGTGTACCTCCCCCACCCCCTCCCACCCAACGCCCTTTAACAGCCCCCACCCCCAGGATGCCCATACTCTAAGCCCCAGGAAAGACTGCTTCACACAGCATCCGTGCTGAATGACCGGGGCAGGTACACTGGGGTGTCCAGGTGAGGTCAGCTTAGCCTCTGGGTCCTTCGAGGATGCAAGAAGATTCAGGGAGATGTGACATAGGAAAAGCCACCCACTATCACTGGTGGAGAGGATTGAAGCAAGGGGCCGTAGGCCCAGGAATACAGCACTAGAAGCTGCAAAAGGCAAGTAATGAAGAAACCAAAAATAAAAAACAAGAAAATCCTCTTCTCCAGTGAGATCAAAAGAACAAAATGAAAGTTGTCCCTGGGGAGCTGTCAGGGAATGAGCTAAAACCATCTCCTTACCACTGTAAGGAGAAATGGCAACCATTCTCCCTTCCCTACAGCTGTGCAGTATCGGTGTGAAAAGAAAATACTCTACACACATAGCAGTGACAGGGAATTGTCAGAACAAAACATTTTCAACCAGTCCCTGCTTTGCATTACTTAGCCAGTCCCAAACAGATCACAGCAAATGGCGCAGTGTTTGTGTGTGACCTACATCTGTCTTCCCATACACTTTAAATCATCTGCACATTACTTACATCCCTTAATACAATGCAAATGCCCTGTAAACAGCTTTATACTGTGTTGTTTAAGGAGCAATGGTGAGCAAAAATGTCTGTGCATGAATACAATTTTTTTCCAAGTTTTTTTTTTAAGATTTGCTTATTTATTTGAAAGGCAGAGCTATAGAGAGAGAGGGAGAGAGAGAAAGAGAGATCTTGCATCTGTTGGTTCAACCCCACAATGGCTGCAATGGCTAGAGCTGGGCCAATCAGAAGTCAGGAGCCAGGAGTTTCTTCTGGGTCTCCCATGTGGGTGCAGGGGCCCAAGGACTTCTGTCATCTTCTACTGCTTCCCCAGGCCATATCAGAGAGCTGGAGTGCAAGCAGGGCAGACAGGACTTGAACCATATGGATGGACTTGCCTACATGGATGCTGGCTTCACAGGAGGCTGCCTTACCTGCTATGCCACAAAGCCGACCTCCCAAATTTTTTGTATTTTTTATTTGACAGGCAGAGAGAGAAAAAGAAAAGGGAACCAAGAATGGGTCAAAGCCAAAGCTGAGTACTGGGAATTCAACCCAGGTCTCCCCCATGAGTGGTAGGAACCCAATTCCTGAGCCATCACCCCTGCCACTGTCCATGTTAGCAGGGAGTGGAAGGCAGGAGCTAGAGCCAGGTGTCAAATCCGGGTATTACAGAACGGAACACAGGCGTCTTAATCCACACCTCCATGGCCAGTCTAAATGACCACTCTTTCCAGGCATTTTTGATCTGCAATTAGTTGACTCCATAATACTGAAATGAATTTAGCAAAAGAAATGCAAGGCTTGTACGCTGAAAACTACAAAGCACCATCAAGAAAAATTGAAGAAGACATAAAATAATAGAAAACGGCTTTGTTTATGAACTGAAAAACTTAAAAAAGTGAAGATGGCTTCCCAATAGGTCTACAGAATCAATATTATTATTGGAATTCCAGCTGCATCAAAAAAGAAATTTGTTGTGAAATTGACAAGCTGATTCTAAAATTCTTATGGAAAGGCAAAGTACTCAGTATAGCCAAAATAATCCTGAAACAGAATAGCAAAATTCAATTTCAAAACTTCCTATAAAGTTACAGTGATCAAAACTGTGTAATCTGGATGGGAAGGAATTAAGAGTACGGAAATAAACTCACATACTCACGGTTGGTGAATTATCAAAAGAGGCACCAAGACAATTCAATAGGGGAAAAAACAGTGTTTTAAACAAATGGTATTAGGACTGAATTTCTACGTGTAAGAGAGTTAAGTTGTGGCAGGTGTTTGGCCAAAGCAGTGAAGATGTTGCTTGGAAGCTCATATCCAGTAGGGCAGGGCGGGGGTTGGAGTCCCAACTCTGCTTCCAACTCCAGCTCCCTGCTAATGTGTACCGTGGAAGCACCCTGTGACTGTGCAAGTCCTTGAGTCCCTGTCGCCCATGCGGGAGACCTGCAGTGAGTTCTGGGCTCCTGGTGCAACCTGGCCCAGCTCCGTCTGTTGCAGGCATTTGGGAATAAAACAGCAGGAATTCAGGAATTTCTCTCTGTCTGCATTTGTCTCTCTCCTTCTAGCTCTCTGCCTTTCAAATAAATTTTTAAATGAAGTGATATGACAACTAGAATACAAGTAATCAAAGACAAAAATAGCCAAATTAATATTCACCAAAATTGAAAATGTTTGTATTTCAAAGGACACCGCCAAGAAAACGGAAAGACAATTCACAGAACAGAAGAAAATATTTAAAAATCATGTATTTGACATGGGTCTCCTATCTAGAATATATAAAGAACTCATAACGCAACAATATAAAGGCAAAAAAAAAAAAAAAACGGTTAAAAGTGAGAAAATGACTTGAGCAGACATTTCTCCAAAGAAGATATGGCCATTAGGTGTCGCTCCCCGTCTTCGTGGGGGAACGACACTAAGCCCTGCCTAGGCTTCATATCCGAGTCACGGCACCATTATGTCGCTCCCCCTCTTCGTGGAGGAACGACACAGGACCCTGCGCTGTTCTTTCGTCTGCTCGGCCCTCCCCGGGTTTGCTGCTGGTTCTTCCCGGGTTGGCTACTATCCCTTCCACCTCCGTGGAAGGGCAGTTCCCCCTGGCCACATTCCCCACTTCCGCAGGGGAGCAGCACACCGCCGGCCGGCTTTCTGGGGGGCTGCACAGGTGTTCCTTCAGCTAGATGTTCCCCTTAGATGTTCCCCGTGCATGCCGTCTCTCTCCTCCTTTATAGTCCTCCTCCGCCAATCCTAACTCGGCTGCCCACACGCCGAGTACGCTGCTCTCCTCCAATCAATAGCAAGTCCTACAGTTTATTAGTTGAACTGGAGGCAGCTGTGCGGAAGCTGTTTACTTCTCTCCCAGCGCCATATTGTGGGAGAGCAGATGCATAGAATAAGTCTTAATTCCAGTAACTCAGTCTAGTCCGGTTGCTCCCCACATTAGGGAAAAGCAAATTACAGCAAAAATGAGAAACTTCTTCACACCCCCTTAGAAGACCATAATCAGAAAAAATCAGCTATTGACCAAGATGTGGAAGAGCTGAAAGCCTCATGCATTACTGGAGAGACTGTAAAACAGTGTCACTTCTTCGGGAAAATACTTGAAAGTTCTTCAAAAGTTACAAACTCCTGCACCTGCATAAGTGATGTCAGCTTGAAAAAAAAAAACACCCCGAATAAACAGCACTAGCTGGGAAGCAGAGCCTGACTCCGATCGGAGATGAAACTGGATCAGTGAGAGGATCAAACACCACGCACCACTGGAAAGGCGACACCGGGGACAAGCCCCTGACACAAACGCAACAGCAGGAGTCTGTTCTGAGGCATCCGGAGAGTCACCAACCAGAGCGGGACTCTGCCAGGTTAGACACAGAGCGGGAGAGTGCGTTTGCAAAGACAGAGTGTCCAGGGTCTCAGACAGCTGTGGCGACTGTGCACCACAGGAGTAGGAGAGCGACGGGCAATGATGCCTGAGAGGGAAGAGTAAGGGGCACACTTTTCTGTGCTGGACCCCAGCCACCATGATACAAGGACGCTCAAGCCCTGCTGTGGAGGCCCACATGGAAAGGAGGCAAAGCCCCAGGCGATGGGGCTGCCACTGTGGCACAGTGTGCTGAGCCTCCGCCGGCCATGCTGGCATCCCTGTCGGAGCACGAGTTCGAGCCCCGGCTGCTCTGCGTCCCATCCAGCTTCCCTCTAATGGAGATTTTATTTTTCGTGTTTACTTATTTATTTGAAAGTCAGAACGAGGGAGTGACAGAGAGCGATCTTCCAGCCATTGGTTCACTCTGCAAATGACGACAGCAGCCAGATCTGTGCCAGGCTGAAGCTAGCAGCAAGGAACTCCATCCTGGTCTCCCGCATGGGTAGCAGGGGCCCAAGCACTTGGGTCATTTTCCACTGCCTTCCTGTGTGCATTAGCAGGAAGCTGGACTGGAAGCAGAGCAGCCGAGACTCAAGCCAGCACTTTAATGATGCTGGCGTCATAAGCAGCAGCTTATCCTGCTGCACCACCACCCCTGCACTGGGATACTTTTTGAGACAGTTAAGTCATTGTGCCAGCAACACAGAGTGTGCTTAGATAAACTGAGCTGGCCACACCATCACTAGGCAGTGTAGTTTTGGGGGGCCACCCCTATACCTGTGGTCCACTTCTGGCTGAATATCCTTACGTGGTGCGTGGCTGTGACTCCCTTGGGCACGCATGCTCTCCTTCTTTCACAACCCCACTAATCAGTCACTCCCCTATTGCTTATTTTACTCCAACCAAAATTAATTTCTCTCCAAATTAACTATCTGGATCCAGCGTAGCAGGTAAAGCCACCAATTGCAATGCCTCTATCCCATATGGGCACCAGTTCCAGTCCTGGCTGCTCCTCTTCCGATCCAGCTCTCTGCTGCGGCCTGGGAAAGCAGAAGAAGATGGCCCAAGTCCTTGGGCCCCTGCACCCATGTGGGAGACCTGGAAGAAGCGCCTGGCTCCTGGCTTTGGATTGGTGCAGCTCCAGTGGTTGTAGGTGATAGGTTCCTGCTATCCACATGGGAGACCTGAATTAAGTTTCCAGTCCCAGCGTCAGCCCCAGCCCTGATGCAACTTTGCAGCCATATGGTGGGTGAGCCAGCAAATGAAAGAGCTCCCCCCTTAATCTCAGCTCTCTCTCTCTCTCTCTCTCTCTCTCTTTATCTCTCTCTGTCTCTTTCTTTCTTTCAACAAATACATAAATAATTTTATCCTCATCTTTTAGAAATAACATAATTAAAATATAATTGATTTATCACACAAATTCACTTTTTCAAAGAATTCATAATTGGAATAGAAGAGTTTCTGCTAAAGGTTAATACTTCAGAAAAATCTTAGAAAATGAAATGAAAAGATAAGCTTGGTTTGGTGCAAAAAATGTTGAAATTCACATATGTAAATGGTCTTCAAGAAGTTCACAGAAAATGCATATTACAAAGAAACTGTAAATGGATTTCAAAAAATGTGCTTTTTTTTTTTTTGCTACATCCCTGTGTCTAGAACATTGCTAAGTACTTAGAATTGATCCATAAATATTTTGGAAATTAATGATTTTAGCAGGAAGTCCTCACCAGCCAAGTGGCTTCAATCCTGTGGACACTAAGTGAGTGAGAGGTCTATGAAGATAGCAGTACTTAGAACTGGAACAAGACTGGTAGCCTTTATGCAACTGATGAAACCCATATAACGCAAATATGTTCAGAATCTCTCTATTTTTTTTTTTTACTTATTTGACAGATAGAGTTAGAGAGTGAGAGAGAGAGAGAGAAAGGTCTTCCTTCCATTGGTTCACCTCCCAAATGGCCACTGCGGCTGGCGCTGTGCTGATCCAAAGCCAGGAGCCAGGTGCTTCCTCCTGGTCTCCCATGTGGGTGCAGGGGCCCAAGGACTTGGGCCATCCTCCACTGCCTTCCGGGGCCACAGCAGAGAGCTGGACTGGAAGAGAAGCAACCGGGACTAGAACCTGGTGCCCATATGGGATGCCGGCGCTGCAGGTGGAGGATTAACCAAGTGAGCCATGGCGCCGGCCCCGGATCTCTCTATTTTTTAAGATTTATTTATTTATTTGAAAGGCAGAGATACTGAGAGAGAGAAGGAGGATGAGAGAGAGAGAGAGAGACTTCTTCCATTCACTGGTTCACTCCCCAAATGGCCCCAACAGTCAGGGCTGGGCCAGACCAGAGTCAGCAGCCAGGAGCTTCTTCCCAGTCTCCCATGGGGATGCAAGGGCCCAAAGACTTGGGCCATCTTCTGCTCTTTTCTCAGGTACATTAGTAGGGATCTGGAGTGCCACTGAACTATACATGGAAAATAGTTAAGATGGTAAATGTTATGCTATGTATATTTACCATGTTAAATTAAAAGAATTACAGGAAACAGCAAAAAAGAAGACAAAGTTCTAAAGCATTCGAGCCCTTGGTTCAGCTGTATCCCTGCCTCACTCCCATGAGATAAATGTTTCTCTAATTGATTTCTGTTGCTTGCAACCAAAGTAATTCTAGAGCCTCAACTGAGAAAATAGGGACTTAGAGTACAATCCTACCTAACTTCTGAAATAAAGTGATTGATGATGAAAGATAAGTGAATTCAGAGAGGAAAGATGGATTGCCATTTCTGTAAGTTCCTCTCTGTGCTGGTTGCCTTGGTCTGCCCATCCTGAATCTATAGGCACTTTAGTGCACAGTGAGTAGGTTGAATTAAAGGCATGAACTAGGAATTAATAAGCTCCTTTCGAATTAACCTAGGATAGAAAAAAATGCTTTTCCTGAGAACTAGCTACTGTGGTGTTGTAGTAACTGAGACAGAGCCAGGAAAAACACATTAGCACATCTGCAAGTTGGCACCACCTGAACCCTTCTCAGTAACCATGGTAACTACTGATATGCGGGTAACAATGAACGAAGGCATTAACTTTTAATGCCCATGTAGCTAGTTTAATCGGTCTTCGCCTGGGCACCAAACATTTTTACCAAAAAAACAAAAAAAGGAAGAATTTTAATGAAGCTCTATGAATTACACCAAGAATTAGAAGCTGTGGATAACGAAAACTAATGCTTCAACCTTGAGTCAAGCAATAATGTGGATTCTGAAATTTACAAAAACAATTTCTGAGGAGGGCTGATTCATATAGGCCGTAATGAGGATGAAGACTTTATAAATGAGAACACAAATGGAATCCATATGTTAAGTCACAGCTACACTTCAACCTCAAAATGCTTTAAGTCTAACTAATCCTGTGGCCTCTGAAGTAATAAAAAGGAGAGATTTTCTAGAAACAATATATCACTCATTCTCCTTTTAATTTTACACAAACAAAAAATTCCATCTTTGCACCTAAGATTTATTGCAAATGAAATTTGATTTTTAAAATAATGAGAAAAAAGATGCTCCTTCTTTATTTTTTTATTTTTTAAGAGACTTATTTTACTTGAAAGGCGGAGTAACAGAGAGAAAAGGAGAAATCTTCCATCCTCTGATTCATTCCCTAAATGGCTGCAATGCCAGATCTGGGCCAGGCCAAAGCCAGGAGCCAGGAGCTTCTTCCAAGTCTCCTACGTGGGTGCAGGGGCCCAAGCACTTGAGCCATCTTCCACTGCTTCCCCAGGCATGACACACTGGAGCTGGCTCGGAAGTGGAGCAGCTGGGAATCAAACAGGAGCCCACATGGAATGCGGGTGTCCCAGGCGGCAGCTGAGACACAGGACCGACCCCTCTTTTTTTGTTTTTGAGATAACGTATTTTTAATTTTCATTATGGTCAAGGGCTTAATGTTCCACTAAATAGAGAGATCAAAAGGTAAATGTAAAAAGACTCTCATTCAGTGCGAATATCGCGAGGGCTGTAAATAATAACCAAATGGAAAGATGACCATTTCACCGATATACAGTAAATGTTAAAATAATCACAGGTCATTAAAATAACAGTAGTATAACATTCTGAATCACTGTCTTGAAAAAGATACAAGACAAAGTTTGACAAAACTGCATTCACAGCAATGCTGACACAAAAGGCTTGGGTCAGGGAGCAACACAGAGTAGTGGAGAACAAGGTTGCAGTTCTCGGGAAAAGGACGTCGCGGAGACTGGTGACTGGCAGAATCCTCGGGAGGGCTTGGCAGGACACGTGCCCGCTGCGCCTCACCCAGCTCCTTTTCTGGAAGGCAGAGTTACAGAAGGAGAGGGAGAGACAGAGAGACAGGGAGAGAGAGATGCCTTCCACCGACTGGTTCACTCCCCAAGTAGCCGCAATGGTCAGGGCTGGGCCAAGCCGAAGCCAGGAGCCAGGAGCTTCATCCAAGTCACCCACATGGGTGCAGGGGCTCAAACACATGGGCCATTTTCCACCACTTGCCATTATCAAGGGTTGGATGGGAAGTGGAGCAGCCAGGACTCAAACAGGCACCAAATGGGATGCTGGTGTCACAGGCAGTGGCTTTACCCACACAGCACAATGCCGGTCCCACTTGCCTATCTGTGCTGTTGCTGCCTGTACTTTTGGAATTATATTTTACAAATCATAGTCCAGGCTGATGTCAAGAAGCTTTATTCCTATGTTTTATTCTAGCAGTTTTATTTTATTTTATTTTATTGACAGAGAGAGAGAGAGACAGAGAGAAAAGTCTTCCTTTTTCCGTTGGTTCACCCCCCAAATGGCCACTATGGCTGGTGCTGTGCCAATCCGAAGCCAGGAACCAGGTGCTTCCTCCTGGTCTCCCACGCAGGTGCAGCGCCCACTGCCCTCCCTGGCCACAGCAGAGAGCTGGACTAGAAGAGGAGCGACCGGGAGAGAATCCGGCGCCCCAACTGGGATTAGAACCCAGGGTGCCGGCGCCGCAAGCAAGGATTAGCCTAGTGAGCCGCGGCACGGGCCTCCAGCTTTATTCTTTTTGCTCAAGAATGCTTTTGGTATTTGGGGTTTTTTGTGGTTCCATACAAAAATTTTTTTAAACGATTTATTTGTGTATTTGAAAGAGTTACACAGAGAGAGAAGGAGTGGCAGAGGCAGAGGCAGAAGCAGAGAGAGAGAGAGAGAGAGAGAAAGAGAGAGGTCTTCCATCCACTGGTTCACTCCCCAATTGGCCGCAATGGCTGAAGCTGAGCAGATATGAAGCCAGGGGCCAGGAGCTTCTTCCAGGTCTCCATGTAGGTACAGTGGCCCAGGGGCTTGGACTATCTTCTACTGCTTTTCCAGGCCATAACAGAGAGATGGCTGAGAAGTGGAGCAGCTAAGACTTGAACAGGCACCCATATGGGATGAACAGGCACCCATATGGGATGCCGGCACCACAGGCGGCAGCTTTACCCATTACGCCACAGCGCCAGCCCCTCCATACAAATTTTTGGATGACTTTTTCAAATTCTTATGGAAACTGTCATTGGAATATTGACAGCAATTGCACTGAACCTGTATGTCACTCTGAGTAGTATGGACATTTTAACAATATTAATTCTCCAAACTGGTGAACACAAGATATCTTTCCATTTGTAAGTGTTTTCTTCAATTTATACTGTCTTTTTTTTTTTTTTTTTTTTTTTGACAGGCGGAGTGGGTCGGTGCACTGCGGCTGGCGCACCGTGCTGATCCGAAGGCAGGAACCAGGTGCTTCTCCTGGTCTCCCATGGGGTGCAGGGCCCAAGCACTTGGGCCATCCTCCACTGCACTCCCGGGCCACAGCAGAGAGCTGGCCTGGAAGAGGAGCAACTGGGACAGAATCCGGCGCCCCGACCGGGACTAGAACCCGGTGTGCCGGCGCCGCAGGCGGAGGATTAGCCTAGTGAGCTGCGGCGCCAGTCGAAAACAGATTTTTACTTTCTTGCCTAAACTTATTCCTGAATGTTTTGATCTTCATGATGCTACTGTAAAATGAAATTATTTTCTTCTTAATTTCCTTTCTGGATAGTTCATTGTTACCATATAGAGATGTAACTGATTTTTGTGTGATGTTTGGTTTTGTCTTGTTTTCTGCATCCCAAAATTTTACCAATTCATACATTAGTTCTAACAGGTTTTGTTGGAGTTTTTATGATTTTCTGTGTATGAAATTCCGCCATCTGCAAACAGATAAAGTTCTACTCCTGCTTTCTGTTTTGAATGTCTTTCATCTCCTTTTCCCCCCTGATTGTCGTGGCTCTGACTTCCTGTACTACAGTGAAGAGAAGGGATAGGAAGCATTCTTGTCTTGTTCCTGATCCTGCAGGAAATGCTTTCAGCTCTTTGCCATTGAGTATGACATTGGCTGTAGGCTTTTTATGTGAGGTCTTTATTGTTCGAGCTACATTCCTTCCAAGCCTGTTTTGTTAAGTTTTTATATAGAAGACATTGAATTTTGTCAGATTCATTTAATCAGTCTATTGAGCTGACCTTGATTTTTATCATTCACTCCTCTTGTGTGGTGTACATGTTGAGTATCCTTAATCTGAAAACCTAAAATCTGAAAAGGAATGCTCAACTTGTAAAGTCTATACGTATATCCCAGAACTGGAGAAATTCCAAAACCTGTGATAGTGCTGTCCAAACAATTTTGAATAAGGAATATTCAAGCTGTTTCACGTTTCTTGATTTGCCTAGGTTGAACCATCTTTGCATCCCAGGGGAAAATTTTTTGAGACATTTCCTTTTTATTAATGTAGGCATTTATCACTCTTAACTTTTTTCTTGAGACTGCTTATGTTGCAATGCATAAGTTTTTAAATGTTGTGGTTCCATTTTTGTTTGTCTAAAGATACTTCTTTTGTTTGTCTCAAGATATTTCCAGCATTGACATCGTGGTGTAGTGGGTAAAGCCACGACCTTTGACACCAGCATCCAATATGGGCACAGGTTCGAGTCCAGCTGCTCCACTTTCAATCCAGCTCCCTGCTAATGGCCTATGAAAAGCAGAGAAAGATGGTGCAAGTGTTTGGTGCCCTGCACCTGCATGGGAGACCCAGCAGAAGCTCCTGGCTCCTGGTTTCTGCTTGGCCCAGACTCAGCCATTGTAGCAATCTGAGAGTGAACCAGTAGACAGAGGAGCTTTCTCTCTCTCTGTCTTTTTTTGTTTAATTTGAGAATTCTTTATCAGCAATTTGAAGATCTCTGTTTCTACGAGGTCAGTTGCTGTAAAATTATTGTATTACTTTGGTGTTGTTATATATCCTTGATTTCTTCCATTTTTTGAGGTTTTACATTTCTGTCTTCTCATTTGAAGAAACTATCATCTCTGTGTCTTTACTGACTGGCTTCTGAAAAGGAAATCTTTCCCCAATCAGCCTAGCTAGACATTAGAGGAGTCTCTCAGTGCATTTTTTGAAAGTGAGGGAGAGAGACAGAGAAACTCTCCTTCACTTGTTCGCCCTCCAAATGCCAGCTGGTGTGGGGCCAAAGCCAGGAGCTAGGAGTTCAATCCAGATCTCCCAAGTGAACACAAGAACCCGATTCCTTTAGCCTCCCAGTTTCCACATTAGCAAAAACTGGAATCAGATGTGGAACTGGGACTTGAACCCAGGAACCTTCATATTAGATCAAGATTTAGTAAGCAATGTCAACCGCTTGGCCAAACGGCCATGCCAGTCTCTTAGCTTCCCTATAGAGCCATTCCGTTCCTTTTGTTCAAGGGTAAGTCTTAAAACTATGTCCTGGCCGGTGCCACGGCTCACTAGACTAATCACTAGGCACACCGGGTTCTGGTCCCGGTCGGGGTGCCGGATTCTGTCCCGGTTGCCCCTCTTCCAGGCCAGCTCTCTGCTGTGGCCAGGGAGTGCAGTGGAGGATGGCCCAAGTGCTTGGGCCCCGCACCCCATGGGAGACCAGGAAAAGCACCTGGCTCCTGCCATTGGATCAGCGCGGTGCGCCGGCCGCAGCGCGCCAGCTGCGGCGGCCATTGGAGGGTGAACCAACGGCAAAGGAAGACCTTTCTCTCTGTCTCTCTCTCACTGTCCACTCTGCCTGTCAAAAATAAATAAATAAATAAAAAGCTCTATATCCTCCTGATCCTTCAAAGCCAGGCTGCATGCTGAGAGCCCCCTGTTTGTGTTCCCAGGGCAGTGCAGTGAAATGGTCAGTTAGTGCCTTCTCGAAGTCCTGCGGAGCTCAGTCCTGCTGAATGATCTGCAGAGGCTTGCACACCCCATCTGCAGGGGTGACAGGGAGAGTCAGCTATGGGGGCTGTGCAGAACTGCGCCTGTGCCTGTGTTGATGGGGTGGGGTGTTCCTTCAGGTGATGCACTACATGGATTTGTGTGTGGATCTCTTGATGGCTTTTGTAAGGTGGTTAACAGAAACCATGGCCCTTTACTGTTTTTCTTTTCTTTCTTTCTTTTTTTTTTTTTTTTTTGACAGGCAGAGTGGACAGTGAGAGAGAGAGAGAGACAGAGAGAAAGGTCTTCCTTTGCCGTTGTTTCACCCTCCAATGGCCGCTGCGGCTGGCGCACCGTGCTGATCCGAAGCCAGGAGCCAGGTACTTATCCTGGTCTCCCATGGGGTGCAGGGCCCAAGCACTTGGGCCATCCTCCACTGCACTCCCTGGCCACAGTAGAGAGCTGGCCTGGAAGAGGGGCAACTGGAACAGAATCCGGCGCCCCGACTGGGACTAGAACCCGGTGTGCCAGCACTGCTAGGCGGAGGATTAGCCTAGTGAGCCGTGGCGCCGGCCCCTTTACTGTTTTCCATCCACAGTAGAAGCCCCTGCTTCTTTGCCCTGTTGCTATTCAGCTATGCCAGTCCCCTCTGCGTTTTGGGAAAGACGAGGCGGAAGTAAGCCTCCGAGACAGCAGCCCACATGACTTGGGAAGCCAGGTGCTCACTGTGCGCTCCCTGTTCCACGTGGGGGAAGCCACAGGCCAGGAGGGTCCGTCTCACCCTCCTCGTTGCGTCTGTGCCCAGGTGTGTTCTCCACCATAGCACTGGGGCCTCTCAGGATTTGCAGGTTCCCACAAAGGCACTCTCACCCACAGGCAGTCGGGCTATCTGAAAACTCCTGTTCTGCCATCTTGCTGACATCACACCACGGTATCTTTGCCTGTAGGTGGTGAAATCAATGACTCCTCTTTACTTTTCCCGCAATGTTCCTCACTTAATTCTTATTTTTTATTTTTAAGTTTCATATGAACCCAGCTTACAGGATAAAACTATGAGAAAATTAAGCAATTACAATATGATTAAATAGGATTAAAATTAAAAAATATTATTTTCACCCATCATTCTGAAATCCTAGTACCTGTCCTGAAATAACAAATATATCTAATAAACCAAAATAAACAGATATTCCATTTTCTAAAGTTCTCGAAAGCTAGTGCTTATAAATAATGGAAGCAGTGAGCCCTCTTGTGGCTGTTATTAGAACTGCAGGAGATGCAGACGATTCATCCCAAATACATTTTAATTTTTATTTACTTATTTTCATTTTAATTCCAAAGACAGAGAGACAGAGATAGGGGGTCAGACAGAGGCAGGTCATCCATCTTCCATCTGCTTGTTCACTCCTCAAATGCCTGCAATGACTGAGCCAGGCTCAAGCCTGGAGCCTGGAATTCCATCTGGGTCTCCTATGTGGGTGGCAGAGACTTGGGCCATCACTGCTGGCCCCCAAGGTCTGCATTGGCAGGACGCTGGAGTCACGAGCCAGAGCTGGGTATTAAATCCAGGAACTCCGGCACGGGACATGGGCATCTTAACTGGCAGCATGCACTGGGCTGAATGCCCACCCCTGTTATCTCGTTTTAAATCTATGCATGTTCTGTGGGTTACTGTGCGCGTGTCACAGGAAAGGCAGTGAGTGCATCCTGAAATTGCTTATATCACCTTGGTAGTGCAATCAAGCCATAGGGGGAGCACAAAGTGGGGATCAGTATGTATGAAAACACAAACTACGTCAGGTCATTCCTACCTTCCTGCTCTGTCTAAAGGAAAATCCAGCCTCCTTGCCAAGTCCCACGGGCCCCGGGAAACCTAGATAGTGCTGGTGTTCACGCTCAGCTTTGCCTGGCTGTCCCCTTCCTGCCAGGCAGGTATCAGCTCAAAGGTCACTCCTTCCCTGGGCACCTGTTCTAACAGGGTGGGTTTCATCAGACACCTCTCTCCACCTGGCGTCGCCCTGTTGCCCGCCCGTCCCATCCAGGGAAGGCTTGGTACGGACAAGGCCCTGGTCTGCCTCACTGCTGTCTCCAAGCAGGCCTCTGGTGTGAATCATTGGGAAGGAAATTCGATGTCAGTAGGCAAAAGGATGGAGAGCCCAGCACCCACCCGCTTCTCATGTTGGATTCAGTTCCCAAATTTAGGCAGGCATTTAAACCCCAAAGTCCTATGGGAAGGGTTAATGATAATAGAGTGGAGACTTGATTCGATTAGGGTGCCTGGAGGCGGGACCTTTGGGGAGGGATTGGATCAGGCTGGTGAGTGGGCTGATGATCAGTTTATTATGGCTTCATAAGGAGACACACATAGAGAGGGACAGGAGCTTCTGCTCCTTGAACTCCTGCTTCCTGGCCACGCGATCCCCCCCCCCCCCCTGCAGACACCTTTGAAATAACTTTGAAAAAAAACTAAATAACTTAAAAAATACTTCCTCAGAATCACAGGGTTAAACTTGCAGGGCATCTTTACCTATCTGAAAAGATCACTTGCGTTAGCAGTTAATCTGTCCTACTAAACACATTTGTACTCCTCTTAGCACTTCAAATACATATGCAACATATTGCACGAAAAAAGGATCATATTGCATTTCGCAGGTAATGTTTTTAAATTAAATGTCACGGCAGAAATAACGTGTTACAGACACTGCATGCCTGATCCATTGCCGGCAGGGCTAGCAATTTCCCACTTGAAGTCACTTAACTTCTGAAAATAAGTTTATTCATGTGATTCTGTACATCTTCCAGATTTCTTTTTTAAGACTTATTTATTTATTTGGAAGGAGAGTTACAGAGAGAGGGAGGGAGAGAGTCTTCCATCTCCCTGTTCACTCCCCCAAATGGCTGCAACGGCTGGGGCTGGGGCTGGGCCAGGCTGAAGCCAGGAGCCTAGAACTCTGTCTGGGTCTCCTACATGGGTGTCAGGGCCCAAGCTCTTGGGCCATCCTCTCTCATTGCTTTTCCAGGCACATCAGCAGGGACCTGGATTGGAAGCAGAGCAACTGGGACTTGAGCCAGTGCTCTGATATGAGACACCAGCCTCCCAGGCAGCAGTTTGACCTGTTGTACCACAACACTGGCCCCGTCTTCCTGACTTCAAAAAGTCCAAAATGGAATATTTCATAATTCCTTTGCAAAGAAAATAATACTCAGCGTTTGTATTTCTCCCTGGACCGACCCGTGTGCAGAGCAGTCCTTACCCTAACGACACTGGCTAAGCTATCCAAGTCATCTGGGGCACAAGGGATGAGTGGGCCGTTAGTTTCTATTTATCAGAATGACTCGCTGAGCAAGCTGAACACTCCAAAAGACAACGTGTAAAGCTCACAACCAGGTGTCCCCTGAAAATGCCCACTGTGCACAGAAGACCCTCTGTGCTCCGTCACCTTGCTGAACACGTGCTGGAGGCCAACCCAGCCTTTCTGGCTGTTGTGTGCCTGGTCCCATGCAAGTGAGGAGACAGAGGCAGGCTGTTAAGCTCCACTAGCCTACACAGACAACTGATGGAGAAAAGCCTCTGGCTCTCCTCATTTCATTTCTCCCTCACTGTCCAGGGCCAACACAGGGTTTGTAAGGTGAAAGTCTTGAGCACGGGGCCTGATGCCATGGCGTAGAAGACTGGGCCACCGCCTGCAGTGCCAGCATCCCCTGTGGGCACTGGTTCGAGTCCTGGCTGCTCCACTTCCAATCCAGCTCCTTGCTAATGCAGCTAGGAAAGCAGTGGAAGATGGCCCAAGTGCCTGGGCCCCTGCCATCCACATGGGAGATCCAGATGAAGCTTCTGGCTCCTGGCTTCACCCTGGTAATTGCAGAATCTGGATAGTGGGCCAGTTTATGGAAGATCTCTGTATCTCTGTCTCTGTCTCTCTCTGTGTAACTCTTTCAAATAAATCTTGGAAAAAATATATATGTACAATTTAGGGATGGGCACTGTGGCCCAGTGGATTAAGCAGCACTTGGACACCCACCTGGCATGCCTGGGATTGAGAGTCCTGCCTCTGTACTCAGCCGGCTTCCTGATGGCGTGCAGCCTTGGAGGCACTGGAAGACAGCTCAAGCAGCTGGTGCACTAGCACCCCTGTGGGAGGCCCAGGTGGAGCGCCCAGCCGTTGTGGAATCTGGGAGTGAACCAGCAGATGAAAGGCTTCTATCTCTCTGACACTCTGCCTTTCAACTAAATACACTAAATACACTTTTTTTTTTTTTTTTTTTTTTTTTTTTTTTGGACAGGCAGAGTGGACAGTGAGAGAGAGAGGCAGAGAGAGGTATTCCTTTGCTGTTGGTTCACTCTCCAATTGTCACAGTGGCCAGTGCGCTGCGGCCGGTGCGCTGATCCAATGGCAGGAGCCAGGTACTTATCCTGGTCTCCTATGGGGTGCAGGGCCCAAGCACTTGGGCCATCCTCCACTGCACTCCCTGGCCACAGCAGAGAGCTGGCCTGGAAGAGGGGCAACCGGGACAGAATCCGGCACCCCGACCGGGACTAGAACCCGGTGTGCTGGCGCCGCAAGGCGGAGGATTAGCCTAGTGAGCCGCAGCGCTGGCCTCAAATAAATACACTTTTAAAAATTAAATATAGGGGCCAGCCAGCACTGTGGCGTAGCAAGTAAAGCCGCTGCCTGCAGTGCCAGCATCTCATATGGGCGCCAATTCGAGTCTCGGCTACTCCACTTCTGATTCAGCTCTCTGCTATGGCCTGGGAACGCAGCAGAAGATGGCCCAAGTCCCTGGGCCCCTGAAGAAACTCTTCACTCTTGGCTTCGGATCAGCACAGATCCAGCCGTTGAGGCCATCTGGGGAGTGAACCAACGGATGGAAGACCTCTCGTTCTCTCTACCTCTGCCTCTCTGTAACTCTGCCTTTCAAATAAATAAATCTTTTTTAAAAAAAATCTCTAAGTAGATGGGAGAGGATGGGCATTCGGCCCAGCAGTTAAGACACCTGCATCCTCCATCGGAGTGGACAGGTGTGAGTCCCCCCCCATACACTGCTCCTTAGTCCATCTTCCTGCTGATGCCGACACTGGGCGGCAGTGCAGATGGTTTGCCAGGTAGAAGGGCAGACTTGAGCCTGTGTGTGTGAGAGAGGAGGCTGCAGTTGACTGAGGGAAGAGATGTAGACGCATGCCTTGGAAGCAGCCAGCGCTCCCACATTATGTCATGTGGGTCCCTCGATATGTGGGTCCCAGCCCTCCCCATGGGGAAACCTTCCCTGCCCAGAGCCAACGAGGCTCTTAGGTCCCATAACACTGTGCCCGTGAGGTCCCGGGAGGGATTTCAGGAACCCCAGAACCAGAAAGCCCTCCAGCCAGCAGCAGCCCAGAGGAGGCAGGGGAGGAGAAGCAGTAGGCTGCACCCTTATCTGGAGAGACTGCTGGCTGAATGCAAACTGGACTCTCAGCTCTTGGCCTGCCAGGTGCTCCTCCTTAAACTCCCCACCTCCCCTCCTGCTGCTCCTCGTCTCACACCTGAAAGTCTATTTGGGGACCTCTGACCCAGCCCTCTCCCGGAGCAGGTCAGGTGCTGTTGTTCCTGTCCCCGACATGGGAGACCCCAGCGCTGGGCCCTGCCACGTCCCAGCTGTGCAGGCATCTGCTAAGTAACTCAGCTCATGGGGCTCTCTGATCCCTCTGTTCCTCTTCCCTCTCCCCACCCCCGCCTCTGATGCAGGTGAATAGGCAGGCAGCTAGATAGGTCTGAGTGGGCTGAGAGTCCCTGCAAGTCCTCTCAGTGTGATGTGGCCCCTTCATCTGTCCATTGAGATGCCCATGAGTCTGATCTAGGCCCAAGAGGAGGAGAAATCGTAAGGAAACAGGGATATTAGCTCGCTCCATGTGAAGTTTGTGAAGGTTTCCTAAACTTCCCGGATGGCTTCACCCCCGTGAGGCACCACCTCTGCCTCACAAAGAGGACGGCATGGGGAGAGCTCTCTGGAGCACGGCCCCGGCAGGGGGTGCTGTTCAGGCTTTCTCCCCCACTCCCTTCTCTTTGGGCAATTCTCCGGCCCGCAAACGACGGTATTTCTGTGTGTGGAGCAGTCCATACTCGCACAAGAATGTGTGTTGTCTCTCTCACCATTAAATAAAACCTGCTCCTATTTGGGAACCTACGTAAATGTCTCCACTTAGAAATCACATCTTTGGGGCCAGCACCGTGGCTCACTGGGCTAATCCTCCGCCTGCGGTGCCGACATCCCAGATGGGCACCAGGTTATAGTCCCGGTTGCTCCTCTTCCAGTCCAGCTCTCTGCTGTGGCCTGGGAGTGCAGTGGAGGATGGTCCAAGTGCTTGGGCCCTGCACCCGCAAGGGAGACCAGGAGGAAACATCTGGCTCCTGGCTTCGGATCGGCATAGCTCTGGCTGTAGTGGCTGTAGTGAACCAATGGAAGGAAAACCTTTCTCTCTGTCTCTCTCACTGTCTAACTCTGCCTGTTAAATAAATTAAAAAGAGAGAGAGAGAAATCACATCTTTGTGTGAGGCAAGAACCTGGAATGGAGATTACAATGTTCATGCCCCAACACTTCTGTCTCTCAAATAAACAAAAACATTTTTTTCCTTAAAAAATAAAGTAAATGGGAGGACATAGATTGGTTATATGCAAATACTGCATCACTTTATATAAGGGGCCGTGCAGGGGGACCTGGAACCAATCCCACACGGACACCCAAGGACAACAGGGTTTGGTGTTTATCGCCAGTCTTGGCACAGAGCTCCGGAGACCCAGGGAATGTCACGAGTACAGGAGCATCTTTTGTTATTTACAGCAAGCCCCTTTCCACTACTACTGCTGCGGCGATTCCGGGCGGGCCCCTGGCTAGCCTCAGGGTAGGGTGAGTCCCCAGGAAGACCAAAGAGGTGACCGGGGATTGGAACTTTCAGCTCGGCCTACCTGAGGGCTCTCGCAAAGCCTAGCTGATGAGCTTCTGGTAGAGCAAGTCAAGGTGCCGGGCAGTTGCTATGCCTTGAGTGAGGCCCTGAAACTGCCAGCGCTCACACCGTACGTTGCCCCGTGCATCTCCTCTATCTGGCTATTCCTGGGTTGCAGCCTTTATAATAAGCCAGTAAAAGTAAGTAGACTATTTTCCTGAGTTCCATGAGCAGTATCAATCAAAGAAAGTGTTGTAAGAACCCCAAAAGTGTGTAGGAACTCCAAAAGCAGATAATAGTGGGCACCCCATTTGCCCAACATCTGAAGTGGGTGCCTTCTAATGGGATGGAATCCTCAACCTTGGGGGTCTGCTGCTAACTCCTGGAGTGAGTGTCAGGGCTCCTCTTACAGCACAGCCGGTTAGGCCACCACCTGTGATGAGTGTCAGTTCGAGTCCCAGCCGCTCTGCTTCCAATCTGACTCCCTGCTCAAGTACCTGGGAAGGATGTGGAAGATGGCCCAAGTATCTGGGCCCCTGCCACCATGTTGGAGACCAGGATGGAGCTCCAGGCTCCTGACTTAGGCCTGGGACAGCCCCAGCCCCAGCCATTGAGCCATTTGGGAAGTGACCCAGTGGATAAAAAATTTTTCTGTCTTTACCTCTTCCTCTCCCTCTTCTTCTCCCTCTCCCTCTCTCTCTCTCACTCTGCTTAAATAAATAAATAAAAGAATTGAATTGTTGGAGGATTGGTAGATGGTGTTGGAATGCATGTCAATATTTGGTGTCAAGAGGATAAACCCCACACACTCACCTCCAAGTAGGGACTTCTGGTTAGCATTTAAATTGGGTGTAGGCTGGCACCGCAGCTCAATAGGCTAATCCTCCGCCTGCGGCGTCGGCACACCGGGTTCTAGTCCCGGTCGGGGCGCCGGATTCTGTCCCGGTTGCCCCTCTTCCAGGCCAGCTCTCTGCTGTGGCCTGGGAGTGCAGTGGAGGATGGCCCAAGTGCTTGGGCTCTGCACCCCATGGGAGACCAGGAGAAGCACCTGGCTCCTGCCATCGGATCAGCGCAGTGCACCGGCCACAGCGCACTGGACACTGTGGCAATTGGAGAGTGAACCAACGGCAAAGGAAGACCTTTCTCTCTGCCTCTCTCTCTCTCTCTCACTGTCCACTCTTCCTGTCAAAAAAAAAAAAAAAATGGGTGTAAGCATTTTTGGAATCTGGACCTATTCCAAACACTTCAGTCACATATGCCCCAACACCTTCTGCCACCGGGCTGCCAATCTGGCCCTTCCTGTCCCCTGACATTGACAGAGCCAGGATGCAGGACTAAAACGGAGCTGGCGGAGAGTCCCCAGCTTCTCTCTCGCCTTTGACCCCCTTTCTTTCGTCTGACTATTGACTTTCCCTGTCCTGGGGACTTGGAATGGCCAGTAAATCACCAGGTTAGCACAAGCAGTAAGTAGCAGGGGTAATCAGGATTGCACCAGACAAGGGGCATGGAAGCAGGAATGGCCTCCTGCCTCAAATTTCGGTTAAAATAGAAAGCTGCAGTCCCTGTGAAAACCCAGATGCTTCCTCCATCAGGGGTCCTGTGGTCCAGGTTAACTGAACAGAGCCTGCAGCTTTGTTTCAGTCTTTAGACTCATTTTCTTTGTACAGTAGGCATAGGTTTGTCTGCAGCTCTGGCCGTCTCTGCTTGCAGGCTGCATGAGATTTTCCACCCAACTATGCCTTCTGGGAGACTTTTCCTTCTCTGTTGTCCGCCAGCGCTACCTAAGACGAATGCAGTGACTCGGCTGCTCACTTCCTTGAGGGGCTGCCAGCGCCTTCTGCAATAGGCTGCTCGTCTCTGCTTGTTCTGTTTCTCTATAAGTGGGGCTCTCCTCACGTGGCTTACGTGTGAGTTCAGGGAGAGATGGAGACGTCCAGTGAAGGCATATTAAGGTGACCTCCAGACACGGACTTGTGTTTTCAGGGACCCACCAGACCCGATTCAGTATTGATCACTTGCTTGGGATACCATTGTGTTCCTATGCACAACTGACTGCATGGCCAGGTAAGCCAGCCGGACCCAATTCGTGATGGGCAGCTTGGACCACCTGGCTTTGTGACCACAAGAGACACCTGGACCCACAATAGGGCCCTATCTGCTTGCCTTTATTCTGACATTTAAAAATTTATTCACCTACATTTTATGCCAATATTTCTAGCCCTGAACATCACTTTGCTTGATCAAGTATTTGGTGTAGGTTTGTGTGGGCCAACCTAGCAAACTGGGCCATAGTCAGCTGCAGGCTAGCACCCTGAACCCAGAACTGCACGTCAGCCCTGCCCAAGGTTAGATTCTGCCCCTTGTAATCTCCAATTATCAGAATCACTTTGCTCAAGGATAAGCTGGTGAACTCCTGTGATTCCTCCTCCTTCTCTCTCTGACTCTGCAGTATACACACGCACACACACAGGCAGGTCAGGGCTGAAGGGTTGTTGGAGAAGGAGGATAGGATAGTGCGCAACTGTCCGCAGAACAGCTTCTACAAGCCAGCAAAGCATGGCATGAGGCAGTACAAGAGAAGGACTTTGGGACTTGGGATTCCTTAAGAGTTCCAACCAATTTCAGGAACCCATCCTTTCCAAATCAAAGCCACGACTTTCACTTGAGAAAGATGGCGAGATGGTGAAGTCAATGAGGACTTTAATTCACGAAATTACAAAATCAGTCCCTAAACCTGGGTTTTCAGAGATGTCAAGGCCAAGGCTCCAAGGACACCAAAGACGGATGCTGAGATTGAGTTCATGACTCCCAGGAGAATTGAGACTCACGAGTTCTTTTTCTCATTTTAAATCAGTGCACGGGTCTGAAACAATCTTGGGACCCTGTGATCTTGGCAGCTCCCCTCTCCTTTAAGTGGTCTACACTGCAATTAGCAGGAACCCCAGCTTTCCTGTAGGAGCCTCAGGGCCTGGGAACCACAGGCAACAAGTACACTGAGTGGTTCACCTCTGTGCACCACCAGCGGCCCCTTTCACAACCCGGAAGATGAGTGGAATCTCACAACCCATCTCTCCTCCTTGGGAGAACAATTCCAAACACTGCCTGCTCCCTTCGGGGCCCCACAAGCATATAATCCATGCCTGGTACAACTTTCAAAATGTCATTAGGGAGGCCGAAGTTTGAAAAGAACAAGGGCTGTTGGGTTATGCACAGGAACAGAGAGAACACTGAAGTTTGAAAACAGGAATCAGGCAGCTCAGGGATCTTGGGGGCGGGAAGCTGGTCTCCCAGCTCTTTAGTTCACTGCTGTTGGATGACTTGTGATCCACGCTGCCGGTCTCTTTTCACCAAATTGCCCTGCTTATGCCCTATGCTCTCCTAGGCAGCTGAGAGTTAGGCTTCCAGGTCTGGCTGCCAATGGGAATCTGATGGGCAAATGCAAAAATGTAAGATGACCATGGTATGGCTATGATGATGGGAATAGATATTTTTTAAGAGTGACTGATTGGCTGATTGATTTTTGAGAGGTAGAGTTACAGACAGTGAGAGGGAAAGACAGAGAGAGAGGTCTTCCACCTGCTGGTTTACCCCCCAAATGGCTGCAACAGCCAGAGCTTCGCCAATCCAAAGCCAGGAGCCAGGAGCTTCCTCCGGGTCTCCCACGTGGGTGCAGGGGCCCAAGTGCCTGGGCCAGCGTCACAGGCAGAGGCTTAACCTACTGCACCACAGTGCCGGCCCGGTTGTGTGGTTCTATTTCTATATTCCTTGTTCTGTCTCATTGTTTTATGTTTGTCCCAGATTCTCTAGGTTTTCATATAGGCCTTCTCCCAAGTAAAAGAGCTTCCTTTTATTTTGACAATTTTTATTGTAAACTAAGATTCGATGTTATCATATACTTCTTTTTTTTAAGATTTATTTATTTATTTGAAAGTCAGAGTTACACAGAGAGAGAAGGAGAGGCAGAGAGAGAGAGAGAGAGAGAGAGAGAAAGAGAGGTCTTCCATCCACTGGTTCACTCCCCAATTGGCGGCAACAACTGGAGCTATGCTAATCCGAAGCCAGGAGCCAGGAGCTTCTTCCAGGTCTCCGATGCCGGTGCAGAGGCCCAAGGACTTGGGCCATCTTCTACTGCTTTCCCAGGCCACAGCAGAGAGCTGGATCGGAAGTGGAGCAGCCGGGTCTTGAACCGGCGCCCATATGGGATTATGGCACTTCAGGCCAGGGCGTTAACCTGCTGCACCACAGTGCCAGCCCCATCATGTACTTCTTATGTAATATAATTGTATGTCCTGTCCTTTTTGTTCATTAATGTGTGAATTACATTGACAGATGGGCTCACTGCCACTAAAATCATTGTTTTGAATTTCTGAGATAAACCCTACCCCATACTGATGAATTCTTACCTACATATAATGTTGATTCAGTTAGCTAAATTCACTTTTGCATTTAAAATAGAAATAACTGCATTTTGACTTTGGTGTATTATTCTTTTTTTTAAGATTTATTTATTTATTTGAGAGGCAGAGTTGGAGAGAGAGGTAGAGACAGAGAGAGAGAGAGAGAGATCTTCATCCGCTGGTTCTCTCCCCAAATGGTTACAATGGTGGTAGCTCTGCAGATCCGAAGCCAGGAGCTTCTTCCAGGTCTCCCATGTGGGTGCAGGGGCCCAAGGACTTGGGCCATCTTCCACTGCTTTCCCAGGACATAGCAGAGAGCTGGGTCAGAAGAGGAGCAGCTGGGACTTGAACAAGCTCCCATATGGGATTCTGGCACTGCAGGTGGCGGCTTTACCCGCTAAGCCACAGCACCGGACCCGTATTATTCTTTTCCTCTGATTCTGGTATCAGAGTTAGGCTTGCCTCATAAAATGACTAAGACTATTTTTCTTCTTTTTTCTACTGTGTAGACAATGAGCTTAAAGATTTTCAAATTAGTATAAAGTTCAAAACTTCATGTATCTTCATGACATATTCTGACACCCTTTTAATGCTACAGAAATTGGAAAACTAAAAATGTTTCATAGATTCCATTGTAGTGGTGGTTCTAGAGGTAATTAAGCTTTCTCCAACCAGGTCTACTCCTATAAGATGTGAATAATTAATTAGGGTAGAGGGGGAGCAGTTTGCTATTGCTACATAACAAACTATCCCTCAGTTACGGCTTAAAGCAACGATTTATTCCTTGTGAGGACTCTGAGGGCCAGGCAGGGAGTTCCTTTCTTCATTTTTCTTGGCTTCACCACACCCCGCAGTGCTATACTCAGCATCACATTCACCTGTTAAGCAGTTGGTTCCAGCCGATGGCCGTGGGCCTTCCTGATGGCCATGTTCCCGAGCAGTATTCTGAGACAGAAAAGGGGAGGAAGGGTAACGTCTTTTAAGGACCAGACTCAGAAGGTGGCCACATTCTCCTGGTCACTGGAAGTCGTAAGACCAGACCAAGAGTGAAGAAACAGACTTCACCTCTCCATGGAAGGAACAGTGAGGCCACACTGCAAAGAGGTATGTCTACTAGGATGGAAGGTGTTTGTGACAATAATTTAAAATGTACCCCAAGTAGGGATGTGACACTTGGAGCATCTAATTTTGCATCTGCAGATGGTAGCAAAAATAAAGCAACTGTGGGGCCGGTGCTGTGGTGCAGCGAGTTAAAGCTCTGGCCTGCAGTGCCGGCATCCCATATGGGCGCCGGTTCAAGACCCAGCTGCTCCACTTCCGATCCAGCTCCCTGCTGTGGCCTGGGAAAGCAGTAGAAGATGGCCCAAGTCCTTGGCCCCTGTACCGGCATGGGAGACCTAGAGGAAGCTCCTGGCTCCTGGCTTCGGATCGGCTCAGCTCTGGCCATTGCAGCCATTTGGGGAGTGAACCAGTAGATGGAAGACCTCTCTCTCTCTCTGCCTCTCCTTTTCTCTCTGTGTAACTCTGATTTTCAAATAAATAAAAATAAAATCTTTAAAAAAAATAATAAAGCAACTGTGGCCCAGGCTTCTGGTAATGGGTTCCTAATCTCTTTCCACTTCCTAAACATTTCTGTGGCTGCACAGCCAAGCGTCTCAGCATGAGCCCACTTCTCTCTGCTTCTCCCTATTCTAGCCCTGTTGGTTTCTGAATTAGCATTTCTTACAGCCCTGCTTTTTAAAGACAATACATGTACTAAGTTACAGTTGATTAATAATTGTGTTGGAATTGTTAATATCAATTTAAATAGAAAAGAGATGGAAAGTCACAAGGAAGACGGCTTTACTTCCAGTACATTTTGCACTGTTGTCTTGGATTTATTTCTACTCTTTCTCTGAACACTTTGCGAACAGGAGCTCACTTTCCTCTTGAATGCAGTGCTGCTCTTGTGACCAGAGGCCTCTGTCTGTCTTTCCTTGTTGCTCCGTAGGTGACCAGCAATTTTTCCTTGGGAGCTTTTAGAGCTTTCCTTTGCCTTTGAACTTCCTAAATTGCATTGCAGTCTTCCATGGTTACACACACATATATATGTCTAGTTAATCTGCCCTGTCCAGCTCCTCACAAGTCCTCTCCATTGAAGTCTTTTATCTTCCTTTAAAACCAAGGAATTC